>NW_026623261.1:1228382-1233349 GCF_030028575.1 Malurus melanocephalus
ACTTCCAAAAACTGGGCCAAGCAAAACCAACACAATAGGGAAGATTCACTCAAACAATTTTTATTAGAGAGAGAAAAGAGAGAAGAATTAAGGAGAAAGTAGATATTCTTGCAAAGATTTTAAATTTTATTTTAAATTCAAGTTTTGCAGAAAGTWTTTTGTTAATTAAGAGAGTAATTTCCAATGCAGCACTGATTGCAATTATAGTTTGTCCTCCTCTATTTTGGTTTCAGTTTAGATTTTGGTTTTGGTCTGGTTTTTGATTTTGGTTTCTCATTTTGGTTTTGGTTTTGGTTTTGGTTTGGTTGGGGTTTTTCTCTAAAATGGCTGCCAAACGATATTCTTCTATAACAGGTCAAGCTTTCCTTTAGTACACCCAAAAATAAAAATTAAACTGAGGATGCTGTCAATTTCCTCGTAGTGTCAGAACAGGAACAATCTCAAGACAACTCTAAGAGGGGACATGACATGGCAGAAGAGGACACACAGGCTGGATCTGACAGGTATGAAACACGCTTCTGTGGTGTCAGCAGGCAAAACTGCAGAGCCTCTGAGCCTTTGCAGTCAGCAAGCAGGCTTTTTCTAGCTGTAGGGACAACTGTTTGGGGGACTAGGCCATGACTCCATCACCCAAGTCCTCTCTTTTCTCCATGGGAGTGCTAGCAAGCTYCAGGATACCAGTCTTCACCTTCCACGACAATAAGAATTTTAGATCCTTTCACACAGGACCTTAATACAGTGCTATTGCACATCATTTACTCCCAACAGCAGACCTGCAATTATGAAGTAGTGATAACCACTGTCTATCTTAATAAATGAGATACACAGAGATTTGCTCTGGCTGCTGGTCTTAGRAGGACTGGTGAGCAACCAGTGCATGAGATGGACTCAAGCAGT
The DNA here is from genome assembly GCF_030028575.1 of Malurus melanocephalus. Lineage (NCBI taxonomy): Eukaryota > Metazoa > Chordata > Aves > Passeriformes > Maluridae > Malurus > Malurus melanocephalus. The sequence goes on from NW_026623261.1 coordinate 1,229,280, forward strand.
GCAATTACCCAAGGATGTATTGTCTGAGACCTTTGAAAGAATCTGGCACAGCATTTGGTCTGCATCTCTTCTCCCTGCCTCTCTGTGGTCGAGGGATAAAACCTCTGAATGTAAAAATGCAGGCTTGGAGAAATCGGTGCAAAACAAATCCTCTTGAGGGTCAAAGGTCACCATGCAGCAGAAAGGACAGAGAGACACTTAAGTTTTTTATTATTCCAGCAACATTGAGAAAGGGACTTCTGCAGTCAGGCTGTCCACTTAGCTACATGCCAACCAAATAACACTGGAGTACAACCACTCATTCCAAACAAACATGGTGAGGGGACAGAAATCCTCAGCTAATACAGTTCTTTGGTTTCATTGAAGTCATCAACTAACTTATAGACCATGTGAGCATTTGAGTTCAACTAGCAGCAGCTTCTGTGTAATTCTGTCCAGGCAGAAAGTTTGGAAGGCAAGAAGGAAGCCAGATTAAAGAGTGTGGAGGAGACAGGAATTATGGTAAAGCTGGAGGCAAGGGGGAGCATAGATAAAAGACAGAGTAATAATTCATGGAGTATAGATGAGGAAGAGTGAGCCTTCAGAGTAGAAAAGACAGATTCAGAGAGAGATTGTTGTGGTGCAAAGGGAAGGAGATACACTTCCACAGCAGAATAGGCTTCACTTGTTCAGCTATTTGTGGAATAATATGCCACATTTATGGTGGCTTGGAGAGGTGATGAAGCATTTGGTCCAAGTTTGGAATGGATGTGTGAATCAGGAACAAATGGAGTTTACAGTCCAGAGAGGGAGTATCCCCAGAGCATCCCCAGAAATTTTATTGCAGACATCTTTCAAAGAGAAGARCAGAGAAAACTCTCTTTGGCTCCTGCTGTCAGAAGATATATTCTCCTACTTTCCATTTAGCTCATCAGTTTTGCAGAAATAATACCAAGCTAAACCAGGCCCTTGCATTTGCCATTTCCAACTCCTTCTATTCAGAATGCAACTGCAAGAGGAGCATACTTCAGTTAAAGCTAGCACCTTTTAAATATTTCATTTCTTTTTTATAGGTCTAATATGAAATAATTGGCAGAACAACTCATTTGAAAATGTGTAATGCCAAAGGAAAACATTCAATATCTTTCCGTTCAATACCCTGAGTATTTTCTCACTCCAGGGTGTAAAAACATTTGTTCTTGATCCACACAGTCATTCCAAATCCTTGCCAAATTATGCAAAGAGCCGTCAGATTTATTGGTGCAAGAGTCTTATTCCTTATTATGGGACTTGGACAAATAAAAGCAATACATTGTAAAAATAGGTAGTGAAGCTACTGCCAAAAKTCATCACAAAAAGATGTTTTTATAATATTCTGTCCTGTCTGCATTGCCTCTCCCAGATCTCAAGCCTCCTTAGGGTCTGAATTCATTCTGCAGTGCACCTGTAAAACACAACCAATAACCACAATCTTCATTTTACATACACAAAAACACTCGTTTTGCAAAGGTTACAGCCTCGGTTCAGTAATGTACTCATAGAATCATGGAATATCCTGAGCTGGAAGGATCATCCAGTCCAACTTCTGGCCCTGCACAGGACAACCTCAGCAATAATTGACTACGCCAGTTACTTGATCTTAAGCACAGAATAGTCACAAAAACTTGTGTTTTAAGGTCCTGTTGAACTGAAGTCTCAGCACCATTCCTCTGCCCTCACAGAAAACTGTGTGCCTTGTCACGCCAGAAAGGAAGTATACATCCATTGCCTGGTCACATTAGAAATGCATTTCAGACCACAACTGTACAATTCATTAAGTGAATATCACCAGCCTTCAGCCATTTCACAGTCTTTCTTCCCAACCTGTAGTCATTTTTGTTGGCAGAAATACCTTTGCAAAATTCGATATGTAATAAAAGTTAAAATAAGGATATTTTTCAGTTTCCACTTGAGTGTGTCAGGAAACCAAGACTGAAAGATTTATAGTTTTGGGTACAAAACCTAGTTAAGAATTAAGCAAGACAGCACTCTTTCTCCCCAGAAGAAAAAAAAAAATTAAAAAAAAACCCCTGGTGTTACAGTCAATAGGGGTTTTTTTCCATCTACTTCTATGAGAAGAAGATGATCAGATTTCAAGATGTAAATGGAAAGGGGAAAAACTCAGTGATCTGACTAACTTACTGCTTTCCATGAGAAGGGAGGCACCTCCCAAAGTCATAACTATTTATTTGTGTTGATTAACAAAGGTGCAGTACCCTGTGCCAAGCATCAACACAGCTCCATCATTTGCAGTAATGTCTGCATGCAATAACAATGAAAGGGCTGCTGAGAGTGGAAACCTTGGAATATTCTTTGCCCTGAAACTGAAAGACCACCACATGTAAACATCTTCTCTTTCTCTGACTAATTTGAACTATATTAAAAAAAAAACTTGTCCTTAACTGATCTGCAGAAACACTGGAATACTTTTGAATTAAAGTAATAGTTTCTCAACCCAGGACAGTCACTGCAGTGCATATATCCAAGAAATTAGTCCTAAATTAGGTTTTTCCAAACAAAAAAACAAATCTTGCACTATCCTGTATTTAGAGCAATTGTATTTCACATGAGACAGTGAACAATTGGGGATTTGAGGCAAGTTGTATTAACAGGTTTTCTTTCTCAGCTTCTTATCACAAGACATGMTTTTTTTCTTATTTACAAGGGCTAAGAGTGCTATTGGTTTCGTTGCTCGATTTTCCTTTCCAAGCAGACAGCACACTTTACTTTTTGACCMTTTTCCACCCTCCTGTCCTCAGCTCTAGTGCTATAGTATGACACTGGCTTTGCTTCTCCAAAGAAAGAGAGAGAGTGAAAGAGAGAGAGGAAAATATTTTTCCCTAAAATAATAGCTCCCCTTTTGGCAACAAACAAAGGAGAGAAAAAGYACATCCAGAGAAACTCAACTCTTTCAAAGTGCTTTTTTGCTGTTTGATGACACAGGCATGGAGCCAAAATTCACCCATTGTACTTCATGCTCAAGATTTCTTTGCACAGCTCYAAATTGCTGACAGCTCTTTAGCTACAGCCATGCTACCGGGCGCCATTGTAATAGTTCACCATACCATTATGATGTGTCAGTGTTTATGACCTGTATCCCAAAACTGGATGACACTCAAATCTATTGACAGCCTATAAATCACTTTTTTGGAAAAGATTTAAAGTTCTGAGATTGCGAGTAGGATTGCTATTGCTCAAGTGGCCCCATCTAATCTTTTTTTCATTGAAAACACAGATAGGTTACAGAATCATAAAGCCCATGTGGAACAAAACAGAGGAAAATACTTACTGTTCTCATACAGAGGAACACACATAATACTCACAGTTGTATGAAGGCCCAGAGGGCTTTTTTTATTGGTTCATGGAAGAATTTTTTATTGCTACTGAATAAAGTGTTCTTGACATAAGTATTTGACCTCTAACACTAGGAATATTTCCTCTTGGTGGCCATTAGAATATAAATCCTATTTCATTAGATCATAGAATCACAGAATCACAGAATATGCTGGGTTGGAATGGACCCATCAGGGTTGTTGAATCCAACCCCTGRTCCTGCACAGGATATGCCAAGTATCACACCATGTGCCTGAGAGCATTATTCAGACCCTTCTAGAACTCAGTGAGTTGAGGTGATTTCACTTACCTTAGCCTTGAAAAACTTRAAGGCATCCTGAGCAGAACAATCTTCTTCACAATCAGTGATAAAAATGTCCAAAAGGGGACAGCAGGAAAAACAGGGTGAGGGGCTACTGATTCCTAGGGACTTCTAAGTCTTCAGTTAGCTTGGCTTAGTAATTCCTGTTTCWATAGTCAGGCAACGAGGGGAATAATGTGCTCAGCCCTGGGATTGCCTCTCCTTCATCAATCCAAACCTACCAACTTGCATAAAACTAAGCACAGCTAGTGCTTTGAAGAAAGGACCAAATTGCTTTTATTTTTAGTGTGAACGTCCTCTAAGGACATTTCAGTAGTCAAATTAAATTTTGCTTGACAGTTAAATGTGAATGTTAGCCTCTTCGTTATCCTAGAGGAAGCCTTTACTGATGTCATTC
>NW_026623261.1:1233454-1242016 GCF_030028575.1 Malurus melanocephalus
TTTTTTTTTTTTTTTTTTTTTTTTTTGTAAACTTGGTGTCTCCATTCAGCTCACCATAGCTTCTGAGGCCTTTTAATTAAATCATATAACCGATTGGATTAAAAGGCATTTGTTCCAGTTTTTGCTGCACATTTTTCAGAACAATTACCTATAGGTACTGACTTAACAGCAAATGTCTCCTGATATTTTTCTGAGTCTTCCTTGTGTTTTYTGCACACCTCTGGTTCTSTGACACTTTCCATGTCTTAGATCASATCACATCTATGACATCCCTTATCCTCYTCTACCTTCCCAGGGATAGTTTGTGATCCTGGGGCCAATAAGACAGAAAGCCAGGAAAAATACATTATTGGCAACAAAGCTCTATCGAGACTTTAATTCAATGAGGTCTAACAAGTTCTGTGCCTTTGGTTCCATTTTTCAATTATAACAGTTGTGAAGTCACACCCCTCTGAGTTATTTCAGTAATAAATCACTTTGTCCATTTGGAAAATTCCCATTTTGTTCTGGGAACCACTTCCAGCGGCTGTCAGGAGCCCGCACCCTGTTTATGAGATAGTCCCGCTGGACAGCAGAAAACACACACAGACCATGGAGCCACCAATGTGACTCTTTCTGTACAAAATTCGCTCTGGTTTCAGTGGCAAATGGTACAAAAAGCCCAGAGGAAAAGCCAGGCACGAGGCAGAACATGTGCCTCTCYCTGCCTTTCTGCTGAACAAAGGCTGGGGTGTCTGCAGCATCTGCTTAGAGACAGAATCTGGCATTTCTTTAAGGAAGAAAGTCCCTCRCTCTCAGCCACCACATTTATGTTCAGTAGATGTTAAACAGCTCGAGTTAACAAGGATTTCAAATGGCTGCACCGCGTGAGACCTCCAGCTTCTCAAAAAATTGTTTGAAAAATGGTGAAATCTGGCTCCTGCTCTTTCACCAGGATCTTTCCTGTCACCTTGGCTGYGTCAGAGAGAAGGTACTCTGCTGACCCTCTAAGTGCCTGAATTGCAGGTGGAGAACTAAAGCCACACTGGCCTTACAAAGATCTGCTTCTCTTCCTCCACATGCTTCCTCTAATAAGTGGGACTCATTGRTGGGTTTTGTGTGTATCTTCAGAAATAGCAGTGGGAATAAAAATCATGAAGCTATGAAACCTCAGAAGTACTAAAGATACATAATCACTGCCTATCAATCTTTTTTTTTTTTTTTTAATTAAGCAGAAAAGACCACCGAGGTTTACACTCTTTCCCTATACAAAGATCTGCTTCTCTTCCTCCACATGCTTCCTCTAATAAGTGGGACTCATTGGTGGGTTTTGTGTGTATCTTCAGAAATAGCAGTGGGAATNTTTTTTTTTTTTTTTAATTGAGCAGAAAATAGATATCAAGGTTAAAAAATAATCTGGAAGAGTGAGCAACAGCTGGAAGAACTACAGGAGCCACTTCTACTCACATCAGCTACAACTAGAAAATACCTCATGGCACCASGGGCAACACAAATGAATTTCTGTGAAGGCACAATACCTGACTCCCTTCAGAAAGATTTTAAGTACAGTGAATCTAACTCTTCAGGCATGAAGTATAAAGCTAACTTATGCTGCTGCAGTTAAATATTGAATCTGAAAATAAAATATTTTCTTTATAAATTCCGTATTTATACAAATCTATAAATACAGGGCAAATCATTCTGAGGACAGGAAAATGCCATCTACTCATACACCTAACATGGAAACAGCAGAGAGACTGAGCAAGTGTGACCTAGTCCAAAAGAAAGAGCCATTTTCAGGGGGTTTCTAACCTTATCAGAGAGCACTGCAGGCATCTGAAATAGCTGCAGGGATGTATATGAAGAACAATATGGCTGGCTGGGGAGAACACGCCAGAGGAGGGCTTGCAATGGAGCAAGCGACRAAGATGGATTGATTTGAGTGATTTTTAAATTTGGTTTATTATGGGGCTGCGATTGACAATGTTGCAAGCTGCTTACCTCCCAGAGAGATAGGCATGTGGGCCATTCTTTTATTTCATAAATCATCCAGGAACATACCCAGAGCATTGACCTTTTATGGGGAGGGAGCTCAGGGCATCCAGCATAATTTAACACCGGCATGTCGGATGGTGTCCAGCACAGTTTAACACTCCTTAACCTCTGCCTCATTAGACATCTGTCCTGTCATTTATCTTTCTGTTTATTTTTCAAGTGATATAKTATTGGTAATAACTAAGGAATGGGCACTGGTGTTGCTCTCCATGGAGCTGCCATTAGTCAGCTGGAAGTCAGGCCAGCATCTCTCTGAAACTGGTACACAGAATAACTTTTAAAGGATTTAATATAKTCTTTGCCAAGCAATTTCCTCCTGGCATGGGTAGCTAGCACCCTTATTATATGATCTTTTATTTATTTTTGCTCTTTCCAGACCAGATTTTAGGAGTTTTAAAAACCAGCAAGCAATATTACTGTTGGTAATAAGACCTGAATTTTTTTTCAACAGAAACTTCATCCTGTCTGTGACAACCATGGCTAAATAAGAAGCCAGCAGGGCAATGGCAGGGTCTACCATTCCAACCACCAAAAATATATTTGTATATGGAGACAAAAGCATGCACACACACAGACACACATGCTCACACTCTTCCSTCCTTTCTATGTGATCACCATAATGGCAAATATTAATATTCCTTTCTAAATACAAATAATTTAGCAGTTTTTTAATTGACTGAATATTGGAGATTTCATTAATGCTGCCTTTCTTTAACAAGCAGAAACTAATTTTCCAACATTTGGTATATTGAGTTACATTCTGGGAGGGGAATAAAAAGCAAAGAAAGCATGGGGCCACAGTGAAGGGAAAATGAAGTATTAAACATATTTTCTGTGTTGCGTAACAAATGTGTTGTGATACTGGATGGGAAGTAAATTACAACAAAGATTCTTCCATGGTACATATGGTACTAAGCATGAATTTGGATTTCAAGCAGATTATAGAGAAGGTACTAGTCCAAAAGGACCTGTAAATTAAAAATAAAAGGCAATCCAGATTTGTTCATCCTGTGGATATTTGTGAGTCAACCCTATAACAGCTGTAACACCTTGAGAAAATATTGATCGTGTTTTGTTTAGCTGAATATCAATATTTTGCTTTTAAATCCATCATCACATGAAATATATTGAAATTTTCAGCAATAACAAACAATTTTATATGAACAATATTGCCACTGAGACACAGATTGAAATAGTTAAGGAACTCACTGGCTGACCTGAAACGTCCTCTATTTAAACACAYACACACATGCACATACAYGCACCCCACTTCAGGAAAAAAAAAATCCTGAACAATAGAAATGTCCCATGAAACTGCATGAGACAGGTATCTTTGAAATTTGGATAATAGTGAGGAGAAAGCCCAAGATGATGGGAGGCAAGCCTTGAGGCAGGCAAGCACAGCCAAGAAGGAATTCAATKGGTGGGAGGGAGCTCGCCAGGGTACCAGAAGCTTTACTTTCCAGATGTACTTTATTTATAAAGCGCTTAATCCTTTTAAAACTACCTACATCCCACACAGATTTGGCATTGCTTTATTGCTTAATTAATACCATCATCTCAGGTTTTGTCTAACACCATGATCAGAGAAAAGAGCTACATGCAAATKCTGCCAGATCTAACAGGATGCAGTGGAAGCGATTTTGCTATCACAAGCAAGACTTCTGCTCTTTCACTGATTTGTTTTGTGCTGTGCCACTGGGCATTTAGCTGTACTTTTTTGAAAGTTGGGATCATGTAACTGGAGTTTAAAACTTGAGGGCTCCTGTCACCTTGGCTCAAGCTCTTCAGCTACTTCAGCAGCAGTGAGAAAGGTGTATGTACCTGTGAGCCACGGATGACTGCTCAGGACAGGATGCACTTATTGAAAAGCAGAGTGATCAGAAAAAAACCCAGCAAGGTATTACTAAGAAAGTGAAAGCTACCAACACAAGGCCCTTGTGAAATCTCAAGTTTTGTTGGCCGTTTGGGTCACCCACGTTGACAGAAAGGGAATTTGTACCAAAGCAGGTGCAGAAATGGCCACTGGGATGATCCAAGTAACAGAGAGTTTATTTTACAAGAGGAAATTAAAAGACAGTGGCTTATTTAGCCAAGTAGATCCAAGTCKGAGAAGGGATACAGTCACTCTTTGTAAATACAGCTGGAGGATAAACACCAGAAAAGGGAAAGTGCTTTTTAAGCTTAAAGACAATGATTTGGCATAAGAACAAAGAGGTATTAGACAGCCATTAAGACATTCAGGCTGGAACAAGGTATAGATTTCCAGCTCTCATGAAGGCAAATTTCTGAACCTACCACCTTTTTGTAGCCTTGTGGTCAGAATTCACCACTAATTTGCTGTGGATTATGTAAGATTTTACAGGACAGAGTGCAACAGGCCAAGCGCACACTGCGTCAGTGCCCTTCTCAGCTCTTCCCACCCTTTCCCAGACCAGCATGATTGTGAACTAGTCCAGACCCTTTTTCTGGCCCATGTTTCTGCTTTCTCTTCTGTTGGAAAGCAGGACATGAAAGGCATCAGGATGAAAATAACTCGTACTGTGTCCATATTTCAGTAGTGTCCCTGGATGGGTGTCAGGAAGCACGCCCAGCTGCCCAGGTATGTGCATGAGGGATCTTGCAAAACTCTCTCTSGGTCAGAAGAACCCTCCCAGAGCCCATTTCTGCTCAGAACACGGACGGAACTCTTTACTCATTGCCTAATCGTCCTAAAGAGCAGCGTTTCAATGTTTGTGCGTTKCTCCTAATTAAGTGCCAGAAGTTTCAAGCTTTCTCCTAAGCAAGGAGAGACCCAACCCAGCCCAACCTTGACGTAAATCTGATGACTAATCAAGCTACATGAGTCAAATCTGGCTTCTTCCCCCCCACCCCCCATTAGTTAATAAAACGAAAAGCTTTATTTGGAAAGAACATAATGAATAACAATGTCAACAAAATTCATCATTTCCCCAGCATTACCCTATAATGAAAAGCAACAATGTTAATAAAAAGCAGGCCATAAACAGAACACTSTTTAGCTCTGTGTTTCTAGTTAAATTCTAAGGCTTTTAATTTTTGTATATTCTAGTAGAAAACAGATTATTCAGAATATTCTAAATCTATAAATGCATCTAATGACTTGAAAAAAGAAATTTTAGATTTTATAGTCTTCTGTTATTATTTAAAATCCCAGACAGGGTTACTATAACATACACAAAATAGATTACATTTAGAAAGAAATTTAAAGATCAGAATTCCTGTAAACACTAGTGTAACATTTGGGCACAATAAATTCRGCTTCCCTTTCTATGTTAATGATATTCTGGGTAAATGCCTGTAGATCATTTACTTTGGAAAACATTTGATGAAAAAATATGAGGTTKTGTTCGGGATCTGTCAGGATAGAAAGTATGCTCCCTAATCCTGGAACAGACCCTTGCCAAGCACAAGCACACACCTCATGGCACTGAAGCTGAAGAAAGGCTCCATTTGAACCTCTCTCGAGGCTGTGGWGGCAAAGCCTTGGAACCTGACTCGTACCTGGCTGAGTTATCCTCTGCACTGCAGAGAAAAGTAAGGGGGTGCCATCTCACATTTTAAAAGCACTATTTTTATCTCCCAGATAACTCAGGCAGGAAGGGGTTGGTGGTGATTTGCTCTTTGTTCAAGAGATCCAAAACTTTGGTATTAGAGCAGTGTATCCTCAGCACGCAGAGACAACACCAGGCTGTGGCTCAGAATAGTCACCCATTATTGGTCTGATGGACACAGCACTCCTGGTGTCACCTCTGAGCCCTAACACAGATAYCTGCTCTGCCAACCTGTAAAACACTGGGTTATAAGCTGTGCTGAGGACAGGTCCCCAAAGATACATATTTTTAGCCCTAAAAGTGGACATTTAGTCTGAGGGTGTAGAGSTGGCATGAGTGGGGTGGGGTCAGTTGTCTGCCCTCCCCAGACTGGCAAGGTTTATGAGCACAGTGGTAAGAGGGGACTGAGCTGGAACAACCCTCCAGTCCACCTCACTGAAGGGCTTTGTGTCCTCCTGAGACCAGGCTATGKCACATTTGTCACTGTGAGACCCTTGGCATCTTGGCATGGTTTATCCCAAACCAGATTAATGCCCAAAGCCAGATCTGCTCCTTTGATGCACTTCAGCAGCTCCAGGGATGTTTGACATGACCTGCCAATTTGTGCTTGAACCACTCAAAGAGAAATCTTTAAATAACCATACCAACAGTGTGTGAAAATGGCTGTGAAAATACATTCACTGATAAAAATGCCAATACCTGAATAAATTTTTTACAAAAGTATTCTTTTTTTTTTCATTGTTTATGCTATTAACAATTCATGCTGTCTCAGCTCTGAGATGATTACACCAGGGTGTCATCTGGACCTGCTACAAACCACAGAAGAAAATACACTGTGATAAGGTTAAATATCAGCTTTGCAAAGGACCCTATCAATGAAATCAGTAGGAAAGATCTTCCAAAACATAAAGATTCAGATCAGATGTCTTGTTTTCCTCCAAGCTCACCTCTAAAATTTGTTCACCCCTTCAGGGTCATCAGGAGTGTCTGTCATCCCATGATACACATTCCTCTCTTTCAAAGATGACTTTTTAGTCCTAAGAGCCTGCTGCAAAAATGCTGCAGTTTTGTTATTGTTGCAAAGCAATGAATGCAAGGCTGTGAAATTTCCAGAATGAATGGCAAGTTCGTATAGTCTTCAAGTGTTTTTCTGGCATCTTTTAGTTAGACAGCACTGAACTATCTTTAGATGCATCAGTTAAGCTGTTGATGTTCCCCTACTATTTCTGTTGGAATTCAGCTTCATTCAAATAACAGTGGTACAGAAATTTGGGAAGTATACACACTTCCAAGAAACACTATCAATTCCCAGTCTAATTTAGCTCCCAGGTGTCCCAACTATTTTTTTGAAACTGGACTTCACAATCAAAATCTATTTCTAATTACGAAAGTTCTTTCTCCTGATGCCAGCATATGAAGCAATATCATCTGATGTTGGTGAGTTGTTCTTTGCCTAAGGAGATTATCATTATCATTATCATTACCATTATCATTATCATTATACATAATCTTCAGAAATTCATACTCTGAATGAGTTTCCACTGTTTTGTGCAATATTGTCGCAATTTTTTCTATAAATCTGCCACTCACATTTCAACAAAATTCATGCATGGTTCCTGAACAAGGAGGTTTTGTATGACAGCATTTAGTGTTAAGACATTAAGGGAACGTGTCTAGACACATGCTGAGTATCATATCATTCCTTATCCCACCACATCAATATACTATAGCTGGATAATTTCACTGTGGCACCAGAAGGCAGTGCTTTTCATTAACCAAAACAAAATCTTCKGTCACCTCCAGAAATGCTGTTGCCTTTTCTCCTGGATAGGATATGGTATGGCTCTTTCTGAAATCTTCAGACTTGCTGACAGAGCAAAAAGCAAAGAGCCAGATAACCTTCCCCTCCCCTCCCAAAAAAGGCTATTGAGCATACCTAAAAGCCCAGAGCTTGGCAATTTTTATTCCATCCTAGAACAACTTCTAACAAATGTATAAATTGCAAATTTTTTAAAATTCATATGGAAAAAAAAAAAATCAAACTAAATGCAACTTGTCCAAATGACGTTTTAGTTACACAAAAGAATCTTCTTTGAGTAGGTTACAAGATGGTGAGTTACAATGAGTAGGGCTATATGGTGAAGACATTAAAGCACAGAATTATAGGTCAATGTTTGATTGATATTAATGCAGCCAAAAAAAGAAACTATGCATTCAGCTGAGGTTTGGAATAAGTGGCGAAGCAGTGAAGCAGAGATACAAGAAGGCTGTTTTGGATGGCAGGAGCTTAAGAGAAGGTGATTGTCAAACCAGTGATGTTTGGAAAGGAACAAGAATCATGACATAGCAAACTTAAAAGAGCAAGAACAGCAGGCAGGTAAAGATAGAAATAAATTTCTGAGAAGAAAAATGGAAGAAATTTAGGGAGGACTTGCAAAATGGTATGGAAACATGTAATAACATTGTAAAGATACTAAAGAGTTTAAAAGAAGAAAACAGGCCCATAATCCAGATATCCCTCTGTCATTACCTGATGCACAGTARCAAAGGTCACACACCCAGTGTTTCCAAAAAAGGGAACCATTCCACACAAAAAAGTCCAATTTCTGAAATATTGGATGRAAGATTATTTTTGGAAACATAAACTGAGAAATCCCCGAGTTCTCCTTGTACACGGATTATCAGTTTTCCAAAGAGCAACATAAGAAGCATTTATGAGTTCCTATCAAATATGGCTTCATTTATTTGTCAGAAAGTTCACAAAAAGTACAGGAAGTGAGCTACTTTATTGCTTACATCAAGGGTGGGGGCTGGGAGAAATTTTGTCCCCACATCCTTCTGCAGTAGCTATATTGCCTGAAAAGAAAGGGGAGAGAGAAAGAGGTTTGGAGAGGAGAGGTTCGGAAAGAAGAGAAAAGAGAAGAGGAAGAGAAGAGGAAGGGAAGAGGAAGGGAAG
>NW_026623261.1:1242285-1247229 GCF_030028575.1 Malurus melanocephalus
AAAAGAAAAGAAAAGAAAAGAAAAGAAAAGAAAAGAAAAGAAAAGAAAAGAAAAAGAAAAGTGGCATTTCTGTGTAATCACATTGCTCTTGGAAAGCCTTCCTCATTAGCTTTCAGACATTAAAAGGATCCATGTTCCTTGTTAAAAGAATAAATCTTGGCAAACTACCATTGTGACAGAATGGGTTATATCTGTGTCAAATTATGAAGGCTGTGTTGTATTAAGAGTGCAAACAAGCCAGGACATGCCCAATTACAACCTATTACACTGAATTCATATGGCTGCCGGACCTAAAAAGATTTTTCACACCTCAGGAAATGGCTAATTCCCATAAAACCTGCATCCCCTCGGTTTGGGTTTGCTTATAGGTGCAGGAGTAAAGGGACACACGTGAAGTCTGCCTGGATCCAGAGCTAGGAGGAGAGGAGCCAGCTCCAGTACAGAAGCCACGTAGGATGTGTCTACACAGTCGATTGCAGGCAGATGTGAGCTCCCTCAGCCAGCACTCTGAACTAACAGAGTGTTTAGCCATGTTTACTGTGGCACAGAGTCATCTTTGAAAGAAACAGAAAACAAAAAACAACAGCATTTTAGATCTCTGCCCTGCCTCCCTCATAAAGGTCTGAGTTGAGGCCTCTCCTTGTCCATACAATTTGTGTTGCACTGCCAGACAGCATTTRTTAGTTAAGGYTCGGTGTRTTCCTCGCTGCAGTTCCGYAGTCTCCAGACCATACRTGCAACAAGCATTGCCCATAAGACRTGTACTCACACCACCGATCCTAAACTATCAACAAAGCTACTCTGCAGCTTCCAAAATAAAATTAGTGCAGTCTAGCAAGACTGGAAGAAGAGTGCAAATTCTGTATCTATCCAAACATGTCCAGAAATGCCCACCTTTTGCTCCCTGCTGCTGCTCTGCTCCTGTGGGGTACAAACACTGCATAGGAAAAACCCTACAGGAAAGCAGGGTTCTGGTCCTTCGCTATAGTGTCACCACTGGCTTTGAAAACCTGTAAATGAAAGGGACCAGGAGGCTCATTGGGTTTTTTCTCTGAAAATTACTGCTGGTTACATCAGTGTTTGACTGAGCCTCGGCTACAGACAAGGAACCCCACCGCAGCCTGTGCTGCCATATCCTTCTAACGAGATTATGAACTAATTGAAGCAGACAGGAGTGCTGGGAAGCTGAAGGCATTTATCGTTGGCAGGRTATAGAGTGGCCTGAGCACATCAGTAGCCCTGTCACATCCGTATGTTAGGGAGAGAATGAGCTCAGACTTGAGGGCTSGGAGTCTCAAGACTTGTTTATAATGTGATATTTAACTCCCAYATGCTGCAAAAGTGAATGATTCACTTTATGGATTATATTTCTTTGCTGAGCACAGCAAAGGAGTTAAACAAGAAGCTGAAGTACGCAATCTGATGCAGAAGTGTGGAATGTGGTCTGTGTAAGCAGTGGGGTGAGTAAGCARCTAATGTGCAAGCAAGTAATTAATGGAAGGCTGAAACAACTCTGTCACACTGTCAGGAATTTTTAAAATCTTGATTCACCTTACATGAAATCCCCTGTTAGGCTATGTCAGCTTTAGAGACTGCATGGAATTTGCCAGGTGCACGAGACTGAAGAACAACACAAAGATTCATGACCACCCCATATTATAGGCAGTCACCTAACAGTAATTCTGCTCTGGCTGAGCCAGGGACTAACTTCAGATGAAGTTTTCCATAGCATATGAGTGTTCTGTCTACCTGACTCTTGTGAGAAACGTGAGTTGGGACAACTCAGTCACTTTCTCAATACAAAATTCTGACCTGTATTGGTGGCATGTCAATACAAAACAAGGAAAAGTAAGTTCTAATAATTTTAAAGGAGAGGGAGAGGGACAGAGTCTCATACCACACTCAAGACTCAAACACCAATTTCAGCACACGGTTCTGTGTCCATCTGGGAAATGCAGCCAGATGYACACCCAAGCCATGTACTGGAAGCGATGTTGAATAATAGACAGATCCTGGATAGGATGTAATGTCAACATGAGACAGGTGACCATGGAGATAGGCACTCAGCTGGCCTATAAATAACTTCTTTTTAAGGAGGCATTTCACAACCAAGGCCTGTATTTTGTCAGCTTCCTCATTAAGTGCACATAGCTGTACTCTTCAATTCATTTTTCTGCTGTCTACATCTGGGTTAGATAAAGTGCAATGAGCATCTATTTCCAGAGCTGGGAGGAGTTTGGAGGCATCATTCTCAGTACCCTAAGAGGGATAACACGCTCTGTAAGTACTGTTCACTAAACCATGATGATAAAAACAAGGATCATTGACAGAAATATCAAAAAATAAGTTAGAGATACTAAATGCAARCCGTGACACAATATTGTGAGGATGGATGATTGTTAAGTGGGAAGTCCAGCATAAATGTTCGCCCCATTCTCTTGAGCAGAAAGGCAAAGCATAGCCAGGAGTAACACTTACAAAATTTTCCCACCTTGGTGACACATACATAAAAGTCAGAGGTGATAAATGTCRTGTAGCATCCAAAGAAGATCAAAAGTAAGGTGTCCAGGAACAAACATCCAAGAAAAATATCTCAGCCTCTCTCTGGGACAGTAAAGCTACAGAGTAAAGCTGTGTGCATGCAATACAGCTTATTTAATGAAGGTCTATAAGTTCAAATCTTCTTATATAATCAGATTTAAGAAAGATAAGAATGATGACAGAAAGTTATGAATATGTGAATAACCTTATACGTCATTAATATCTAGAATAACTTTGCTTGGTTTTGGACTATTCAKACCAGAAKAATAGTGTGAAAAMTAAMAAGTCCAGAGATGGGTGTTAGTTATTATTAAACACATGGGGTAATTCCCCTTTAATGGCACAGTGAAAAAAATTAAGACTGAAAGCAAGGACAGAGAGGAAACAATGACCAGTGCATATGACAGAGAGTGGAGGCAAGGACAGGKAGCCTGGGAAGAACRCAAAGAAKTTGTCTGAGCATGAAGGGATCTGACTGCTCAGAGACTTTAGGACAGGTAAAGCCCTGGTAGTGGTACCTCTGACCAGAGATATCCAGGGCAACAAGAAAAGATTCTATAGCCCCACTCYRGTGAGAYCCCASCTGGAGTGCTGCAYCCAGCTCTGGRATCCCAGCACAGGAAGGGTATTGATGTRTTGGAGAAGGTCCAGAGAAAGGCCATGAGTCTGAGCAGAGGGCTGGAGCATTTTTCTTGTGAAGACAGTCTGAGAGACCTGGACTTGTTCAGCCTGGAGAAGAGAAGGCTTCAGGTTGATTCCTTGCACCCTTCCAGTACCTAAAGGGGGCCTATAAGAGAGCTGGAGAAGGACATTTTACAAAGGCATGGAGCGAGAGGATAAGGAGGAATGGCTTTAAACTCAAAGAGGGTATGTTTAGATTTGATCTATTAGATAATAGGATGAAATTTTTGGGATAAAACCCTTCTGATAATGGTGAGGCACTGGAACAGGTTACCCAGACAAGCTGTGGGTGGCCTGTCCCTGGAATTTTTCAAGGCTGGGTTGGATGGGGCTTTGAGCAACATGGTAAAGTGGAAGGTGCCCCTGTCCATGCCAGGGGGCTTGGAATGAGATGATCTCTAAGGAGATGATCTCTAACTCAAGCCACTCAGTGGCTCTATGGTTTGTAGCAAAGCTGTAACTGAGGATAAAAGCTCCATTTTGGGATGCCCTGTTTTGTRTTGCAAAGCTGCTGTTCTGAATCACAGTAAGAACAGTAAATTTCCAAGTTGTTCATAAACGAGCATTCTGAAAATACAACTTGATCCAGGAGTATCAGAATGTTTAATCTGAGACTCTAAAAACATAATATAAAATCAAATAATATTGAMATGAAATAAGATTTCAAAATGAAATGTAAGATGGGACTTTTTGTGTTTCTGGAACATTTTTTCCAGTTTTCTTTTGTAACAAAATTATAGTGAATCTGACAGTTTTATTAAGCAATTTTCATTCCAGAAAAAATACATTCTCTACTTGAATTTGGTTTTATTAATAGAGCTGTGGCCAACTATATTTCTACTACTCATTCACTTGAAAAAAAAAATAAAAGAAAGAAGGATATCCAACAAAATTATCAGGCAAAATATTTAGCACCAATAAAGGCAAGTACAGCCATAAGTTTCAGCTCAATCCAGAGTTTTCCTAGGAATCAAAACCAGATGAGATATTCTAAATGGGCAGCAAGTTTCTGTAGAAAATATTTACAAAACAAAAGATACCATACAGTGCATAAGTCAAATATTAATGATTAGGAGGAAACTTTCTCTCCAAATGCATTAGTTCAAATGCCTGCTATGGAATTTTATCTACTTTTCCTGTGAAGTTTTCGATGCCACCCAGAAACAATTGTGTATGAATAGTCAGACAGCTGGCCTGCTGCTGTTTGGTSCTCTCTCTGTTCCTGTGCATCCTACACGAAGTAGTGGATACATTTTGTAGGCTTCATTGCTGGAAGACCCATTGCCCCCCCACTCTCTGCCCCCAAACCTTTGCATTTGCTCTTTCAGAATTATTAAAGATTTGGCTCACAATACAACTCTCTCATCCATAATCTTGCTRCTTGGATAGACCTCTTTTGGAGATAGTTTTCACAGAAACACTTCCAGAGGTCKCCAGTTTCCTCTGCTGACATAGGTCTAGCCATCTCTTTGTACTTTTTTTTTCACTGTGTTTACTTAGTCAGATGACTTTTATGTCACGGTTTGCAAGTCTGCTCTTTCCTTTCAACAGCATTTCCTCCTCTTGTTTAAAACTTGCTGAGTGCCTTCTTACATTTATGAGGGAACCCATCTACAGTTCAACCAGAACACTAAATATATTATACATTCTGTTTATAATGTGCCCTAGAGAACTGTAGTTAACTGTGCAGAGGAGCATTTTCTCAGTGTCCATAGAAAACTT
>NW_026623261.1:1247250-1313948 GCF_030028575.1 Malurus melanocephalus
TATCGTGTAGCTTAAAGGAAAGAATTAAGAGGGAAGCTCACAAAAGTGCAATTCTTACAGTCAGTCAGACAGACACACTTATCTGCTTCTCCAGAGTTACCTCACAGGCAGTAAGACACTTAGCTGCAAAATTTATCAGCTATGAGGTCATTAATAAAGCTGGCCAGTCTCAGTAGTCACTYAAAAGATGATAGTGCTCAATGATAAAGTAAAATACTGGAAGATAGTTTTGTTATATGCAAGTGGCTGACTTATGATTTTGTAGTTTAACGGATTTTGACAATGCATGCTTTGAAATTTCTGGCCTAGATTTTCAGCCAAGGAGCCATTTACATATTCRGCTCTTTCCATCAAGCTGGCTTTAAGAATCTAGGAATATGAGTGAGTCGTCGCCAAAGAATATAAAGGAAAATGCAAGAATTTAGATTTATAGTAGAGCAGATGCAGCTAAGCTTGGAGAAATCTCACCAAGCAAGAAAGCTCTTTTCCTTAAAAGAAAGCTCTTTAAGCTTGCAAGCTATGCAGTGTTTTACTAATATCCATGGAAAATTCAGATATGAAAGTAGGAAAGCAGCAAAAATTTAAAAGTATAATTACTAGSTATGCTGTCAACACTCCCTTTATGCAAGCTCTCAGCTTGTGCCACTTCATCGTTGTCCCAATTCCCACTCAAAGGAGCCAAGGGGCAAATGTCCCTGCACAGGGCTGCCACCTGCAGTGTAGCAAAGAGGTCATGAGCATATCTTGTTCACGAGTGGGAAGGTTTGCAGACCACAGTCCTGAGCCGAGCTCACCCACAAAGAAAGAGCCAAGGTGTGAKTGTGTGAGTGTGCCYRGCTCAGAGCTCRCACACGGATGTGGACAGCCCTGGTCAGCTCCAGTGAACTCAGAGTGTGGGTAAAGGCTTGAAGCAGCCTCAGGTGCACAAATGTGGGACATACAAAACTCTGGCTGATCACAGTTGCCGACCTATGACCTTCAGCCCTGCCCAAGTTCCTAAATCAATTGCTCCCCTGGACCAAAATGTTCCCATTATCCTACACCGGACTGCTGGGAGCTGCCTTCTCTTCCCAACAGCCCCTCRTGCTGCCCCCCTGCCTCCTGCCCATATTTTCAAAAATCCACCAGCAGCAAATTCTCTGCTCCTGTGTACAGAAGCTTCTTCTTATCAGACCCGTAAATATACATATCCTACAGCTACAGGAAAATTAAAATCCAAATTGTGCAAATTGAGGGCCACATCTTCCAYAAACCAAGCAGAAAACTGCCGAATGCTTGAAGGTATATTTTCACAGTTAACACACACAGCAGATTAGTTTCAAATCAGCTGCCTAATCAGGGTTCCCAGGAAGGCTGCAGGCACGTCTTTCAAAGATGAAGAGAAAAGCTTTCCTGCCACTCTAACTACAGCCCTTATGAAATCCCAGAGCACAAGGCTAGCTAGGAACAGGGTGGGATTTTCCCTTGCATGTTCCTTCTTTTACCTTTCAGGCTGTCCCCTTTCTYCCAAGAAACTAAGTGCAATGTACTTCTTCTTATCACAGATTTTTTTTTAGTTTTATTTTCCCATTTTCTTTCATTATATGAGATGCACTTCTCCAAATGKTATGTCACACAGGAAATGACATTGAAATTTTAATAAAACCAAGTATACAATTGAAAAGGGAGGAAATTAAAAGGTAAAAACTCTCTGCCACATTTTTAAACCTGCTTATACCATGGTGTGTGCCTCTTAATTGTCTTTCCTTCTTATAAAGATGATATAGAGTGCAAAAGGAACCATTGTTTAGGTATYCCACACTTACTAAGAAAGCCTCTCAATTTTTCTCCTCCAGTTCAAGACTCAGGTTATAGGAGTGCTCASCACTCTGTGTAAAGCCATCTCTGAAATATATTCCCCTAAATTTAGAAGTAGACCCTACACTCYTACATGAGCAGATGTAGAGCTCAGACGCAGAGCTCTCCCTGGGTAGTTTTGCAGGCTGTGGTCCGTGCAGAAGCAGCCATGGGCTCTCAGCCGCTTTGCTGCTGGTGCAGAGTGAACTGCCTGGGAAGGTGGGCAGCTGGGAATGGTCACAGAGTGAGGACAGCATTCCCACTTGCAGATCCCTACCCTGTCAGCAGAGCTTCCATGAGGCAGTGACTCTCTGAGCCCAGCTGAAAGCCTCTTGGAGAGCTTTTCCATCTTTCAGAGTTTAGCCTGATTTCTGTCCTTTTCCTCTGTGTTTTGTAGTCACAAAAGGTGGCCCATGCATTTGGCTGGTGTGGAGGAAGCCACTGTCCCTTGACCATTTCCTTTSACTGGTGTTGTGTTTCCTCTGGTCAGAGCCCCCTTTTCTTCACAGCGTGCTGTAGCATTATGTTTTCTGCCTTCTGGAAAATCCATCATTGTTCCTTAAATAAGATAATGAGTTTGCTATGAAGCTGACACTGGTTTAACCTGCAAATACAGAATTAACATTAATGCCATGCATGACTTTTGCCAAATCCTCGCCTTGTGTCATCACTATGATTGGCATGTTTGCAGCACACATTGCAGGAGCTTGATTTGGTTCACAGCTCTCAGTCATTTTTATGTTCAGACATATAATCTAATGAGGTGAAAATGGAAAGCAGCCCCTGAGCATTTGGCTATTGCTGGGAAAGAATGCAAATTAAATATTTGAAAGAGTGGGGCACAGAGTGTGTCACGGAGCTTCGGCGTTCCATCAGGTGCCTCGCCAGCTTGCACAGCCTTTGTGTCCACATTGTCTGCCTGTTGGATGGAGCTGAGAGACAGAAGAATGACAGTCTGGGGAAAAGAAAGAAAGACAGTAATTATGGGACGTATGTGATTAGCATGGTAGCCAGAGAAATTAAACCACTAGTCCCAGGAATCTTCCCTTCTATAAGGTACCTGTGGTGGAAGAGAAAAGCTCCACACTACAGAGTTCAGCTGGAATCCACTCCCCGCTAGTTTAGCTTGATTGCTTTTTTGGATACCTACTGTGGGAGTTCAGTTCCTTGACCTTCCTTTCTATAGAACTATATTGTCCTGCCACGAAGAAAGGCAGATTAAGAATTTACAGGGATCCTTCCATCACTGGACTCTGACAGGAGTGCTCAGGGAGTTCATTTTTCATGGCTTAAATTGCTCCAGGCCAGCATTCTTATCAAAAAGGTTTGGTTTAATGTAAAACACAGACTTCTTTTCTTTCTTTTTAATTTCAGCTTCGTAATAAACAGCACTACAAATTTCCCTTTGAACAGCAAGTCCCTGAGCTGCTTTCCTTTGAATAACATATAAATTTAGACTAAACTTTATTGTTCCTGGGTAAATCAGTCTAGTTAAGAAGTTTATAATTATTATTAGAGAGGCAAAATGTTTTAAATAACAGCTGAAAAGTCTGGAAAATTCCTGGTGTAATTAGACCATGGGTTCATTGTTTGCTTTCTCTTTAAAAGTACCAGCTTACAGCATAGTTTCCAAACTTTGTGTTTTGGGTGCCTTGGGGTCTCAACAAGGTCAGAAATAAAAAGAATTAACAGTCTGGTAAGCATTAGCTGGCACCCCAACCATCTCTTCCAGCAGGATTTCCCCCCACACCTCCAAGCACACAGTGCTGTTCCTCCACAAACACATTTCCTCCATAATTTCCCACTGTTGTCCCACTACACAGCTGTCATCCCTCACGTGTGTGGATCCTGCCCAGTCAGGATGGGGTGCTTGGATGATGGGGAGAAGCCCCTTGGGCCCCTCATCAGTGCAGCTTTGCTCTCAGTCAAGGGGGAGATCCAGGCACCCCTGAGCACTCAAAAGCTGCTTTCCCCAGTAGCAGCACAGGTACACTTAGGCTGGGAGCCAAAAGTTCATTCCTCATCCATCCATTAGGTACTTTGAACTCCCACTTCATCTGCAAAAATGCCTGAACTATTAACTGCCAAACTTCTGGGTAGTCAGGCGCTGGAAGCTGTTTCACTTTACAGGGAATAATTAAATAAAAATCTGGCAAGAGAGATAGAGCTGCTGTTAGTGCAATTCTGKAGTCTAGCAAGCACTCATCAGAGACTCCAGCAAAGATTTCTGTCCCTGCTCCACTGATAGTGTGCATAGTCCCAGGTAAAACCTCCCTGAATAAAATACACACAGCAGAGCAAAGGTGTCCAACACCATGATTCCATGTGCTCGTCCTCTGTTTCTCTGTCCTCTCATCGGTCACACCCCACAAAGTCCTGCTCAGATGGCCCTAAGCTAGACCCACAATATCTCTAGAAATTGAGAGAAATAGCAGCAAAGGGAAGTGGAGCAGCAGATGAGGAAAGGACCTTTACCCTCACAGACACAATGCAGTCCATCCAGGTCGACGTTCAGGTCTTCCCTGAAGTTGCTACCAGGCRGAGCAGTGTGGGTAAAAGGGTTTGGAGAACACTTATGTGCAATTCTTTTTGAGAACCGGGTCTAAAATAGTCACCAAATGCTTTAGAGAACTCCRGGCAAAGGCAATAGCCAGCTGGAGACTTTTACAGACAGATGGAGGGGKTTTACAACAGAAATGGAGGTGCCTAGAGTGGCATCTGAACAGAGATTTTGAGGATCTAAACTTTGGACATAGACCTAGATCCCATTTGGAAGCCAGTCTTAAATTCCTATGSTGAAATAGAGGCCAACTGCTGCTGAAGCCTCTGGGAATTTCACTATTGGCTTCAGCAATGCCAAGAGCTCCTACTTAGAGCTAGAACAGTTATAAATTGTAAAAAATAGTCTATTTAGCAAGGAACATGCCATTTTCTCTAGCCCTGTGATCATAAACTATAGATATATGACATGAAATACAAATATTTATATATTCTATTTTTTATAATACAGAACTTATAATTTCCAGAGAACAAATTACAAAAATGTTCATTTATGCTAGCTCTGAAAGTATATCTTAGCTACCTTCTGCACGTAAAATTAGCTAAAATGCCTGTCAAGTACACTAAAAGTCTGGGGAATCAGCTTCATAGTCAAAAGCTCTAGATGGATGGTTTCATACTTTGTGGGAAAGACTTGCTTTTCAAAGAAAATGTTTTAAAACTTCAGAGATATTGATGTATTCTCAGCTAACCAGATGCTGTATACTAACTCTGTGCCAGTATTCTCTCTGTGCTGGAAGAGAAATAGTTGAGACAACATATTTGATGGATTTGTTTAGGGATTTTGTATGCATATGGAAATAATTTGTTTCTCTATTGCAAAGTATGTTTGATTGTTCAGTATTAACTAGGAAAAGTAGCTACAGTGCTCCCAGTTGTGTGAAGCACAAGTTAAACTAAACAAAAACTGAAAAGCAGCTTCAGCACATCTCGTGCTCATTAGGAGAATAAACGATGCAAAAATTAACTGATGACAGGTATGCAGATTTCTGTAACTCAACAGTTTAATGGAAGAGTCTTACTTGGTTCAGATACACAGAATAAAATCCTAAAGGACTGATGTGAGTCCACCTGCAAAAAAAAAAAAAGTGGTTTGGTGAGCATCAACAGGTTATGAGAGAAAGTTCCACTGAAGAGCCTACTATAAAATGCAGTCCCTAAAGAAAAAAATAATACTTGGCTTTTATGTTCTCACTACAGAAAAATGCCAGTGTAAAAACTTTCTCCTTTTTTGTTCTTGTGGCTCCCAGAGGYGAGAATTTCAGATGGAGCTGCAGCCACATGTGGCATTCACGCTGTGCAAACTCCTGCATTGCAGGTGATACAGGAGCACTGAGTTCATTATGTGCACTCTGCAGAGACAAACAAGCACATCCAACTAAATGTGTTCCAGATTGGTTAGACTACACTGCATGCACATCAGTTGTGCATGCAGAGAAATGGCCAAATCCTTTCTTCTTCACACAAATTTCATTTCCAAGCAGCTTGGATTTCCTTGGACTTGTCATCTGATAGACCTGTCTTTTTTCTATTCATAATCAGATGATGGTGAAGAGATTCTTATTTTACATAATATATCCATCTTTCCAAAGCATGATTTTGTCATCCTGTTTTACCTTAATTGAGACTGAAATTTAAAATTACCAGATGATATACATTCTTTCTCTGAGTGGTTACTTCTCTGGTCTAAAATTCAAAAAGCAAATTCAAAATTTACTTTACTTATTTTTATTGTTGCTCCAGCATAAGATCTGTTTCCTTGACAACTTTCTCAAACAAGCAACTTCAAAAGAAAAATTTCTTTTAAAATGTAGTAATGATCCAAAACTAAACTGGGTAACTGTTGGGGGTTTTTATCTATTCAAATGTATAATAATTAATTTTTTTTGCAATCAGAATCTGCAACAATATTTCCTAAGCCTTGTTTTTTTTTTTAACGAAAAGACTTGTATATATCTGCTTTACACAATTTAAAATGTAATATTTCTGCAGATGAGAAGATATAGCCAAATTGAAAATGAACCACTACATTTTGGGATACAATAGAAACCAGATTGTTTAGGTTTGTACATAAGAAATAACTAGAAATGGGGCCAGACTGCTTCCTAGACTAAGGTCTGAATTAAAATCTCATCAGTAAACTTTGGTTGTACATACCACAACAAATATTTTTGGGGGTATTTAGGACATGGATAGATTTAGTATTATTCCTACAGCTGTATTCCTCCTGCCAGTGGAAAAAAAAAATCTAGATTTAAATTTTTTAATATTTCTTTTAAAATAGTGAACTTCCGAAGATCAGTATGCTTCCCAGAGGAATCTGGGTAAAAGTAGATGCCCCTGGAAGAGTTCAAGGCCAGGTTGGATGGGCCTTTGAGCAACCAGGTCTAGTGGAAAGTGYCCCTATCCCAGGCAGAGGGGTTGGAAACAGATGRTTTTTAAGGTCTCTTCCAACCCAAACAGTTCTATATTTCTATGAAAATTGGGCACCTGCCTGTTCATCCACATTTGCAGCTAAGTGCTTCCATATTTGCAAGCTTTGAATCAGTTCATAAAATCGTCTTACAAAACTCCTTTTCCATGAATGTACCCAAACTGCTGGGCTGACCAGCTGCTGACAAGGTGGGCACTGACCCTGGCTGGTTTTGCCCACAGTTGTACAACACTTTCATASCTCAGTAAAACCTTCACACTGAGGACTTTGAAGCACTCTACTCAGGGATTTGTGTTTGGACACTGTTGGCTGATTATGGAAGATGCCCACATTTCCTTTCTCTCCCCTTTCCTCACATCCAGGAGGATGTGCCTGGGTGAGGAGTCCAGGGGCAGAAATAATTAAAGTCAGGCTATGAATTTATAGAAGATACAAAGGTCTGCACTGAGGAAAGCTGTATCTAGTGCAGGTAATTATTCWGACTTTTCTAATCAATGAAAAGTAGGTTAGGACTGTCCCAAGCAGCCTGAGAAAGCAGATAAAGGAGACAGTGTACAAACAGATGGTCTTTCTGTCTCTGCATTKTCCATCTGATATTTGTTTCAAAGCTATTTGGGGTGGAAAGCAAGTATTGTTATGTGATCTGTGTGCATGTACACCCTTCTCTGGTCACAATAATGTCTCATTAGCAAGAGAGAAAATATGTTCTTTAGTTTGGGAGAAAAATATCTGCCTTTCCTTTCAGCAAACCCATACCACTTTGAGGTGCAGTAAATATTTTTATCCAGTTTGATCACTTTTGAGAAAGGAATTTTTTTTTCAAATATTAGAGTAAATATAGAGTATTTTAATACAGACAGGTACCAACAGGAGCAAACTGTTTTTCTACCCAAGGATCAAAATGGGCCAGATATAGTGCAATTTTGAAAAAGAAGTGCATTTCTTTACATTTCTTGGTGCTATTCTCTATCTATGCCCTCTGCTGAAATCTTCATGAGTTTAAATAAAGTCTAAACCAGTGATCCCTTTAGTACAGACCATTTGAAAACAGGCTGTTAATCACTTCTTTCAATATAGTTCTATTTTAAAAAAACAAAAAAAAACCCCAAAAAAAACCCCAAACAAACAAACAAAAAAAAAAACCTCCCTTGTATTTAGTTTTACCTCTGAGAGAAGATTTCAATTTCACCATCACCTGTACTAATGTGCACTTAACATCCTAGGGTTGCAGAAGAGCTTGAGCTGGAAAAGAGCATGGGAGGTCAGATGTGCTCAGCACCAAGGTCAGACAGGGCTGCTCAGAGCTGGGCACCCTCGGGGCTGGAAYTCCCCAAATCAGAGCTGCACAGACTCCCTGGACAGTCTAAAACTCTGTCCCCTGACTTCAGGGGAGAGAGTTTCTCCCTATATCCCATCTGCAATTCTCTTATTTTAATTCGTATGTGTGGTCTCTTGCCCTTCTATCGTGTAGTGCTGTGAGCAGCCTGGATCTTTCTTATACAGTACAAACACTCTGTGCACTGCAGACYTCAAGGCACAATAAATTTACCTATRCTTATGTTGTCACTGGCAGGYTGGGTTAGATTGCWTTTGGAGGCTGAATCGTGAGCTGGCAGCTTCTTTAAACTGTGATCCTTTTTTTTCTAGGCACAGCTCAAGCTGGTGAAATGTGTTCAGCTCTGGAAATGCTTACCTTTGCACATGAGGGTTGTTCCTGTCCTGTCAATGTGACTCCACACTGTGTGGGAAGTAAAACATGTATGGAAATATTCATATGGTCAGGCTGAGATAATGCAAAAGGATCCTGTGAGATTGATCAAACAAYAAAACAGCAGAATAAATTCATGGATATATGTGTAAAGTGATATGGGGAAAGTAATCTTAACCTCATATATAAAATAATGGGCTTTGAGCTGACTGTTACCACTCAAGAGAAAGACCCTGGGATTATGTTCTATAAAAACAACTCCTTCCTAGCAATCAAAAAAAGCAAATGGAAAGTTAGGAATTATTAGGGAAAGAGTAGAGAGCAAACACAGCTATGCAGCTGTATAAACTTGTGTTTCTTGAATACTGTCTGCAGTTGTCGTTTCAGAAAGCACAGAGTAGAAATGGCAAAGGTTCAGAGGCGGGTGACAGAGGCGACCAAAGGGATGGAATGGCTCCTAGGAGGGGAATGGCTGAGCAGAGCTGATTCTGCAGTCTGGAAAAGAGGAGAATAGAAGGGTGTTATGGCCAGGATCCACCAGATTAATGAGTGAAGCAGGATCTGCATTTTTCCATCTTTTCTATCATCATCCAGTGCAGCTAATAGGAGCCAGCTTCAAATTTAGCAAAAGTAGAGTCTTGATGCAAAAGAAAAAGATATCTATAGAACTCCTTGTACAAAGTTATCTTGGGATAGGACTCAGATGAGAAGTCTGTTGAGAATGAAAAAAAACCAAAAAAACCAAGAAAGTCAAGAAATCTCCTGACTGAAACTAGCAGGAATCTGGGACAATAATCAGGAAAAATATCAAATATGCTTAAATAGTCCTTACTCTTTTGGGGTTGTTTGCTTCAGGCCAAGGCTGAAAACAGCACATTGGGTTAGAACAGTCCTTGCTCTGACAAAGTATGATGTTTTTTGGTTTTTTTTTTCAGGGTTCTGGTCTGTTTGTACTGAAGTTTTGATACCATTATGAATTCGCCTTGTGACCATTATAAGGAAATAAACCTTCACAATAAAAAAAAAAAAAGCATGATGAAAGTGCTATAGCTTGAAAATCAGGGCTAAGAATTTTTTTTTTTTTTAAATTATCATTAAAAGACTTGCTTTGTATGCTAGTAAGGAAAGGTTTAACAAGAACCAGTGATGGCAGCAGAAGCCAGATTAGATGGAGTCAGTACAGGAGCAGTTAGGTAACATGCAATGGCCTGTGATACACAGAAGGTCAGGCTAGATGATCTAATGTCCCTTCTGGCCTAAATATCTCTTGGTTGTAGTACTCTGGCAGCCACACAAATGTTGAAAGCAAACTGCAACTCAGTATGTTTTCTGTCAGTCACACTATATCTAGAGAGATTTTCATGCCAGGTTTTTAAAAACTTGTCCTGTTGATTTTATAACTGCATTTCATTTCTCTGGTTGAGAAGATAATTTTGAAATTCTAGGACATCTTAGAGTCATGATAACCTGCAACCATTGGTTTGAATTTATTTGTGTAAATATTTGTTTCAGTTTCAATTAATGGGATATTTTCATCTTCTGGTGTTTTGCTTTTAGGCTGTAGCTGCTCAGAAAACATGTTTTTTGTCCCTCAGTGAAATTTTGATTTCCATATTTTTTTTTTATTTACACCAGAACCATAAGACCAATGAGTCACATAAAGATTTCCCAATCAATAAAATAATTGCTCATTCCCTGCAGAACAATGTTAAAAGCTGGAAATTGATTCTGGCACAGCATGCAGTGCAGGATGGGGATCTAGGTTGGTTTTAAAAGTGGGGAAAAGAAGAAATATATGAGTAAACAACAAAAAAAAAATGTAAGCCTAACAGCTCTTTGATAATTCCCTGGCCTTTCCTGATTTAACGCAGGTGATACCAGGRATTATTGTAAGGTTACTGACTTCAGTTACCCTATTGTACTCCCTTCCCATAGTGTATCCAGAARTCTATGCCTTCCTCTCTCCTTCGCAGGCTCCCTCTCTCTCTGAAACTAATGTTTCAAAATAATTTAAATCACATGTAAACAGACCTTCTAGTTTCAAGTTTCCTTTGGAGTAGCCCATTAACTCTAATCACCTCTGATTCATAATTTTGGGTGGCATTTACAGATTTYTACAAGTATACACAAAATCCACTGAAGATTTTATTAGCCCTGTCTAATAAAAACACATGCTTGAAATAAAACTGTTACTTTATCTAGCCCATAAACTCTCTCTTTGTTCACTTAGGAGACAAATTTTTTGTAGAAGTCAGTGAAAGAAGAGGTTGTATCTGAAGCACTGGTACATCTCAAAAAGCTCATCATCTCATCACAAAGCATGTAAAAGGATGAAGGTTAGCAGCAGTGCCCTACTCTTTATACCATATGGATTTGTTCTCAAAGCAATTCTCTACGATAAATTATTTATGGGCATTAGTCTTCTGTATCAGATTAATTCCAAATACCATACTCTTAATGAGTAGGTGGACTCAACTTAAACTATTGGGACTTTTTTGCTTCTAATGGCCAGGAATCTACTGAAGAACTGACAAATAATAATTTAACAAAAACATGAATATATGTGCAACAATCAATTAATCATGCTGACTTAAAGGATTCACTGATTTTCTTAATACCCTGAGTTATCTCAGGTGGTTGRAGCACGGTGCTGTTAATGCCAGGGTTGTGGGTTCAACCCTTACATGGGCCATTCACTTGAGAGTCAGACTTGAGGATCCTTGTCAGTCCTTTTCAACACAGAATATTCTGTGATCTGCAAAAAGTGACAGAATAAAATCCTTACTCTTCAGCTKCTACTGTAGAAAAAAAGTCTGAAAAGCAATACAATAGCATGTGTGAAATATGTCAAGACTGAGAGAGCTGAAACATTCCAAAATGTAGTTTGCAAAAGGGTATCATAATTCCTTTGTGTTATTCTTAGTGAGATTTCAAAGAACCTCATTAGCTCACATTGTTGTCAACAAATTAATAAGGAACAAATAAAAGCAGCTGTACATTTTGRTTATGATAATGRGARAACTTCAACTTCTTAAAACAGCAGCCATAAGTCAGACCCACAAATGGCAGAGTATCCCAGAAACAAGTGCCTGAAAGTAATAATGAATCAGCAGGTGGAGAGCTGAGACTGAACTTCGTGCATAGCCTGAATAAAAGGGCAAAAGCAATCCTTCTGTGTATAAAGAGGGAACCAGTGCACTGTGGGGTGAAACCATGGGATTATGGAAATTAATTTATCCCTCATATGGCACATGTCCTATTCACTTTAGAGTGATGCACAATGCTCTGGTGYATGTTTTAGAAAGATGGCAAAACAGTGGGAAGGGGAAAGGAAAAAACAACAAATCCAATTCAAASACTGGAGAAAATGCTTTCCTATATAGCTGGTGAGGGAGTAGGAAGTGGAGCAAGCCAGCTCTACGGCTCAATTAAGATATACTTTTGGGAAAGCAGAGACTCAAATCTGGAGCCATAAGAAAATTACTGTTTAATATCTATGAAATTAAGTATTAATTGGAAGGAGATCAGACTTCCCCCCAAATGAAAAACTGATTCCAATGAMCTGTATAGTTGTGCTCATATTACTTGACTGCCAGAAGGCACAAATATAAAATGGTTGTCCCTCCACACAGATTTGTAAGAGGAAGGTTTTAGACATCCCAGACCCAGAATATCCTTCAGTGTGTACAAGATATATTTGCAGTGTGTGGTAAGAGCTAATTTTGAGCCACTGGAGCAAATAAAAATGATAGCACCAGATACAGGGCCTCCACCCCCAGTCTTCCTGCTCTGACTCAGGTAATTCCCAACAACACAACAGTACCCCAGCTGTGGGCCTGCTGCAAGTAGGTRATGGGATCAAAGAGGCTCCTTCTTGGAAACATTTGTCAGGTTCTTTGGCATGTGCAGAAGATGAACAAAAACCAGTCTCTAATTAAATTTTAACATTCTGTACACTGGTTGCACAAAACCGAGAGAAGTACATTCCTATGTAAGAGCACATTTAAGAGCAAAATAGTTAGCTAGGGTAAAAGAAAATTCAGTATTTTTTAGATATTCAGAAAGATAGATGACTTTTTTTTAAATTAACAAGCACTTTTAAGCTCTGTTAACTGCCTTCAACCCAGCAAAAATCCACTGACCTTCACTGTAGCTTTGCCAACGAGGAAACTGCAGGACCTTATCCATAAACATGAATTAAATTTCTGAGTCTGTTACCTAGAGTTTGCAGTCATTAATTCCTTTTAGTTTTCCTAATTCAATCCCAATAGGTAAATGATGGCAACACCTACCAATACCATTAAACTTAATAGTTGGTTATTGCGCTCATTAAAATTCCTTTTTTCCCCCTAAATTTTAGACTACAGGAGGAATTTGGCATAGAATTTTCGAGCCTGGAAACAATTTTTATGCTTCAGATTTTCAAAGGGATCTCCTTGGCCTCCTTTAAGTTATAGAGACATAAGAAACACACAGACAGCATTCAAGAGGGGACTTTTCTTATTGGTGCCTCGATGCAACTCGTGAGTGGATGGAAATCCCTTAAAAGGTGTGTCAGTGTGCTTGCTAACAGACCTTAGGTTGCCTCATTTTTCACAGAGCACCTGTGTGTGTTTATAAGTGATGTACAGATATCAGTGAGGGGCCCAATCAGCAAAGCCTGAGTCTGGATTCAATCATTCTGTGAGTTCAGTGGGTTTGGATCGAGGGATTTAATCTGAGCCCATTTCTTGTAATTTATTTTAAAGGTGAAAGGGCTTTTCTTCTGCCAAGATGAGAGTATGGGGCTGCAGGGATTTGCATTTCTCTTGCAGCTGTAGASTTTGCTAGCATATATGGCCTCAATTCTGGAAGCAGCTTAGCTCAGAGAGAGCTCCACAGCGACAGAGAGCCCCAGCACAGGCAGCCTTGAGAGGCAGAGTGAGCCACAGCAGCTGCAGCCTGAGGTCACACAGGACCAGGAGAGTTCACCACGGAAATGCTTCAGCACTGCCCTCCTCAACACCCCCMCAGCACCAGCCCTGGGTATCAGCGCCCTCAGCAGCAGGGGGAGATAGATAATCAACATTAAGAGAATAAGAATTATAATTCTCCATTATAATAATAATTGAGAATCAGAATTTCCATTTCTTATTGGAAAGTTAAGGTTTGTGCTACAGCTTTGTGGTTTGGTTTTTTTTTTTTTTTTTTTTTTTTTTTTTTTTTTTTTAACTGGATTTTCAGTAGGTGGGACAATAATCAGAGTCTCTGTGGCCATCAGCACCAAGAGCCCAGGCTGCTGGTGATCCCCTGCCCCCAGAGCCCACACAGAAGGAGGGGGTGGTGGCAGGAGAGGTCAGAGGTGGACAAGGGAGGCTGTGGTGAGGGACAGGAGCACTCAGTTAATGCTTATCTTCAGGTGATTGTTAACGGAGTGCATTATTAATCTCCTTTAAACTAATTTACCTACAGGCTACCACTGGAAGTTTCAACTGCTGACATCCCCCTTCCCCAGGGATTGCTCCAGTAAATGAATCCCCTTAAGTTTTCATTGCATTCTCCCATTTCTGGATACCTCTTTTCCTCAGCCTTTCCTTAGCAGAATGCAATTTTGATTAAGATCAGCACTTGACCTGAACTTTGTGAACCCATTGCCTCTGGGTATCACAAAGCCACGCAAAGCGTGCTTGCATGTTGTCCTGATCAACCAGAGAGGCTGACAGGGGAAACTCACATTCCCAGAAACWTTTTCATGCAAAAGTTTCAGAATTAAACTTGATGGGAAGCCCATCAGTGTTCCTTTGTGAAGGARTCACAATTCCACCATACCAGTCCTATTTGCTGTTGAATTCCAAATCCTTCTTGTTTTACCATATCTTTCCCRAGAAAATTAGGAATGTGTCACTTTTTAATGACACTACAAAGTTAACTAAACCACTGTCCTGGAAATAAGTAGGGTTTT
Source organism: Malurus melanocephalus (assembly GCF_030028575.1). Lineage (NCBI taxonomy): Eukaryota > Metazoa > Chordata > Aves > Passeriformes > Maluridae > Malurus > Malurus melanocephalus. The sequence continues at coordinate 1,261,729 of NW_026623261.1, forward strand.
TTTACATAGCTGATGAGGAAAGGAGCAAAATTCATRAAATCCTACTAGGTATTCATTCTTGTCACAGTAAACAAGATCTTACAATTCCAGAGATTATAGTATTAGCAAAGTTACATATATTGCATAGAAACCCATATCTGTCTGTGCACAGATACACTCACATTTACACACATGTACATACACGCACTTCTAAAACTACACTCACTCATGTTTGCTCTTGAAAAACAGATACTCTGTGAAGGTAAAATCATATGTAACATCAAGTGAAGTTTGCTTTCCTTGCCTTAAACTCCGRGAAACATTTGATGCAAAATCTTAGAGTCTCTGTGCTACATCTGACTAGCTCGCATTGAATGCGAGCTCTGTTAAGTTGAAAGGATTTCTGGTTTGTTTCAACTTGAAAGTGATTTAATATGAGGCCCAGAGAGAAAATCTGTCTCAGTAATCAAATTATAACAAGTAAGGATTAAAAGTATTAAGAAGTTTAAGCAATCTTTTAGCTGCCCTATGTTCTTGAGGTCATTTGAAGCCGGCTGTGGGAATAAGCACAATAAAATAACAAGAAGGAAAAAAACAAAGTATTATAGAAGGGAATCAAAGAGCGTCCTTCAGGATTAGATTATCGTACAAGAGAGGGACTGAAACATTTTCCAGCATCCTTAATTCATTTTCCTTTGGGAAACATAATTTTAAAAGGATATTTTAATAACAATTTTTCTTTCCTTTTTTTCTAAACTAGAAAGCGTACGTCTTAAAAATATAATGTATCTATTTAAAAAAAAAAAAAAAAATAGTATCTATTTAAAAAATAAAAAAAAGCTATAAATGTTGATAAATGTCCACTAATTAATGAAATAAACAGTGTTACCCAAATACACAATTTTGGGGACTTGGCATATGTATTCCTTTTTTATTATTAGTTATATGCATACATATATAGATAAATAAAAGAGTATATTCAACCTAAATCAATAATGACAAATGCCTGAATATCAAACGGCTTTATAGCAACTCATCTAAGTCTCAGTGCAAAAGAAAGCCAAGTTTTTGTAGGTCATTCTAAGAACCTACACAAAAAGACATCCCAAACCAACCCACTAGTAATGTGCTGGTGGCATCTTCAGCTTAATGTAAGGAAAAGCTGAAGGAGAGGAAAAGAAGATCAGGRCACTGAGCCCATTCATTTATAAACAATTAAGGATTTTAATTAGGTTGTAATGGGAGAATTATGAACATCTGCCCATATTTTTTTATAGCAAATGACAAATTGTTTGCATGGGTCAAAAACCCCCAAAACTTAAACTAAGCTAGGCAGCATAAGCCAGAATACACTGTGCAAGAAAGCTGGTGCCCATCTTTGGCCACTAAGCCTTTCATAAGCAGCTGCCAATTACTATTAGATGATCTTCATCTCAGAAGATCCATTCCCAGAGAAAACAGGGAGTCCATGCAGTATTTTGCATATATGTGTGTGCAGAGGACAGTTTTAAAAGAAGGGGGTGGKGGTGAAATTGGATTGAGCAGACTCCTTGGGGCACAGCTGGAGTGTAAGTGAGCTGGACTCTCACTGTCAGGGCTATGGAGAGCAAATAATTTCCAAAGGTGATGAGCTGTATTTTCTTGCTTTCCTTTTTTTCCCCTGTAAACTGAGATTATGACTGATTTAGCTTCTGGCACATCAATCCAGCCAGTCACTTTCTTCCACCATGACTTTAATTTCATTATCCATGCATTTTAASTCAAGCTGTTACTGCCTGGGCAGCTTCATTAAGAGAGTCTCCAATGCATGGGGGCTGAGAGTGCTGGATCCTGAGCACCCCATGAAGCAGTAGCAGAGGGTCCTTCTCCTTCAATTTGGAATAGAGCCAGACACCATGATGGATGTGGGCAGAACAGCTTTGCAGAGGAACATGAGGCAGGTGTGGGTGAGGGTGTTGGGCYCTGAGAATTTTTTTMATKACTTAYAATTATTATAWACATACACATATGYATTATATACACACACRTATGGATATGCACTATATTTYGGCCCAAGGRTGCAGTAATTTTGGTCACATTTTTGGACAAGATATTTTTGGAAACACTGCCAATTTTTTTCTTCCATACCTTTGTCTTTTATACTCTTTCTTTTTGGGGGCCATCATAGTCACAAAATCTGCAAATCATCTGTCTGCATCAGATATGCCTTCAATAAGTAATTTTTACTGAAACATTTACCCATATATTGCTATGATTAGAAGAGGTAAATATGGTTTTTTTTCTTCAAAAGCTGTGGGGTTAACAGTATCTCTTTAGGTTTATTGTGCTCAATTATGAAAATATTGTCGCTTAATAAAAATCCCAAGTTTTTTTTACCTAAGAATTTTCATTAGCTATGATATTGATGTTTCCAGTGTGGAAAATAAATCTCAGCAGAAGCTGTTATAAATTTTTAAGTAAATACACACACAAAACATTATGTGGATATGTTCCTCTAAAACAWTGAAAAGAGGCCTCACCTACTTGGGTTGTTTGTGCCTGAATCGCACCTTGTTTATTTATTGCTACCATCCTGGATCCCCTTTGAGACCGTCCTTGCTTGTGGAAGGGCTTGGGCACATGACTGCTGGATACAAGCACTTGTCAGTGAGGCAAACTTGATAAATGTCTGATTGCAGATCTCTGGCAATGACTTCAGAGAAGTTTTTCTTACGCTAAAGGAGTTGGCTCTTGAACATTCATTAGGAGGTATGAAACTCATTTATTGGGGAGGAAATTCTCTGGGAAAATCTTATGGTAAGTCTTTTAAAGGATGTTGAAAATAATTTCTTTTTAAACTCAGGCACACCCTATGGCCCTTCACTAAGGCAGTGATTTCAGAGACACTGCTGCAAGGGGACAGGGGTTTGGTGTCCTCCAGTCACCCAGTGCACAGACAGCAAGAGATAGTGGGAACAAATTCTTGTGCTGTCTCCATATTTCCTGATTGCTGAGCCATTAGCTGTCAGATGCAAACAGGACAAGACAGGGGAGATATCCAGGAAAGAATATCTATGGGAGGTGCACCCCTTGAGAAGAATAATCCACCTCTCAGAGGAGAGTTGTATCTCAACAGTGGCTTGAGCTCAGCCAGCAGTAGAACAGGGCTATAAAGCAATAACAGGGCCCTGCATCATTGGCTGATGAGAAGGTGGAAACCCAGGGCAGCTCCAGGAAGAGAAGAGATCACAGAGGGAGCCCACAGCACTCCAACTGCTGACCCACAGTAAGGACACCACCATGACGAGAGCTGCTGGTCACCAGCAAGGATRAAACCACTTAGCCCTAAATATGGGCTCTGGCTTTGGAACTGAATATTGGAATCCTTGCATGCCTTTAAAAACTGCAACATATTAGCCCACCACCAGCTTTTCTGACTTTCTTTAGTTTCATGGATAAGAGGTTAGTGCTTATGAGATCACGCTGCCAATTAACACAGAACTGATACTAAAATAAATATAATGTACCGAAGAGAGTATCTTCAAAAGCTCTACAGTCTATCATCAGAGTAAAAAAATATGCAATAGTTGCCWGCTACAGGTATGAAATTCCTTTTCTTTTTTCAATCCCAGTAACTTTCACATCCTCTGCATCCCATCAGACCTGGGGAGGCACAAACTGTGCTTCCAGAGATGCAAATACACCTGTCACCACCTGCAATATGACTGTCACCACAGATGTACAAAGCACTGCATTTCAAACTGAAGCATCTCTTTCAGTAGAGAAGCCCTCAAAACACACTAAGTTGAATTAAGATTAGAACAAAATCTGGGAGGATGATCAAAATGAGAATCAAAAGGTTATGAAGTTAAATGCTGTTTCAGAGCCAGTGGTTGTCATAGTAACCACTTGTACAACTTTTTTTTTCTTGGAAACATAGAGTAAACACTTCTTAAAGTGGGCCTCAATGATACAGTAAATACATGAATTTATTACTATTTGAAGTCAGARCTGGGTGAAGAAATCCAGGAGACACCATTTCAGAATTTGTTTTCCTTCTCAAACCAAATGTCCAATGATACAAACTCATTCAAGTGACCAAGGAGACAGAGATGTGTGTTTATTGTCTGTTTTGGCCCATCCTGGGGGCCCCAAGGCTGCAGCTAAGCAACCCCCTTAATCTGGGTCAGACYAAAAGACATGGAGAGTGCACATAAAGTTGTCATGTTGTGAAGAACATGACATGATGTACAGCTGGCAGAGCAAATTTTATTTTAGAAAACAGATTCTAATTAGTTTAWTTTTTTTCTGTGCTAGTTAGGTTGTGTTTTTTGTTTGCAGCCAAGCTGTATGACCTAAAAACCTACTGGAAAGAGTAACACATGACACAGGCTGGGTTCTACCCAGGCTTTAGCTGTATGGGAGAAACCAGCATCCTGTTAAACAAGATAACATTACAATTATACATAAAGTATTCAAGATTAATGGTTTGGCTGTCTTAATCCAAGCACTTSAATGGCCATGGGCACTTGCAGTTTAAATTTTCAACATATTGGGTGCTTTGGATCACTCCAAAAGAAGAAAAAAAAGAGGATGTGCAGACTCAGGACTAATTTATTCAGTAAAGACACATGCAAATAGCAGATTCTTGATTGCATGTGAAAACACAGCCAAAACAAATTCTGGGTGTTTTTTATGTATTAATATATATTTTTATTATATATTTATATATATATTCTGGTTTTAAAATATATCAAAAATCTTCTTTTAAAGAAAAGAAAATCCTTTTTTTAAAAAATTCTTTCAAATCTTCTTAAAAAAAATTAATGAAGTATGTTAGCATTTTAAAAGATACAGTTGAAATGTCTGTGACATCTACACTTCCTTGATAAAACAGCAATATTTGATTGTAACTTTGGATATAAACACTCAGCATCTGCTTTAGCCCAACATGAATATGTTGGGCTAAAGGCAACAAAGGCAACAGATTGGGCTAAAGAAAACAAAGGCAACTGATTAAAGCTGGTAAAGTAGGGGGCAAGTGTTGAGCCAAATAACCATATTTATTAGAAAAATGTTGCTGATATAAACTATTTAGGAGTGACACTGGATCTACCAAAGTGAGTATTCCCATTGTAAATAACACAAAGCTGAACAGTTCTTCCCTAGGAACACCATCGAGCCTGCAATGTCTAAGAGATTTGGACACTTGACTTCATTSCCCTGTCATCTAACTATATTTTTCTGTGAAGATTTTTCTTAAGTAAAATAAAGAAGGACACAGCTTGACATCTAACTCATAGGCAGGGCTGCCAAGTTAATGGAGGTAAGAGAAACTCCTACTTGTTCAAAGTTTGTTTTAAGGGAAGCAGGTCTGTGCTTCTGTCTTACAACCCCATGACTGCAAAAACTGAGGGATGATGTTGGAAGCAAGGCCTGGAACACCAGTCTTTCCATCAAACTCTGATTTTTTTTATTCACTAGGCTACATGTCAGCCTTCTGCTTATGCATCTTTATATTCYCTTTAGATGGAACAAGTTCTCTGCACTGGGGCCTTACTGTAAAAAACAAAACATTGATGATGACTGCCTTAGATTCAGCATCTCGATTTCTTCCCCTAAAGGCARTTTTGAAGGTTGTTCTGAGTTGTAACATTTTGGGAATGCATCCTAGTATTCCCTTAGGAACTCAGKAAGGAGGCAACTGAGTGTTATACACCAGGATAATGTAGTGGGAGAGGGGSAAAAGGACCATTGTGGATAGGCACAAAGTGTCAGTGGTAACTTCATTTTCTGAAAATCACAACTTTGGGAAGTGTTTCAACAACACCTACTAAACCAAGCCTCTCTGGGAGACAGAGAGAGAACACATTGGCTRCATAGATACTAATAAATCAAATGAGCGTGAGACTGTTTTCTGTCATTGAGTCCAACTGGCATGGAACAGCATCCATACTCCTAAATTCTCATCTTCCAAAACATGCTAGCAGCAGCCAAATTSCCTGTGATCTCTGAATGACCTTTGGCCTCTGGAAATCCTTACTGTACTCAGCAATTGTTTGGGATAGTGCTAGCCGGTCCAGGTCAAAACCATACTAGGAACCTTTCTAGCAATTTAACAGTTAGATGACTGARTTATTATGTCCAGGAACATTCCCAACACAGTATTTATTAACATAGATGTTGCAATATTCATTCTTCCCCAAAAAAAGGCACAGATGTGAGTTAGGAGTTAAGCAGGCTGTCAGGACTGGTGTAGTTTTGGGAATGTAGATAATTAAGTCAATTACATTTTCMTTTRCAAGACAGAAATTTGGATTTTGACWTCCAGAATTCACCTAAGACTTCATGTAGGTATATGGTATTATCTTTGTCTGACTTTATACTTCTAATATAGGAAGCATTTTCTGAATGACCAAACGAAAGCTTCTAGGCTCACTTTGCTTCATACAGCACAATYTTCCTCTCTTGAAACAAACAGCTGTACAGATGTTTCTCAGCTGCATGAAACATAATACAAAATTTCTTCTTCTTTTTCACTTTGCATTGACTTTTCTGCACAGCTCTATTTAGGACAAAATTCTAATTTAAAGTACCTATTTCCCATTCATTGTTGACTTGTGATATTATAACCTATAACTCTTTGCACTATTCCTTTCACTATTTGTTTAGATTTTAAASGTCTGAAAAATAAACTGTAAAGTTGAGCCCAAATCAGGATTGGTTAAAAAGGACTCCAAATAAAATTTTCTTAGGTTCTGATAAAGGCATCAACCTGTTGCAGTGCCAACTGAGGATGCAGAAGTACAGAGCCTTAGGTAKCATTATAAATGTGTTATAAAACCAGAACAGCACAAGTTGTCCTCTCACATGCTGTAAGGAGAGGGAATAATACTGAATACCTTCCTTTGGAGCACTACAGCAGAGAAAACTGGTCCCTTCTTACCACAGATCTCCTTCMGGACACGCCTGGTTGCTTTGTAACTGGACACAGAAACCTTCCAGCTCAGTTCGTGCTGACTGAATTATGGGCCCTGTGAAGTCGGCTGTGATGCTTTCTATGTGATGCTGAGAGACTGTAAAAACAGTATCATTTTTACAGGGTGCAAAATGCATATTTCCCTCCATTTCCAAAGCGTCTGCCTRCTCTAAAATGTGAGCTAAACATAGAAATAAAAGAGCCATGGGATGCTAAAGCAGCCAAAAAATGTACCGGCCAAGTTCTTTTTGCAAAGARCCAGGGACCAAAATACACTTTGAAGCCGAAACAAAGCCCAAGCATCTCCATCAACACACCAGGAAGTGACAGGGAAGACAGGAAGGAGCTGAGTCATCTGCTTGGAAGRAATCAGTGAAAGAAAAGTAAAAATTTAGATTATCAGTCTCTCCTCTCAGTATTGATCACTGTTACCTAAACCACAAGTAGAAGCTTCTGAAGTTTATTCYTCACCTTCTTCCAGGGCCACAAACAGCAGTAGATTGTGTGCTTTCTTAGTTCAAATGATTAACCTGATTCCTTTAAGCTGCATTTCTTTCTCACTTCGGGAAGTCAGCATCTGTGCTCTCCCTTGTACAGCTGAAGTAAAAACAACTTGGCAAGAACCACAGGATAAATTAGACCTTAGAAAAGAATCCAGACCTTCAAATTAAACCAAGTCAGGATATTTTTTTTTTTTTAAATTTTTATGTGCACAGAGGGAAACGTTCTGCTTTAGTTAAATCTTGAGTTTTCACCAGAAATGTCATAATTTGAACACTTTTTTAGTGAAAGAAAGATTCTCACCTGTTGAACAGTATTCCAGGGATAGATATAGAAAGAGAGGAACACACCTAACTTCAGAATATCTATTTCATTTTCCTAGACAGAAACAGKCAAAACTACATTTCTACATCTCAGATGAGTGCCCTAAGTCCAGATCCATTTAAAAGAGTTTCTGGATTTTCCTTGGGGTGGAAATGGCTTTTTGATTAATATACCTTTTGCAAGATAAAAAAAGCCTTTCTCCTACCCCATTCCACTTTTGATTTGCACCCACTATGTCGAACATTGCTACAACTGTCTGGAAAGCAGCTCTTGAGAACAAGGGAAAATCATTGCTATAGCCTAGAGGTGATCAGTGCAGGAGAGAAAGGGAATAATCAGGAAGATTTGGTTACAACTCTGATTCTCCTCCAGCACTGGCCACAGAGACAGAGTGTRTTAGAGCAGCTCTCAGGCTGGTCCAACTTACACAAGATGACAATGCTCTTAAGGCAGCCAGATGGAWTTTTTCTGGAGCACAGTAGCATTCAGGTTCCATCCCCTCCAACCTCTGGCTTTCTTATTTTGTAGGCTGGGACTGGTAAGATTCAGGACCGTGCCAATCTAATGTCTACTAAACACTCCMTTCTGCTGGGAAATTTTCGTTTGGCCAGATACAACTGAATTCCTGAGGCACAGAGAGKCCAGCATATGGAACTGAATCTGTCCCAGGGTATTTTTGGTCTATCATCTTGTTAACTCATCAGTTAAGAAAATCTTCTCAGCTTAAAAGAGCCCTGCTGTGGTGTCACATTGTGGTGATCCCACAACTTTATAGTACTCTTTGCACTGGAACTCAATGTCACTGGCACATCTCAAAGTGAGAGGTCACAGTAAGGAGCACATCAGCCAAGGAATCTGACAAGATACAGATTTCTTGGTGCTAATGGAGCCAAGATTCACAAAAAAAGGGCTGAATATGAAGACTAAAAGATAGCAACACTGCTGGTGATAACCACCATCTCTCACACAATTGCTGCCATGGTTACAGAAGAAAATGTAGCAGAAGGAAACAGRGAGTTAAATCAAGCTTTTATAAATACATGTGCATGTCTGGGTGTGTTTACAAAATGAAACAGTGAAAGTCTTTTACCCCCAAAATATCCCCCCCAAACTACTTGTTAAAATAACACATTTTCACACAAAAAACCTCACAACAGCTTCTATTTCTAGTCTGCATATATGGCAGTTCAGATAAGAAGGAAGTAAGGACTATGAACTGAAATTAGCACAGAATTGCCAAAAGTCCTTTCCTTGTAAGAATAAATACCTTTGACTAMAAAGCTTTTCATTTATGCTTTCACTAATGCGGATCAAAACAACCGTCCTGTCCAGGAGATGCAGCAGGGAACAGAACTGCTAATCCTCCTTCCTGCACTGGCACGTCCTTCTTCAGGAAAACTGCATAGTATCCATGTGCTCCAGACCTCTTTTTAATTTCTTAGACCAAAAACTTCGTTTTAGAGTCTGATTTTGGATGTTCAGCAGTACCAAACTACTCGTGCATCACATRTCAAAACTCATTGAAATAGTCAAAGGCCAAGTAATAATTGTGCTCTCTCTGTATTTAGTTCAAAGGAATATTAGACATCAATCTCTACCTTGGTCAGAAGAAGACACTCCTGGACAGATGTCAGTTCAGGATAATGTTCATGTGTTCTGCTAATCAATATTGATCTAATTTCCTTAGGCATAAACCTTTGCTTTCACAGTRTACATATCCAGCATCCAAAACAATTCTCCCACYTTGCAGATGGACCACAAAGATGTCRGTAATTGGAAATGACAGTAAATTTAACTTTTGWTGTAYTTGCATCTTTCTTTCTCACTGCCCTTCTCAAAACCCCCCACTCATTGATGCAGGYCCTCCAGAAAGTTGAAGGAGAAACCTAAGCTTTTCAAAGACAGGTGGATGAACTTCTCTATCAAGTCTCCTGTAGAATACAGTGTTTTTGATGGAAAGATGAAATAGTATTATCCGTCCCTGTCTGCAACAGGCAACTTCATATKAGAAGCTGAATTTAAAAGGTTACCTTTCTTTGTCATAAGCTTGTCTGTARTTCTTATCACTGGTATCTGCTCCCTAAACTACTAGAAGAGAATTTACTTCCGTGCAACCGAGTCGTAGATGTGAAAGAAAACAAACCATCATGTTTTGGTGTCAAAATTAAGAATTTTCTGGCCAATTCTTTTCAATATATTAAGTATTGCATAAGTCTTCATATGCTGAAAACACAGGGATCAGAAATTCCAATGACACATATGAGGATTTGACTTTTCTGCAAATTAGAGCTTATGCTCTTCTGCCTGACACGGAGGAAATGAGTCGTGAATGTGCAGTAATGACATGCAAAAGGCTGGGGATAAATGAAACCTTCAGCACCTAATCCCTTTGTAGCAGATGCAAAGAAAATGCAATCCTTTATGGCGGCTACCACCTTAATAATGTAACTGTGCTTGTGATTTTGGCAGCCCTTTCCTCCTTCTGCTAAGATTGGGCCTTTCAGGGGGTCACTATCAAGGCTGATTAATTTCCAGAGCAGCTCCATTCAGTGCACTGAGCTGACAGTGATCTTCTGGAAACAGGACTACAGACAGAGGCAAACCAAGTGAATGSAGTAACTGGGAGAAAGAGAAGGCTGCTCTATTCTGTGAGATACCAATCAGAAGAACACCTTCCATTCGGCACATATTCTTCAAATTCATGGCACAGTGTAGTAACAGAATTTACTGAAGTGCTAGACCTGCATGGAGAGTATTCACATTTAGGATAGTACTGGTACATTGTCATGGCAAGAATGAGAAAAAAATCCCTATTTTTTCAGCTCTGAAATATATAAAACCCATGGCTAGCTGAGAAGTAAAGAGCAAAGGGAAGTGGAAAAGGAAAGAAAAGYCATTGGCACACAATGTTTTAATTAATAATAGAATGTTGGAACTGGAAATCATGAGAAAAGTCAATATCCTTTACCTCATAATAAAAATGGTCTTAAAACCTTTTAATATTATTAAACTAACAGTTTCAAATGCTTTAAAATTCTATTCCCCACTATGCTGGAGATGTGAAAGCTCATGGAGTCTCTTTCAATAGCAGGCTGGCTGATGTGACAAAGAGCATGACTCTCTCTTTTTAATTCTTGACTTATGTTTTTAGTTGATTTTTCATTATTTGAAGTCATGGGAAATGAGATGCTAATAGCCTTGGGGAGAATTCGCTCACACCCTTCACCAATGTACTTTCTTACTTAACTGAAATACATTAAGTGTGGCCAAAATGATCTCAATACATACTGCAAAAAATGGAAATATTTAATGAATAGTGGCATGCTGGGACCACTACCTCATGGGTCTCTGGGGAAACCTTGGTGGTCTCCTCACTTTTGCAGAGGAGATTCAGGGCCAAATCCTTGAGGAGACTGCTCTTTATTTAACACAAAATCCAGGAAAAGAACAAAAGGTGGTACCATCTAACTGTGGCAGATCTTTAAAATGCAAATATCTGAAGACCTTTTATACCAAATCAATAAAATGTTATTATACCTTTAGTCTCATTGTAAAAAGATAATTAAAGGGATTTTAGATTCCCAAAGCACTTGCAGCAACCATAATTCTTCTAATATTCATATCTCACCYTCATCACCAGTTCCCCACACACTAAAATTGCTAACAATCTGTTTATTTTGATGATGATTTCTAAGGCCAAATTTTTTTTCATTTAATTTTTCTTGTGGGGAAAAAAAATGAGATCATTATCACTAGAGGCAGCTTTCAGTAAATTTAAGACTTGCTCTGATCTCATTCTTTTATACAGTGGCTGTCCTCTGTGATGTCTAGACTATTAGGTGATGTTCAGACTATTAAGCAGTCCAAATACTGCTAAACTTCATGATGGCTTTCCACTTCTGTTATGAAGAAAGACAAACACCTTTATATCTATATCCCAAAAGGCCCTTTTTGTACTCATAAAGTATAATTAATTTGTCAGAGATTACCTTTTCCTTTGGTTACCATTAGGAAACAAAAAAGTATCATTTCATTGGGCAAAGATAAAAAAATATGCCCTTAATTAACAGTCCATGAATACACTGCTAAAAATAAGTTCTATTTGTTTTCAGTTGGGGACAATTTTGTGGTGTAGAAATATTTTTTCAAGTTTTCTCAGCAGGGAACTGATTTATTGACAATCCATTAGAGCTTTYAGATAAATCTCTTGTGTTTACAGCAGTATTCCTGCCTCACTTATTTTTTAACTGTTTAGTTTTATATTCTCATAGACTTGTGAAAATTAGTTATTGAAAAAGCTATTTCTTCATCTTTTCCATCTTGAAGGTCAGTGCCAGAGTCCTCCTTATTTTATGGTTTGAGAGCTTTGTTCAGGCTCTTTTTATATATCCCAAAGGATGGGTATTCTACCACTTTTCTTGGAAAACATTCTACAGCTTAATAGACTTCATTATTAGCAGAAAAAATCCCATAAATCAGCCTAATTTTCCTATGCTACATTTAAAACTGTTATTCTTGTTAGTTACAGTGTCCTGGCTCACTCTGCACAGTCCCACATCCTTCCTTTCTTTTTAACATCTTTCAAAATTTCTTGGCTTAGTTTTCATTCCTACTAATTGTTACTTTTTCCTTGGGATCAAACTCTTTTCTTGTCAGGAGGCACACAGATAATGCTGGGGACATGCTGTCTACAGATATTTGAAAACTTCTAGCAGCAGTTTGTAGTTGTTTTAAAAGCTAYATAACAACACCTAACATTATACAGTGTTAATTTGGTATAGACAGACCCAGGTTTGCAGAATTCTTGCCTAGTAAAGTGTGCTTATTTGCATTTACCTCTGCTAAGGTGCCCGTGTTTGTTCAACCAGGCTATAAAAACTCATAAAAGGCTGAGAGGCAGCATTTTTCCCTACTGCTTCCCTCAGAATATTTGTCAAATCACAAACCACAACTTTATTTCATAGAATCGTAGRATGGTTTGGGTTGGAAGACACYTTAAAGRTCATCWAGTTCCAACCCCAATGGCATGGRCAYGKACATCTTTCATTAGACCAGATTGCTCAAAGTTTCATCCAACTTGCCTTTTAGCACTTCCAGAGATGGGGCATCCCCAGCTTCTCTGGGCAACCTGCTCCAGGGCCTCACCACTCTCACAGTAAAAAATTTCTTCSTAATACCTAATCTAAACCCACTCTCAATTTAAAGCCATTATTCCTTGTCCTATCACTACGTGCCCTTGCAAAAATTCCCTCTCCAGGACCCTCAGGTACCGTTCACTGCTTCTGCTACTGAACAGTAGCAGGTGTTCCTGTTCCCTTCAGGTGTTCCATGTTTCTGTTTAAGATGTGTGTTTCCAAGGTTTGAACAGATGTCGTCTAAAACCCCACTGAGCAGCCAGAGAGGAGCTTATGGTACATTATGTAGCACTATTAAAAACTATTTTCCCTTTCATCAGTGAAACTAACGTGAACAGAAAGGTAGATTAAACTATTCTCTCCCCCTAGGACTGGGTATTGCAAGATATATGTAAAATCAGATTAAAAACAGCCKGTATGACATGCTTTTGTGCACCTCCCAAGGCCAGTACAATGCAGCTCCTGATTTCTTAGCTTTGTCCTGTTCCAATAGAAAAGATAACTTTGTAAAAACAAAGGTAGTTAAATTATTGTGTGAAATATATGAATTTGAAAGAGCTAACATCAAAGTTGTTTGATACCTCCTGAAAGACAGGTTAGAGCAAGCAGCTGGAAAGCTCCAACAGTGAATAAATTGCTGGAGGAGCAGGAAATGTGTCTGCTGGTGAGATCCATGAGAAAAGAGTGTAGGAAGCAGGGTCTTCAGCAGGAGTTTAACAACCAAACACATTCACTAGCTAATGAGAACAAATATATTTGAAAATATCTCTAATACATAAATAAACTTTTAATAGCAGGGGGAGGAAAGATGAAGTCACAAGTTTATGTGGTATAAATAGTTTGTAAGATAATCAAATTTTTATTTGGACTTTTTATTCCACAAATCTTAAAAGGTTTAGCCATGTTCTCTAAGAAAGCACTAACTTTATCCAGCTTTTCCTCAGGACCAAATTWCCTTTTGTTCTGTCTTCTTGAACATGAAAACTCCCAAGACAAATGATGATACCACATCTTTTTGTCTTGCAAATGCTGTTTAAGTGAGATAAATCTGCTGCCTATAGGATAATTTGGGGAAAAATCTTATGATCAGACTTCATAGAACTTTATTACATATTCATATAACTGGGACTCTACCCAACACTTATCATGGTGTTTTTCCTATAAATCTCAAAATCCTCTCATGAGCATGATGACTGTATAGATACAGCATTTATATGGAAAAACTGAGCAAGAAAGTGCAATAATAATCTGGAAACAATTCTTCAATATGCTGTTCCTTCCAATAACACCACTTATCTACGGCGCACTGTGACAAAGATTCCACATTATGATTCTCTTAAAAGTCTGGCTTCCTGTGTAGTTTTAAAACAAGTAGTTCTCTGGGATTTTAAAACAGAAGTACAAACTGGAGGTAATAAAAGACATAAAAATCCACTTGCCGAACCAAGTTCTTGGTTACACACTTTATTTGCCAGGATAGCAAACATTCATATTTTATGAATTTATTGAAGTCTAGCTGCAGAGTTTGCAATGCATTTCTGCTGCGGATATTTAATACTCAGGAAGTTTTTAGGTTCGTATCTTCCACGGTACACGGGTGTCTGCATTTCTACTTACACATTTAACTTACATTTTGGCTTCTTTTATGTTCTTCAGCTACTTAACTGCCACTTAATCCAGGGAGGATCTAAATTTCTGCTGGTCTGTGTATGTGCAGATGAACTGCAGCTGGTGAGCTGCTTGAAACCCCTGCCATGCTCCAAGTGGGACATGAACGTGATCCCAAAATGCTTGGTCACAGCTGAGAGACTTAACTCTTTGGGTAGTGGCCACTGAGGAGCAGATCCTTCTTGTTCTCTCCTGACAAATTTGTTCCATTTGTAGAAACAAATTTCTGTGCAGAGGGATTGAATTGTGATTCCATGCTACAAATACTCAAAGACAGTTTTCCTCGGTTTTTATGCACAGTAAAGTTATCTTTCTTCATGTCCAGCTACAGGAGGGGAAAAAAAATCCCTGGAGCAAGATTTTCACTTCTGTCTTCTCCATCTTTCTTCTGGAAACTCAGGAAACTCCCTGCTTATTTCCCAAAATCAGTTTCTTGGGTGTCTAGCTGTGCTACAACAATTATAAAGCCTGGACACCTAACCTGGGACTGAAACTTCTACAACATGCAGTCCACTTAAAAGGGGTAGGCAGTGTTTCACTAAACACTGCTTTACCTTTACTTTAAAGACTTGTCATAAACTCCTAAACCCATTAAATTCAAACACAAAACCCTTTCAATGTCTTTGAAAGCTCCAGTATCTGTGAGATAAGCAGCAAACCACTTAAATGTTTAGTTTTAAAGGCAGCCTCTGAAAACAGATCAAGAAAGGTCAGCGGAGAGACCTGTCATGGCTCATCATGCAGATCACGACGCTGCCTGGCATTTACCGTCTGACACACAGTCATAAATTCATTTGGTAAAAGAGCTGGTAGTGACAGCACTGTTCACTGTTTTCTGCTTTTAGCAGAACCTTTCTGTCAAATTCCTTATGGTCAAGGGCAAACCGTGATCCTACTGAATTTACTGGCTGAACTCTTACAGCTCCAGAGCAGGGTACGAGRACTTTGCCGGCTCAGGGTCAGTAGTGGTGAATAAGCATCCGCACTGCTATGGGCATGCTTTCATCTCTCTCTAAATCCGGGTCGTAAAAACAGYAGGCATAGGTTTTAAACACTCTATTTTGTTTGTTTCTCACAGCCATAAGTATTCTGCAGAGCACCTAAACTGCCTGGAAACACCAACGAGGAGCCATTGCCCCTTTGAGACTATGAGGCAGATTTCTCCCATATGCCAAAGAGATATTTCTGGTAATGTTTGAGCAAGATTCTGTACATGACCACAAATGAGTACAACAGGTACATCACTGGCTGCTTTTTGCTCCCTCGACTTTTATGGAAAGATTAGGCAAGATTTTGTGTCTGAACATATTTTCATAGAATTTATTTTGGTTTATCCACCAAAGTAAAAAGAAAAAAAGTAGTCAGTTGTCAGGCTTGTGCTGGAGTCATGAGCTGACATGCCAAATCCACTCAATTCAGTAAGGGACAGTTGAGACGTATTCCTCTCTTGAAATACATGGCATTTGATTAGCCAGAATGATTAGCAGAATTGTCAAGCAAAATAATTACTTCCTTTCCAAAACTGAGAGTTTGGTACCTTCATAAATGCATGCTTATAGCATTGCACTGTGAATGCTAATTTGGGTATCTGAAGAGATGTTAGTAATGTCACTATGCAAAAGTTCGCTATATACTTTTCATTCCTCTGYTACTGCCATTCCATCTAATTTTATTCTTAAATTCTTCAGAATCTGTAAGTCAMTAATATTCAATTACTTCTTTAATATTAACAAAAGAAAGGCTTTGTTGCAAAAAAAGTTCTCATTAGATGTGGGTATTACTGTACTTTTGTTGTCCTCCGAGAAGTAGGTTCTAATCACTTGCATTCAATTCCACCAGCTCAAAAGGCTTACATGAATACATGAATTCCACTTTCAGCAGAGTATGCCCTGCTATTAAAAATTGAAAAGTAGCAGACAAAAGTATATTTTGGATGAGAAGGCAAAAATTGAATTACTTCATTGTATTTAGGAGTCAAATTTTTAGAAATATAAGAGTAGCACAGAAATAATTAAGAAGAAAACATTAATTAATATGTGATAGCCATTTATTAGTTAGACAAATTATGTCTGTCTTTTTTCGTTCATTACAGACTTTATCTTTTTCTACAGAAAAGACAACTCCATTTCAGTCCTGCTCCTATTCAAACTTTAAACCAAAGCAGAAGGGTGGAGACTTGCTTTTAGAGATTGCAAAGAAATAGAACTTCCTACTATTTTTTTCCAAGCAATATGTAATTCTTTCCTTGGTCTCACCATGACTACAACCTTTATAAACATGCCACAAAATATACTAAAGTCATTTAGGGGCTTGGTTTCTAAACTTACTGGATTCCCATCAGTCATGTTCTGCTTAATGGCAGCTGTGAGACTGTTTGCCTCTGAGTGTTGCTCAGAAACTGATGGTGGCAAAATCCATTTCATCCTTACAGAGTGTATGGTTCTATGTACAGAGAACCTTATGAGCATCTTGTGTGGTCTGATCATCATCTTTCATGGCACAACATARATTAATTCAGTAAATGCTTACATCACTGGTTTTGATACAAAATGTGTAAAGAGTTAT
Source organism: Malurus melanocephalus (assembly GCF_030028575.1). Lineage (NCBI taxonomy): Eukaryota > Metazoa > Chordata > Aves > Passeriformes > Maluridae > Malurus > Malurus melanocephalus. The sequence goes on from NW_026623261.1 coordinate 1,278,859, forward strand.
CAGCACGAGAAGCTTTCTGTTCACGAGCTACAATGCTGTGACATGGGTTTAGCTAATTCACACGGAGTGTACATTTTCATCCCATGCTTCTTCATAGCTATAGAACTGGATAGGATTGAAAGTCATAGTACTACAAAGGACTCAAATCCTTGCAAAACATCTCTTAGCACTTCCCTAATCAGATATTTCAAAGACAGGAATTTCACTCTCTCCTTTATGTGTGTGATCAGTAAGGCTGAGACTTTTCAGCTACTACACAGTGATACCCATTGCAACATTCCAACTACCTGTCCAAAAAATAACTCATGTGTGAATAGAAACAATATAAAATCACAATGGGACTTCATTATGGTTAATTTATTGTGCTTTTGCCACTGTGGAGTCAAAAGTATCAGCAGCACTGCTAGTTGAAGCAGTTTCTTTCTTAACCTTAGTTAGTCCCGATCCTTGCACTGCATTTACTGCAGCAAATTAGATATCTGGTTGGATTCAAAATAAACTAAAAAGAAGAAACTTCCCAAATAGACACAAACCCTATAATTTGACATTGTCCAAGAGCACCTCTCTATGTCATTGCATTATCACACCAGCAGACTGCCAGGTTTCTACATTTGCAGACGGCAGGAAGTTCTTTGACCTCTGCTATAACCAAGCTAGATGTAGCTACAAGAAATGGCACCTTTTTTTTCCTTTTCTCCTCCATGCTTACATTTTGAAGATTAGTTATTCAATTCAAGTGGCCAGGTGATTTGCAATTTTCAGTGGAACTCCAGAGAAATCTTGACAGCACAATGAAGCTTCACAGTGAAGCTTTTCAAAAGCAGGGATGGAGTGTTTTTTTGTTGATTTTTCTTTTCCCCTGGAAGTTCATGGAAGTCCCTAGGTAGAAGAATTTCCCACATTTCATTCTTCAATTTGAAAACAATTCATCAGCTAATCTCTACTGCACAGAAARTTGAATCCTACTTGGACCAGTTTCTTTTCTATTAGAAGAAARATATTATCATTTTGCTCATCTAAAGAAAGCTATAGCTTGATGGTTAAAATGTGTGGAGGAAAYAGCAGCTTAAATTCTCTCTTGCTGATGAAATGACATCATCAGGATGAAATGRTTCTGTGGTCTCCTTGAATAGGTGTGCACCCTGCCACTCCGACTCTTGCCATTTCCTCAAATTGACCCGAAAGGCTCACATTGTTATGTCTGTGCTAATCTGCATGATCCACCCTTGCATGCTGACTGCAAGGACAACTGTATTGCTGCAATCAGTTGAAATGCTTCTTTTGAAAATGTGGTTATTCAATACATGTTTTTTTTAAACGAGGTATTACTAAAAGGGCTGCACTGCATAGTCCCTTTAAGGATAAACTTACTCCAGATGAAAAGGATCATCTGGTTTAAAATGGTTAAGGTTGATTTTATTTTCTGATTTACTTTCAGCTAAATATAACAAGAGATAAGATACATAATCTTTTTATAACAGGGCCAAATCCTGCAGTCTGCACAGTCTGATTGGAAGTGTTAGATTTACCCAATAAATAAATATTTGTGAACTGTACCCACAAATTCCAGAAAGGTAGACTGAAAATTATAACTGAAAACTTGGAGATCTCTCACCCAGTCARGCCCCTACACATCATGGTTTTGACTCACACCATATCTATCAGACCCACTGAAGCCTGCAACATGTGAAGAAAATATCAAAGAAAAGGATCTCCCTTTAAGATTTCCACATAAAACACCAAAATAACACCATCATAGCAGTATTATCATATGTCTGGTTTCATGACTTCTGTCATGAAGCAGAAGTGTTAATTTCAATTGAATGACATATAATGTCCAAAATAACCCTGTCATCTGAATTGTTATTTCTTATAACAAATAAAACTATCTTCAAATTCAGTACAAAAATGGAAGTGAGGTTGTTCCTCATTTACTATTCCCTTCCCCAGCTCATTCCTCCCTCCCCAGAACTTCTGTAAAACCTATGACATTAATTCACAGCAGCTTTCTCTTTTTATGCTTTTCCMCTCCTAAACACCCTGAGGGATAACATAGGACTATGCTAGTTTCTTTTACTCTTTTGCTTATGTTAATATAYTGCTTCTGGAACCAAACAATAATTCTCACCCTTTGTTACCTTTTCCCATATTAACAATTCCTGAAATATATTTTTAAACCTTTACTGTTTCCTTGATTGTTCTTCCACTGAATATTTCTGCAAAGAGAGGATTCATATGCTATAAATGTGTATATATATTTATACATTTAAACATTTATATTTATACATTTAAATATTGAAGTATTTAGTGATTTATCTATTATGATATTTATATATCATAAATAGATTCTAAATCAGTGTGTGGGTGACCCAATTATTTTCTCACATCTGTTTGGCAGAAAGAGTTTCTATTATATTTGAAAGCTAGTGTATAACCGAAAGCTTTCCCTTGTTGCTGAAAAAACCCAACAAATACATGCTCAGTGCACTGTAAAGATACCTTCTTTCTTGACCTTCTTTCTTCAGGAAAACTGCATTTGATTCCATTATGAAAGCTTTTCAGAGGTGGGTATAAAGAATTTTTCCATCTGCATTTATATGCACACAGTTCCTGTTTCAGATATTTAAATAATTCTAAAAGAACAAAAATAATTATCCTATTTTTAAAAAAAAAAAAAACTATAATGATACCTACTTCCCACTATGTCATAATCCATTGTTTCTCTATGCCCACTGAGAAGTAATGCCAAAGTAACTTCTTTAGAAAATAACTTGCTTGCTTCCAGCAGTGTTTTTAATATAGCTGTTCATGCTATATCTAATGTGTTTAGTTACAGTAGCCATGAAATCTTCTAAATGTATATAAGGTTTTGCAGCTTCTACACATTACAAGTTTAGAAGTCTCTAAATGATGAACTGTCTGCCTAATTTTTAYGGTAGAACCCCACTGAAGCAAACACAGACATACAAGCTTAAACTCAAAAACAAAGCTTTTTTTTCAGCAGATTGACAGCTAACCTAATCTATTCTGCCTTGATATCTGTCTCAATATCTGGCCCTGATTAAAAGCTTTCAGCAATTCTAGCTGGGCCCAAAAACTGTGATTCTTTAAAAAAGCAAGATCCAGAGCTCCAGTACTAAGAACATCCAACCACCTATCCCTTGCATACCACAGAAYCAYAGAATCACAGAATGGTTTTAGTCRAAAGGAGCATTAAAGATCATATAGTTTCATCACCTGGGCTGTGGGCATGGACATCTTCCACTGCACCAGTTTGCTTAAGCCCCATCCAACCCGGYCCTGAACACTTCCACAAAAGGGGCATTCACAGCTTCTCTGGGAAACCTGCTCYAGGGYCTCACCACYCTCATAAGTAAAGAATGTTGTCCTTATATGCAATCTAAACCTRCTCTCTTCAGTCTGAAGCCRTTCCTCCTATCCTGTAACTCCATGCTCTTCTGAAGAGCCTCACTCCATCTTTCTCGAGGACTCCCTTCAGGAAGGCCACAATTAGGTCACACCAAAGCCGCCTCTTCTCCAGGCTGAMCATTCCCAATTCTCTCAGCTTYTCTTCACAGGAGAGGTTCTCCATCTCTGTAATCATCCTGGTGTCCCTCCCCTGAACTCTCTCCAACAGGTCCCTATCTTTCCTGTGCTGGCCCCCAGAGCTGGGTGCAGTGTTCCAGGCAGGGTCTCAGCAGAGCAGAGCAGAGGAGCAGAGCAGAGGAGCAGAATCCTCTCCCTCCCTCACCCTGCTGCCCACACTGCTTTGGATGCAGCCCAAAGTGTTTGGCTTTCTGGGCTGGGAGTGCCCATTGTTGGGTCATGTCCAGCTTCTCATTCCCAGCACCCCCAAGTCCTTCTGGGCATGACATGCTCCAGTCTGCATCGACACCAATATCTTAGAAGAAAGATCCACCAATATCTTAGAAGAAAAAACCATCACTCACCGAGATTAACTGAATATTTTTGCTTTATAAGTTTTATTTCATTAAAACGTTATTGCAAAATTTTTGGTTTGCTATTATCTCATGCCTCTGTCATTCTAGAGAGAAAATAGTCATAAAATGAAAGGAATATAAACAAGGAAATCTAATTATCTCACAGCTCGGCAGCATTTGCTTTAAAAACAAGATTTACCACAGTCCAAATGGTCTGTTAATTAAAATTTGAAAACCTCTGGATGAACAAACCTACCAGTCCACTTGAGATGAAATGGAAATCAAGTGAGAAAAATTCAGGTTGGTGAAAAAAACTCCTTTTTCTTTGAAACAATCTAACATAATAAAATTTATGTGTGGAAGTATAAGACCGCATGATTTTTTTAAAAGAGATATTTAAACTTACCAAAAAAAAAAATAGAACAGGAAAACATTTTTAAAAGAATTCATGAAAGTTTTGAAATTGGCTTAATGCTACAAGTTACAATAYRAATGTGAGATCAATCAAAATAGSAGAAATGTAAATTGCATCACATTTACAGTAAGATGAAGAAATTCATAACACGTTTTGCTCTATTATAGTTAATGTTTTGTTAGGTCTACACCAGCCTTCCACTATTTCTTTTCTGTAATATTTTACTTAAACAACTGTAGTTTAGACCCTTCTTTAAAATGCCATGTTTGGGAAAGTTCCACTTAACGTAATCARAAGCTGACTTATGTAATACACTGTTTTAGGAGCTAAGACTTAAAAGGACTGGCCTTTTAACCCAGTCTCTCAACATATGTAAGACAAGCTCCTCATATGTCTTCTCACAAGAGACAATGTTCTTAGCATTTGTAATATCTAGAAAGTAGAAAAAGAAAAAAAAAAAAAAAAAAAAAAAAAAAAAAAAAAAAAAAAAAAAAAAGCAAAATCTGTTTAACATAAACATTAAAAAAAAAGCTTTTAATATGAAACATTGTATAGCAAGATGCTTCAACTGAACCAACCTAAAATTTAATGCATGATTGAAACCTAGTATGTTCAGTATAAAAATCTGGTAAAAATGGGTCTGATAGGCAATAAAGAAACAATGCTTTAGTCAGTTCATATTTACAGAATCCTAAGATTTCCCCAGATATTCTGGACATACAATGAAACAAAATGTGGACAGCATTGAACTATATTTAATGGAGGCCACTTGAAATAAAATTCATCTGTAGGTATCTGAACACAGGACACCAGTAYMTYTTATTAAAACCAATTATTTTTTCCYTTCTTGGCTTCAAGACAGCAASTGTGCTCCCCCATAGCTAGCACAATTAAGTCATATTCCTCAGAGGAAGGATGAAAGATCTCTCTCCTAGATCATATACTTTTATTTTAATTATGGTTCAATTCAATCACTACCAATGACTGTAAAATCTTCCGCCACTCAAAAAATTCACTGGTATCAGGAGATGAAAAGTTGGAAATATGGGAGTTGTTGTGAAGTCAGTCATCCTTTCCACAGAATTTCTCATGATTCTGACTTGGACATATTCCAGATTTCCTTAATAATATCAAATAATTACATTGACAAGCACTTTACTCCTCTCAAATGGCCAGCCATCACAGATCAAAAGTTAGAAAATTGAAATAAAACCAGATCAAGACTTTTTTTAGAGAGGAAGTTGGCAAAATCTCTACTGCTTCACCTGAAAAAAGTGAGAAAGGGGAGCTATGGAGACTGTCCAGCCTAATATTTCTGGGGTAGGTAGGGAGTTTTGAAATTGTTCTACCATATTCTGGATGCCAGTAGTCTCAAAACATTATTCAGCAGATAAGAATAACTACAGCAAGAACAGCTCATACATCATCCTGTGCTAGGACCTTTAATATGGGAAAGTAAAACGAGATGGCTGAGATCTAGTTTTCCCCATGATGAGATTTTAATTCCTTTTCTTCATGGAGTGACATACAAGGACCTGAGTGAACTAGAGAAACAGATCAAGTATCTTTCACCTTGTTGTGAATAGCACAGAGTCTTTGGGACTCTGTGTTCCACATTTGAACTCAATATTCTGCATTTGCAATCTYGCTCTTTTTTTAGCTCAGAAAATGTTTACTGTTCTCAGTGATGAGAATGAAAACACAGGATCTGAGACTGTGTCTTGCCAGGAYTGACATTCAGTGGGCTGACTCTTCATGTAGAGGAGTACCCACACATATTTGTTAATACGTATGCGTGCACTCAAGAAAATTTCACTTTCACGTGCAGGTTACAATATTTATGTATTTTTTTATTCTGTCCCGGAAGAACTCTTCAGCATTGTTTCTTGGTAGGAACAATYCTCTAAAGACTTTGCTCTTGAAATTTTTTTGAGTTATTATTCTAGGACACACCAAATTGGTTGAAAATGCTAWGCACTAAGCCCTTATCAAATAATGGATGTGTGCTGCTGCAAAATTTGCTATGTAAGATCCTAGGAAATTCCAAATTTTTTTCCTCTTGACATTAAACAGCTGATTTTATATAGCTTGTGAGATACCCTCACATAATACAGTAAATTATTAAAATGCAGGTATTTTGCTTTTCATAAGAGAACTATGTAATCTGAGACAAAATAATCAGTATAAAACATTTAATGAATTATGTATTTTGATGGAATCYACAAAATAAGTGTATGTTTGTAGACTATGTAATTTCCAATTTATTAACAAGCATGAAGCAAGAGAAAAAGCATTATATGTTCTCCTTYGACCAGCCTCTTTCAGGAAAGCAAACTCCCAAACTGGTTGGAAAAGATCCATAAGAGGAGTTGAGTTTTATGTCTCTGAATTTGGGATGAGGCAACTGGCAGTGCTCTGTGGTAAAAAGGTGTTAGCTGCCATCATGGTTGTACCCAATGTAGGCTTAAAACAGCAAAGCCTTTCTACTTAATTTTAGTTGTTTTCGTATTCCTTCTTGTTTTGAAGAAATTCTTATAAAAACTTTTATCTTGTCATCATGTGTAAATTATAAAGTATATTTTCAGTATTAGAGGGTTATATCCACCCCACTGYGGGTTATATATCAAGATTCCTGCAGCTGTCCCAAAGCATATTTTRCTCTGAAGATACTCCAAAGTTCTGGTTGACTTGAATTTGGACTAAGGATTTTGCCATTATATGCTTTATAAAAGGGAGACTGGTAAATGTCTGGACCTTGGAACAGACTTTGTGATATTTGGACTGCGCGTACACATCATGTGGTGAATTAGCATGTGGTGTTCTTATGCAAACAATAAAAACAAACAAAGAAAGAATTAAAAGTGCATTTAAGAAAATAGATTTCAGCGTATGATTAAAACAATCCCATAATAGCAACAACTTTGCGGTAAAGGTACTTACTTGCCAAAAATATCTACTAGTGTGGAAGCTGAGCATTCAAAACCCTCAATTTAGCAGCAGGGCAGATGCTGTTACTTATTTAACATTGAATATCACAGACAAATTAGGTGCAGTCTGAAAASTGCTTCAGAGCAAGATGTAGGAGATAAAAGTATTGAGGCAAAACCTCATTTCCATTTTCAGCAATATAGGTCATGGTACAGCTTTGATTTTACACCAGTCCAAATGGGTAAAATTTGGCCCTGAACGTAGTCACAGAAAAAAAAAAAAAAAAAAGTTTCAATCTTAAAAAAAAAAGAAGTTAAAAATCCTACAAAGTAAAAAATATGGAAATTTCAAAAGGTTCACCTAAGTTCTCTCACTCATCCAATTGATAATGTCCCTTCAGCAACTGCAATGCCCAGCCGGCTGAGCCCCTGAGAAAATCCATGGCTTAAAGGCAGTGACAACAATAGCTCTTTTACTGGAAACAAGATACACAATTCTACTTTTTTTTTTTTTTTTTTTTTTTTTTTTTTTTTTTTTTTTTTAACGCTGATCTCTTTAATGTTAAAAATTTCTCTTATTTACCTCAGTTGAACTAAGATTTGGATCCTACKGCAGAACAGATAACAGATAAACAGAGAAAATAGATTGCCTCTCTAAATCACAGCTGAGGACATAGTAATGTAAAGAAGTTATGGTCTGCAAATTTTTAGTAGTTAGTTTTCATTCAGATCAAAAGGCTCCAGTTCTTAGAACTGCTTATATTGGAGGTTATATCTGCTCTTCCTGGACTTTTTGTAAAGGGAAGGKTTTTTCCCAGTGCTTTTGGTCAAATCACTCATCTACTACTTATGTTCTGTACAGATAAATTATTTCACTTCAACAACAAAATAAAAGTATTTGGACTTCAAAAAGGCTCTATTATTTACTGCACTTAYACATTTCTGCAGCTAAAACAAATCAACTACTGTGAAATATTTTCCACAAGCATTAATTCAGATTTTTAAAATGAGACATATATTTTAGTTTAGCTTGTTGCAAGTTAATGAAATGAAGTTTATCATCAGGAGAATGGATTTAAGCAATTTAAGCACACTTCAGAAAGCATTTATTGAAAGCCATGCTTACATGTCTTTTGTAAGCTTCCAGCTAAGGATTATTATATATGTTCAATCRGGATGAAGAGATATAACATGCAAACTAACTGGCTGATTACAGRCTTTCAAATTGGCAATCAGTGAAAACAGGCGGCTGCGCAGTGAGCTAAAAACTAAGACTTACTAAGAATCACAGCACCACAGAATGGGTAGGGTTGGAAGGGACGACTGGAGGTCCAACGTGCCTACTCAATATTCAGGGTTCCCTAGAATATTCAACAGGATATTTCACAAACCGTTCTGAACAGTGAATATACTTGAAGAAACTGTATCACACTCAAACAGCTGATGATAAAGAAGAAAATTTTRTGARCTATTTGCTCAAGAAYGTTTTAGAGTACTGCAAGCTGAAAWTTTTTAAAATAAGAYACACTTATTGTCAAAAAGAAATAYAATTGAAAAATAAGGTTAATGGTGAGAATTTCAGAGATGCTACAAAATTCGATCAATGTGCAAGACAGTCTTACAAGGGTAACAAAATTTAATGCCTCAGCAGATAAACCAAAAAAAATACCTGAAATTGAAAAATATGAAAACAAGACAAAAAATATTTTTTACTTGCTTAGGATGCCTTCTTCTGTTGTCTTGCTCTTCTGAAACTCAAGGAATATATTGCAATGCAGATAGGCCAACAATTCTAGCATGTTTGAATAATAGACTGTTGTCAMCTAATAAGAATAATTGAAACAATATTTTGCAAGTCTCCTTAGACTCAGTCTTGGTTTCTTTTTTCTCTTAATACTAAGGAATACTTCCAAAGAAGACCTATGCACAAATTCGCAACAGGKTTCCCAAACCTAAGGATTTAGAAACAACATTATTTGCATGATTTAAGCATGGCTAATCAAACTTTAGGCTGACTCATTTACATGAGCTCTTTATTGCTGGAAAACTGTATTTACAGGTTTTGGCCAATTTCTCAAATGTATTACCAATCATTGTGTTAGGGGGAAAAAAATAATACACATGAAGACATGTATTCAGGTAGTACAAATGCTGTAAGTTACAGCAAATCCATCATACCAGAAATTATACGGTTGCATATTGTGGATGGGCAGAACTGCATCTTATTTACCTACTGCTAGAGTTTAAATCATCATGATTCATTTCTCTACTGGCTTCATACAAGCTCCACAAGACTGGAGAAATAATACTTTAGTGTAAAAGTGCAGTTTCAAACCAGTTTAGGAAGTCTGAAGAAAAAAAATGCTTCCCTCTTAATCAGTTACCTCCTGCAATGTTGACAAGGTAGGGAGAACACTGCTTTGTACTGGAAGCAAAACGCCAGGGACAACCTCACCCTGAATTCAATTCTCCATAAGAAGCARACTTTTACTGTGTCTTTAATCAGTTCTGCCTCAGCCTGGAAATCTGGGGTCTGGGTAAATATATGAACAGAAAACACTGTAAACACAGCACAAATTTGACACTGCAATTCATTCGCATGCCAACTGCTCCACTGATGTGCTGAACAACTCTCAGACAAAATGTTTTGATGTGTTTCTTTATATTCTCAAGAATGTCCTGTTCCAAGAGCTTACATGTCTCTGGAGCAGATTAGTTATGGACTTTTCATGCTGATGAGGTAATCCCCTTAATGTACTATACACCATAGGATATCCTCCTCCTCTGTTTCATGTTCTGACATTGCTAAAGGTCAGRAAAGTGTTTCATGTGGTGATAGACTCCATTTAGAAGGAAACTACAAGAACAGAGAAAAATGCCTTCTTGGAGTTCACAAGGATAATACAAGAAGCCTAGGTAAAAAAAGGATTGYCAATGAATCTTGTACTGAAACTACAGTCATCGCTTTGCTCAAAACACTATATTAACCTCTAAAGATGCATTTTCAATATCGCGATTGGTAACGTGGTGGTACTGATATAGGAAGATGAGATCCATACTGTAACTGCTAAGTTTACTCATAGAAAATGTAGACTTCACATCAAACAGTAACAACATAAAAATAATTTATGTTGAATGCAAAAATTACGGCTCTAAACACATGACTTTTATTATAAGTAGACTTCCTCTGTAAGACAAGCATGTAAAAATTAAATTAACTCAGAAATAAAGATATTTTGTTACACAAATTATGTCTCAAACATGGTCCACATTTATTTTCAAGAGGGATGCAGACAGGAGTTAAACTTACTAAACTTTAAAAAATAATACAAACAAGCTTTTTAACAGACCTTGTCATTTTACATGGAATTTTAAAAAGAAAACATCAAAAAGCTGATAYTTCAGAAGTGTTTCTTTACAATTAGAAGAATTTTGCTCATTTGTGCCATAGCTTTATGTTGTTATTTTTTTTAACAAAAACATTAGTATAATTTATAAAGTCCCCATTTTGGTACAGCTTTAAACATCCAGCTTCTAATTTTCAGAAGTTTTCTCAAAAGAGTATATATTCCTCAGAGAAAAATACAAAGAAAATTAAACAAACTGTTTTAAATCAGTAATTAACACACTATATAATCAATTGTTTACATTAGCATTGGTTATGATGCTTTCTTCTTTATTGCTAATAAGGAGGGGTGAACATTTACACAAGTTTTAAGCAAAAGCAACAGCATTTCTAACAAAGCTTCATCTTAGGAATTGTCTCCCCAAAGGATCATGTAAGTTTGGTGAGGAAGACAGAGCATTTTCTTCACCTCACTTTTCTCAGTTYAATGCCTGATATTTGTTGGCATTATTGTCTATGTTTCCCGTAGAAATGCTTTGCAGTACCACAACCATCCTCTCCTCTCCTGCATTGAACTTAGAGGTTGGAAAAAGGGGAACAGAAAATACTGAGAAGAAACTCTGCTTAGTYTTAAAAATTAAGAATATTAGGAATGTTATGGAAACTGGAAGACTCCTCTGGGAGGTGAGTCATAATTGAATTTTCATGCTTGAATAAAGAAATATGATATCAAATATTTAGCAAAAAATCCTTTAATCTAGCAGCCCATGTAGTTAGCAAAAAAAAAAAAACAAAAAAAAAAAAAAAAAACAAAAACCCCAAACAAAATAAAAACAAAATCAAATGGACAAAAATGTAAAATAATCTATGAAAAATCTCCTCTATTCTCAAAGAGAGAGTAGCCTAATATTTTATATTGATGGGTTCTTCAGAGAATAAAAGAGCCACAAGTTGTCTAAGTTCCATCTGGGTCTTGTATATTAGAAAATACCTAGAATTTCTGAACTGAAAAAATAAGCCTTATAAAGAGATCTAAAAATTATATACATAAAATTCAGAATGTAAAGAGGAAGACTTCACACATCAGAACAAATGTTTCAAACTACAGGTAGTAAACACAAAATAATACCTTCTTGGTAATTTCTAAGACAATCAGTTTACAGATACATGGCCTCTTGCTTCACAAGGAACTTCAGGGGGAAAAAAAGAGAGCCATTATAGGAGTCTTCCTTAGAAGAAAGGAGTATGCAACTTATCCCACCCTCTTTTGAGTGAAAGTGGGCAAGAAGAAWAAAGCACATTAGCAGAAACATCCAAGGCACAATTCAGTTCAATACACGAGCGTTTGTTTTGGAGAAGTTTGGTGCAATTAAGCATCCATTCTACCCAAGTAAAGATGATTTGCAAAGGTGTTTTCTTTTTATTTCCAGGAAAACCTTGCAAAAGATGCTAGGTTCATGAAAATAACATGCCAAAGTAAAACTGCTGTGCTTGCACTTGTCCTGTGTTTTTAATATCACATATTCTTCCARCTCTTGGCCATAGCTGCACTGACAGCTCGATGTTTAGCAAATACAAAAAGTTCAACAGAAGGAAAGTCTATGAACATTTCTTCATGTTCACAGGTACAAAATTACAGTACAATTAACAGCTTCTCAAGTCAGTAAATTACACCCTATTTTGTTGAGACTTAACTTCCAAAGCTTCAGTCAACAAGTACCACTAAGCCACAGATCTATTTTCACAGTCTCACAATGTTTCCGTTCATGCTACACATACACAGAAATATCTGTGTGGGACATTGTGGGTGACAGAGCACTGCAACAGATTGCCCAGAGAGGTTGTAGTTTCCCCTCACTGGAGACACTTGAGAGCCATCACGACAAACTCCTGTGCCATGTGCTAGAATGATCCTGCTTCAGCAGGGATGCTGAACCAGATCCAATGTGGTCCCTTCCAAGCTTACTCATAATGATTCATTCTGTGAATACTAATGTGGGGATCAAAAAAGGATTGAAAGTTAATCCACCATTTTGGCACTACTGGATTTTTAAAATGTTGTCACTGTCCTAAGATCATCCTTCACTATGGCTCTCCAGTCTCATGCAGAAGTGAAAAGGGTAACAACAAGGAAAACAAAAGATAAAGGAACATAAAATTTTGTCTACTTCTGATCTGAATTTTCAAGGTTTATTCTATATAAATTTGTAGGGAAAACTTCCACAACAGGCTACAGTAAAGTATTATCATAATTAGTTATCATATAGAATTCTGATGGCAATTTAGTAAAATATCCCATATCTTCATCAGAAGAAGTTTTAGAAGTTTTAGAAGAATATTATTACTTAGGCTATAAAAGCTACAGCCCTCCAAGGGGCAAAACCCAACCGCTTAACTCTTGAAAATGTGGGAACCCACAGTTAAACTTCAACATGAAACAAAAATTGTGAAGCTAMAGAAACAGATAAAATTATCTGGCCRACCYTAACTKTATCACATGCTTATGCTYACCTTTTCTTGAMTGCTSCGKTTTTTTTGGGAGTTTTTGTTTTYAAATGATGTWTTTTTGCCTCATTTTTAATTSTAACCAGTCTTCAGGAATCACTTATATTTAAACAGTTGACCAATTTTGGAAGTTGCACTGTACACACATCATTTTCTCTGAAGAGTGAAAATGAACTAAAGAATAAAGAATCAAATATTTAAATGTAACCCRCTATCACCTCAGTAACTTTAGCTTTTACTACGTGAACAGTCTCAACAGCTATGGCTAGAGGCTTGCTTGTACTAATATTTCAGATATKCAACAGAATTTTAAAAACCAGCATAGCTGTTATTTAAATGTTTTCCTCTCTCTGGTTTATTTATAAAATTCAGAGCAATTCATTAAAACTTACTTGCTATATAATATAATCTGTATACTTACCTACTGAAGTTAAACAGATGAAAACAATTCACATTAGACTCTCAATTCAAAGAGGTCAGCACCAATACAATTACACCAACTTGAACTCAATATAAGAGATGAGAAACTCCAGCCAATCCAACTCTATTCCTTACTGCATTTATTTGGAAGTATTCACTCTTTATAAATTTTRATTCAGGATCTGTCCAATTGCCAACATATCTTTTTGTTTTCTACATRCTTAGGAAAGAAAACAGGAGTCTTTCTGTAGAGCCTGACCCAGTGCCAGAAGGCTGAGCAAACCATTGATGGAGAAAGTGTTCTTGTTTTTATTTAACTGCTGCAGTCACATTATTATCCAGTAGTAAGATTGTGTCTATGCTTGTTTTTTGTTTTTTTTTTTTTTAAACAGAAGTTACTTTAGGGCTGTTTAGGTGTTTTTGTACCCTCCACCACGTTCTTCATGCCCTGAAATCATTCCCCCACGAAAGTGACCTTCTCAGTAAGAAACTTGATCTTACAGKTATCAAATGACCTGAAAAGATCTTTCAGCAGTTTGGTCAGGAWAACATTAACAACCCAGCCCACAGAAGAATATTATGTATCAAAGCCCATGTAAATTTGATGGATGTGGACTGTAAAGAAACTGACAAACCCCCAATATCGTTCACCAAATAGTAAATGAATGATTTTCAACTGATTATGTCTGCAGAACCATGAACTGTCAGATGGGAAGACTCTTCAATTTCCTCAAAAAGCTGCAATTCTGTATTTAGCACAACAAAAATGCCATMAGCATCTTCTCAGCCTTGAACTGAACTACTCAAACACAAAAGAAATTTGTTCCACTATGTTCTTTTACCATATCCAAGTAAGCTATCAAAGCAGCTACATTACCATTTTAAAGTGCCATTAAAACATATCAAGGAATCTAAATGCCAATACAAATACATTGCATATGATAATATACGTATTGAACTGAAAAACAACAACACATATCACTTTGAAACATTCTAATGAACTTGAATTTGACAAGTATTTCACAGCTCTGGAAAAAGGAATTGTGATTTAATGTAATCAGCATTTTTATTTGAAATACAAGTCACACGTAAGTACATAATCGTAAGACACCTCAGCACTCTGCATTTAGGAGTTACATGCCCTATCATTGGCTGCTCTAAGCTGATAAAGACTAACGGAATGCCGAGTCAGCAAGTCAGACAATACAAGCTGCATGTTTCATAGTTAAGGCTGCTAAATAAGCAAAGTCTTGTGTGAGAATTTCCTTCATAAAACTGCACATAGAACATACTAATTTTTAAAAATGAGGCTATGTTGTACAAATGGTCATAAACCTCTAATTAAGAAAATTACATGATACTGAAACATTAAGCTTTGAATTAAATAAAATCTTCATGATCCTTAAAATTTTTGCATCTGTTTCACCCTCTCAGCATGGATCAGGAGAACATGATTTTTTATGTGAATGGGATTTCTTTTCTTTAACATTAATTGCCCTACATATGTTAGCAGTGTCGGCTTGGTAGTCTTCAAAAAATATCTGAAAGTGTCACAATCTACAGCATATTTATTAGTAGGAAGAAACAGAATACTTTTTCTAATGGAAAGTTACCACAGGGAAAAAAGAGAGTTTTTGCTCTATCCCCACCTTATGGCTAGAACAAGAATTTTTCTATTACAGTATACATATTTCTATATTTATTATTCTTTTACTGTATGACTACAATCAGAAAACACTATTCGTACCATGAAACTTAAGATTATTTTTTGGCAGTCACTCACTTCTCCACATAAAAGCACAATGAAACTCCAAGTCATGAATGTCCTCTCAAGCACCTAGGTTGRTTTTCTGACTCAAAGCAACAGATGCAACTTTACATTCAAATAGAACAGTGAATATTTGGGGCCTGACCCATCAAAGTTCATTATTCCTGTTGACACCATTAGGAGTTAGGTCCATTGATCATATTTCACTGTCATACCCTTCTTAATATTCACACTTTTTAAGAAGTTGTAAATCTAATAAATCAGGTGATTTATACCATTCAGAAAATATTAAACTTCCATGCTCTACAAAATAAAAGCACAGTAYACACAAATGTAGTTTTAGAGCTTTCACAACTCTCCTCTCTGCTCACTTATCTTGCAAGAAAAATGCTGTATGAGCTGGAATAGGGCATACTCCCCASCAGAAGACTTACTCAGGTAGGCAAACAGCAGATCCCCTCTCACCAGTCACTCCATAAGTGAGATGAAACAAAAAAAGCAGCAGCACCACTCTCTTCCCTCATAGTCATCAGCTGGTTAATAAACATTTTCCGTCCTCTTTTGTGGCTTAATCAATTATGATACCATCCTGGCCCAGGGACTAACACTAACTACGTCAAAAGCAGAAAACCAAGACAAAGGCTACTAGAAGTACTTTTACCAAATTCTATTTCTTCATTACATTACCCCCTTTCATTGATGGTCATAGTGAAAGGGTGGGGTAGGATGTGAAACAGAATATAGAGAAACCTGCGAAGCAAAGAGAATGGAAAAAAATGGATCTTAGCGTGCCTTTAACTTTTTTGCACTTCTATCCTGCTTTCTGAGGAAATGAGGAGTTTAATTGCACTGTCAGAGAACCTCTCCTTCCAAAAAATCTCTTAAATCTTATGTTTAAAACCAGAGGAAATTCAATATTGAATCAATTGTTTCAGAACTATAAATTTCTCAATTTCATGAAAATAACTGAGCATTACCATGGCTGTTCCCACAATAATCCTCGCTTTTTTCCTCCTAACGACAAAGAATCAACACAGGAATTCAAATAAAAGAAAACAACTTCATTTGGCCTTCTAGTACAGATCYAGTTTAAAAAACCATTTTGTAGAACTACATGCTTTGTTGCTTTGTCATTAAACAGAGACATAACAGAAATAAATTACCACTATAGTCTCTGAGTTTATATTAATTGTAAGTTTTAATGGRTATTTAGACAATACTGCTGTAAGGAATTTTAATTTTCAAAATCCAGTAATACTGTGTAGAGAAGAGACTCCAGGTATATAAATGAAGCAGAATAGAAGACCAGCCATATAGGAATATGATTAACCTTATGGTGAATATTCAAAGAAGATACTAAAAAAAAAATACCATTTTATATTTCTAAAAGCTTAAGCCCACTACATCAGCCTCATTAATTTTCAATGAGTATTTATTTGAAGTTTAGGAGAGAAACCTGAATACCTGCCAAGCTAYCCAGGTCTTCTTAATACCTGCCTGCTCCAGCTATTACAAAACATTCACAATGTATTATCAAAAGTCCCTCTCCTATTAAAAAGAGGCAGCTTCTTAACCATGAATACAGGCCAAAACCACTGCATAAAATGTTTTAAAAGTACACTGTGGTTAGTTTYAACCCTTCCTTGACTCTCTTCCCCAATGGCAACTGATCATCAATCAATCTACTACATGAGAATGAGAATATTCCACTAAGCTCAGAGTGGATCTTGCTCCTAGGAAAATCAAAAGAAAGTTAAAGYGGACATCAAAACAACTTCCAAAAGAAGCTATAGCACTCAAACAATTGTACAATGAGGAAAGGTRTGTGGTTATACAAGACTGTAAGAAAATACTTCAGGGAAAATTAAGAGAAAACATTTCCAACTAAGGAAAATCTATGTTGCAATAAAATTGCTAAATCAAAGACAGTAATTACAAATAAAAATATAAATACCAAGTCAGATCTTCCTTATTCCTGAGAATGTACTTCAGATTATTAAGTCAAAATATCCTCTACATGTGTATGTTATTGGCCTTCTTTGTGGATTCCAAGGCAATAAGAGAAGAAAGCGCAGAATAAAGAATCTGGTCAACCCTTACAAGAAGCTGACTGAACTAAGTTCTGTGAGTCAAATAAAGCAGGAGAGTAAACCTTCCTTCCTTTCTGCATATTGGAAGAGGATAACTTTTCAATGGTTATACAGGATTTTAGAAAGTACATGAACATGATATGAAATTAAAAGTACCGGCATTGCTACAGTTTGTTTAGCCCACAAAAATAGTTCTAAAACACAAATTTTTTTTTCTGAGTTTCTACAATATATTTGGTAAGGTGTCAAACAAAATTAAACTACTTAATACATAATGCCTTTAAAGATACTTTATTTTAAGAATAGCTCACTGTGCATATCAGGATCAACTAAAAACTGTGTTATCAACTCAAACTGTGAGATTCAACTATAACATCATTAATATATTCATCGAGCAAAGTGTTCAGTAAATGATTACAAATACCAGAATAGGAATAGAAATGACCTTAATTTAAGAAGACATTTTTATATAATGTACATTTCCAGACTTCTGACAAGTTAGCATGACACTCAGAAGGGGGAAGGAAATAGCTTGGCACTAGTACCAACTTATCTCGGTTATTTTTACAAGATCTAACTTTGAAAACATCAGCTGTGCCAGATCTTTTCCATAAACCATACATCTGTCTGCACCAACTGAATTACAGACCACCAAGTTGTCTCATATACCACATCAAACAACGGGCTGGCTTAAGAGTTTGGAGTATGATTCAAAATACCAACTATGTATTCTTCTCCCAGAACACAGAAGTTTTAACCTACTTTTCAAAGTAATTTTAAAATTATTAAGACATTTATAAATAAACTGAAGAAAAGGTATTTAATACACTTGTTTCTACAGTKATTGTTTTGAAAGCCATAATTTTGTTTAACAAATAAATCTGCTCTGAACTGCACAATCTACATTGGATGTAGTGAAAACCATTTTTTTTAACTACAGCTCTCCTTAAGAAGTTTCACACTTTTAATAACAAATGCCACACTGTACCTGAAGAGTATCTATGGTACAAGCATCCCTCCATCATTGTGAAAGAAGTAAGGTACATCAAAAAATCTTAAGTGATAAGTGACGCACACTTTAAAATTAAGCATAAAGCATATGAAAATATACATTGTAAGATTCTTTATATTTTTTTAAAGAAAAAGCAAGCCAGTCAGTCCAGAGACAGATGTCAACAAACTACGTAGTTCCACAAGTGCTCAAGCCGGCTCAGAGCTTACTCGTTACTTAGAAAACGTTGAAAAATGTGCTTTAAAGTTCCAGTGGTCTGCTTTCTAGCCTCTGCTTTTCTTTAAAATAACCTGCAAAGAAAAAAAGTAAGTATATTTATCACTGCTTTTATCACCACAATTCAGGCAGCAGAAAGATTCAAAACACTAGGTGACTCAGACCAAAGGTTCACCTAGCCAATCTGTTTCCAAGGGTTGAGTTGCCAAGGGTAATACTGCAGGGAAAACATTAGAAATAAAGCAAAAGCATACAGAAAGATTTAATCTTTGAGGCTTTTTTCTTTAAATAAGAACATTCGTAAGCAAGAATTCTGTAAAATAAAAGGCTTCTTTCCAAAGTTAGTGCTGAGAAATGGCAATAGTGCTCTCGAGTCACCAGTAGATTCCTTGAAGTTCTTACCCTTTTGGGCTTAGACAAAAAGAAAAAATAAGGTTTGCAATAATACAGCTATTATGCTCAATTTTTGTTTGCAATGCCTTTTTTCTTTCTATATCACGAGTGCACAGACCTTTGGAAGGACATTTTTTGGTTTGGAGTTTAAATTGAAAAATGAACTTCAAAGCTCAAGTGGGACTGTTTAAGTGTTAAAATTTTTAAAATACAGGCAGTTTTTCCTTTATTCTCATCTTAAAGAAACAAATGGAGCACAAAAATGTTCAGTGTTAAAATTGCAGTTAAAAAGAACCTATAAATGCGTAAGACTCCAACTGCAACATTCACTTGGCTAYCCTACATATCCTGTATATGTTTCTGTTACTATAGAAATAGAAAATCTCAAACTAAACCTTTCAGCAGAAGGAAAAAAAATACTGAAGATAAACAGAAGCCACMGGACCAAAATATCAGGTAACACAAGTTCTGTCCTCCCAATCCACTCAGCAGGAGTAGGTGGTTAAACAGATAACAAATTAAAGAGACCAAATTCCTTCATGACACCAAGCTAAAGCAGACATATCCTAGGGAGCGAAATGAGAGACAGAATACAAAAGGATTTCAGTTATATTTTGACACTAGTTCTTTTCAGGGAGACAAAGCTGTATTAACACCTTCCTCTTTCCCTTCTTTCACATGTACACAAAACTCACCGTGGTCTGCAATGCAGTGAATTCCTCCTTCACATATATTCATACAGCAACTTTTGTTATGCTGAACTACCCATATAACAACAATCCACAATCTAATCCTCCCTTAGCTCTTTCCTTGCCAAATACATAACACAAAATATCTGTTTGTTCAAGAAGTATCCACACAATGCTGKAAGAATCCACTACAACCTAATTTCAGACTAAGCAGTTAAGAACTGAAGGTGTAAGAAAGGTATTTGAACCTTTCTGGATTATKTCTCACTTGCTCCATAAAGCCTGACTTATATCACTGACGTTAAGACAGCGTGCTTCCTTGACGTAGTATCAGCTGAAATAAGGATCCTCCAACTCTGAAGTGCCTTTCAGCCCATGAATGCTTGCAGGTAGACCAATCTGTAAACTTTTCCATACATTGAAATTATGACTTTAAACAGGGAATAATCAAGAAAAACTGGATTATATTTAATAGGACAAGGAGAGTTAATTTGTTGTCTTGGTAACAGTGAATTACATCAACAATGGACTGAAGAATATTAACTATCTATAGGTTTTGGATTATAAATCAAATATCAACTTTAACACAGAAAGCTTTTATATATGCTGTCATAACACATTTTACATTATATAAAAGAAAAATATTAAAGTTATTTAATACCTTTGCTGCAGATATGGTGTGCTCAGGTTTAATTATCTTATTTTTGCTCTCAAAAGCATTTGTCCTGGCTTCTTCTGCTAGCCGATGGAGAAACAGTAAGAAGTTCAAATGAATCTTTAAAATAGAGAAGAAAAAAACCATTACTCAAACTGTTTAAGCTGATTTTAGAGGATCATTGTTTGCAACAGAGAATTTGCATATTAGACTGCTTCCAAATTCCTGAAAGGTGGTCTCAGATAATAAATGTATCACTCGGTTCTGTCTCAGTAAATTTCTAATACATTCCCTTCCTGCAATACTCTTGTAAATAGTTTAAATTTAGTATACTTAAATTGGAAAGGTGCTTTAGAAATGATCACATAAACAACAACTGATCTAACAGGAATCAATTTGAGTTTTATTAACAGTTTTTACAAATAAAATGTGAACATTAATATCAACAAATAAGCCATCTTCTTGCTTACTAGTAAATATAGTCAGTTTTTAGTGACAACGACAGCCAGACTTTTATGAACAGCAAATTCATCCCTGCCTTATTGCCAAATGGACTGCAGACAAGTTCAAGGACTCCTGCCCCTTTGCAGTGTAAAGGGACACTGACATTAATTTCTCCAGAACATGAAATTCTCCAGTGTCAGGAGGTTCCATCCTTTTTTTCCCAGCTCATCACTTAGCCTTTTTACATTAAAAGCACCAGTCAGGTGGAATACTATTCGGCTAATACAGAAGCAGGAAAAAGTTTTGGCACGCAAGGAAGGAACTGCTCCATCTTGGACTAAAACTGCCAGCCAATAGCACCTGTGTGCAATCAGGGACCTACAATGCAAACCTCTAGCATTGTACAGATATTACGTGAACTATTTTTAACAGTCTGACCTGAAAAATTGTTAACTGCACATTTTGTAAATTAAGCATTCAATATTACTGAAATATTTGAAAATTTTATTTATATGCATAAGGTGGTGTATTTATTCTGCCATAYCTTATCTGTAAAGCCTGGAAAAATATAACATGGAAACTTACAAATTAAGAGTTTACAGGAAATACTTTGGCAGTGGGTTTGCAGCACAAAGMATCTGTTACAGGACATGCTCAGAAAGTAATTCAGGTGGTTTTTTTAAATATCCTGAACTAAATGAAGCCMGAGTGCAACAGATAAATTTACATAATATTTGACATTGTTTGGAAGCATCTACTGCACAAAAAGCAGATGTTCTTGCAGATTTATTTCACAAAACATAAAAGCAACTTTAGAACTAGCCTTTAGGTATCTACATAGAAATTATCTCCAACAGAATCAAGCAGTGGCACTAAAATAATGTTCAATATAAGAACTCTCATTATTAAACTTATCAGTATGGAGGTTACATTCCTCTAGGAATCCAACAGGAAAAGTGTGAGGTGGAACAAAAGCTTTCATACTTACATGTCCTTTTTCTGAGATACCTAAAGGCAAAAGTGTTAATTTTTAAATTGCCTTTAAAAGCTGCGTCGTCTCTCAGAATCACTGTACCTCTACTTTCCTATTTTGAAAGTGAATTGCATGTGGAGACGCTTCCCCTGTACTCCAACAAATTTAAATACAGCCACATAACTAAAATCGGAACAGTCCACAACAGAGCACAAAGGTTAATAAATAATCCAGGTTAGTCAGGCAATTGAGAAAGGATAATGAAAGGCAGAATGACTGAATACCATGAATAGGACTGACAGTTATTGACAGGCAGCTACGCAATACTATACATGTTTAAAGATATTGCTTTAACACATATTAATGTCCTTGTGCATAAAATTTAAAACCAGTTTTGAACCAACWACTCATGAAAATCACCTTACAAACATAATTTTCGCTTTCCAGAAAAGAAAGGCTGTAAAGTTTTAAGAACTCATGTAAGTGTTTGCACTGTTTGCACAGCACTTGCACACACCTGTTTAACAGAGCTCATGAATAGCAGGGACAGCCTCTGCAATTTTCTTCTGCTGCCATAACTTCAAAACAATTCTTTAGACTGACATTTTGCCTTCAACAGACACTTATTAATGATTCTGTGGTGACAACAAATTAAAAAGAGGCCATTCAATGCAATACTTTAAGCTTTTCCTGCAATGGAAAAACACATGCCCCTCTAGCATAAAACARGCAGCTGACATCCTGCTTTTATTCTGTAATCTTGAGCTAGAACAAAGCTTGTATATTATCTTCTCTGACCATTGGGGGAATATCTGAACTTCAGTACTAAAACCATTACCTCTTATTTTCAAAAAGAGCCTTGAAAAAACCTGAAACATCATTTGCATTACTTGCATCTCTTCACCCGAAGATATTATCGTATTCCTTCAAAAAAAGCCAAACCAAAACCAAACAGCTTCCTTAGAAAGGCTGATGATAGCTACATTGTGCAAAGAGATAGATGTTAACACTTAGGAAACAAAGCTGACAGAGCCTCAGATTTTGAAGATGAAATTATCTGAATTATTATGTCTTTCAAACTTGTTGTTTACGATCATGTAGGAAGACACTGGTTTATTGAGGAAAAATAATCACTGAAGGTCAGTAAAAAAGAAAGCAATCTGATTTTCTCGTAAGGTAGGCAGGCAGACCACTTTACTGGACAGGGTACATACGGCAGATTCAGAAATAAAGCATGGATCCTTCTGAAGGATAGCCCAGAAACTGAACTAGGACGCTTCTCATACTTCCTGGAGAAGACATAAGCTCCCTGCTTAAAATGTATATGGCTCCATTTTGTTAAGACAGCTACTATATAAATTTCTGACATGCAATCTAATCACTCTTACAGGGTTTGCAGAGAATACGAGACACTAGAAAACATACTCTCAAAATTTGTTACTTATCTTACTACAAATTCCCCCACCCTTTTTTTTTCCTACAAGAGGCATAAATTCAGCTGTGTTGATTTAGCTATAGAAATAAAGAGGAAAAGAGCTGTTAGAAATGTGCTTAGTTGAAGAACMTCGTGGACAACCACCACACCTAGATATTCTTGTTTAAAAGTAAAAGAATAAAACCCAAGCCTTGTAACATAAAAGGCTGTTTAATTTGACATCACCAGAAGAGATAATCTACGTTTCTATCACATTRTTAAAATTTATTCTGATCTCATCCTTTGTGTTGCCATGAACATTTGCACAGCCATATTTTAAGCTATATCAGATTGTTGTTGTTTGTAAATTTCAGTCAATTCAATTCGCTGTCCTTGCAGCTAAGAGAACTTTAGTGCCAGGACCAGGAAGAGATGGGAACCAAAGGCCAAGATTTGGAGGGATATCCCACTTACCCCTTTTCAGAYAGCCATACTACTTTGAAGCCAAATTTTCATTGCCCTGGAAACACAGATCAACTGTTACCAATGATTAAAAAAAAAAAATGTGTGATTGTGTGAGTTTGATTAGCTGACTACTACATTCCACTGAGTAAGYCTGATCACGACTAGCAAGGGGCCAGGTCCTTAGTCTATTAAAAAAATCCAAAGGTACCAAAAACAGGAAGAAATCATATTTTTATTAGCTCCATTAGAAAAACATTTGATGTTTAAATTCAGATCTAACTACTCTCAYGTAATTACCATATTTATTCATTTTAATCTCATATTACTTATTTTAATTTTGTATGTTAACATTATCTTCATATATCCAGATACCAACTTTCAGGATGCTGCAAGACACAACTTTTATAGATATTTGAAACGTGGACTTAAAATTCGAGTCAGGGACTTGAATTACAAGCACACAGCATGTATTAATGCTTTAATGCTCTGAGAACCATATACATTTGTAAATAGGAGGGCATCACAGTCGAGCAAGGTAAGTGTATTAAGGTGCTTCAAAGAATATCGGGTTTTTTCGGGCACTTTTTTTTTCAATACAGCAGCTACCACAAGCTCTCTTGAGGTCAGGTTTCCTTGCTGTASTCAAACAATTTCTTGGTGAGACAARCCCTATCTCTGTGCCACAAATCCCTTAGAGCAGAAGCAATTCAGCTTCGTCGGCCTCAGTTTTTGCAAACTTGGCTCTTTTACTCCTACACCTCTTTGGCAAGCGTTTCTAAACCACGATCAGGACTCCAGMACCTGATTAGATTACCAACAAGACTTGTCATCCCACAGTTTAGGACAGAGACTACTCAGATGGCCTCCTAAAAAGATAATGAGCGTTCAAGATGCCATAGMAGCTTAGCAACCCATTGATCACAGCTCAGCTGACTACCTGTACACCCGAACAGATCTACRCAAACAACAAATATCTGCATCTAGCAGCCACATAATCCAAACTGCTATTTCTCGGTGTGTCTACACTAAACTCTTTGAACATCAGCGTGTACATGAAGTGACACAAGAGCATCAGCCCGAGATCACTGTCAAAGACCGACAATATAGTAGCCACCAGCACAGCAAAGCGCTACAATCTCAGTTTATCTGTATTTTCTTAGACAGACCAATCGCCTGTGTCCTCCCAAGCTTTGCGTCCCCTCTACCTGTGGGCCCCTGGAGAAGCACCGCGGGGAGTAACCTGACATACCCACACCCAAACTGCTCCACTGCGCACAGCCCGGCACTTTTAGGAACCAAGGGGCCCTGTTAAAGGACAGCTGATCCCGAGCCACCAGCACAGCTGCAGCTGCCGCCATGGCCAAAACCAGGAGCGCTCCCGGACTCCCCGCAGCCGCAGCCTCGCCTCTCCCCCGCCCCTCTCCTTCCTCACCACCAGGTCGGAGTTCGCCGCCAAGCGTAAATGCGGCTTGTGCTTCTTCATTATTTTCCGCAAAGTGCCGCGGGGCACCGTGCGCTTCATCCTCCTCTGGTTTTTCWGATTTTTCTTCTTTTTCTGGTTTTTCTTCCTCTCCTTCCTCCTCCTCCTCCGCGCGCCGCCCTCTCCCTCGGCCGTTTGAATCCGCCGCCCTCGCGCAGGCGCGCGCACGCCGTGACGCAACTTCCCAACGGCCGCGCGCGGCCCCGCCCCTCCAGGCCCCGCCCCGCCCCTCACACCGCTCGGAGCCGCCGGGCCCGGTGCTGCGGCGCTTCCCCGCCATCGGCGGCGGGGAGCTCCCGGTGCTCGCCCCGAGCCGCCGAGAGGCTGCGGGGAAAGCGTCCCGCCGGCCCCGCCGAGCTCGGCCYCGCCGCCGGGGTGGCTCACGAGGGGGAAAGGCGCTCCCCGAGCAGGTGCTCGAGGGACGGGCGGGTCCCGGTGGGCGCCGCCGCGGCCGTTCCCCTAGGAGCCCCTCCGTGTCAGCCCGCTGCCCTTGCGAGCGAACCGAGAGCTGGCTTCAGGCGTGACCCAGCTAGTGACCCAGACCTCCACCCAGGCCTTTTTAATTAACAGAACGAAAACCGGAGCGGGCAGTTTGCCGGCTGCCGGTCCCGAGCGAGCCCTCGAGCGTGGCCGCGGCCCCGTGCGGGTGTTTCCCGAAACGCGGGGACGTGGCACGGGTCAGCACCAGCGCTGCCCGAGCAAGCCTCGGGCTGTGGATTTTAGCTTGGCGATCGTCGCCCAAGTGTGATGGCGTTTCCTCGCTGCAGAAGCCGAGGGAGTGCACAGCGTGCTTGTGTCCCCATTGTGTGACCGGACCCGGAGCTTAATTAGCACCATCATCTTACACTGAAATGAGCCTAGATCGATAGTTGTGTCCTGCACGTAAACCTGGACAAAAACCTGCTTTAGTGCTTGTATGGCAATGACTTTATTGCACACAGAAACACACAGTGGTTCCGAAATCGGCCGCCACTGTAACGTGTCATCCTTCCTCCCGCATCTGTTCCCTGCACTTCTGCTTTAGCGGACGGATGCTGCTGACTGAAATACAGGTTTCCCCACAGAGGGGCCCCTGTAGCTTGGCATTCTCAGTGTATTTGGACTGTGTGTACTTAGTTGGAGAAGGGGTCAGGATTTCATACTGAGGTATGGGGTTTTTCAGCATATTTACTAGTTTTTTGTTTTCTTTGGCCTGTGGGATACTTGCAAATTTAAACATGCATAAGATAAATACATTGTCTTAATGTGTTCGAAAATACCAGCACCCAGATACGAATCAGTTTTATTGAAGTATGTATTTAAGTCTGTATGATTTAGTATTTTAGTTAATTTTACAATATGCACAAAATGTAGTCCAGATAGAAGTATGGTGTCTGACAGCAGGAGAGAATTTAAGATTTGCCAGCTCTTCATACTCTGTCAGTATTTGAAAATGATGCTTTGTTCTTTCAGTTTTGACTGTCACTTGCCATTAATCGTCAACAGCGATGTTGATCTTAAAATCAGGTTCTTAGAATTTTTTTTCTGTCAAAGAATAAGCACACAAACATGTCGAACTTTTTTGTACAGTTTAATAATAATCACARTTAATGGCTCAGCAGCACAGCTACAAGTAAACATTTGGGGTTTTTCGGTTAACTAAACGGCTCTAACTCAGGAGCTATACAGTCATATACTGTAACGCTCATAATACACACRCAGAAACTTGCTTTGGGATCAGCAATAACTCAGCATGTCAACAGATTCAAATCTACAGCTGGGATAGATCAGTAGTTCCACTGGACCTTACTGGAGCCGAGAACTGGGCCTTAGTATCTCGCACTGTTGGTGAGAAACTGGTGTAGGCAAGCATTTTACAAACTGTAAGAATTGCAAAGGTGCCTCTACTGTAGGTCTGAAACTATTAAAATACACCACACAAATTTGAAACTGCAGTGACCTGCTTAAAATGACAGATACTGAGACTCAAGACTAGTAACTGTATCTTTTAATCATGTGCTTGCTATGTAGGCAATGACAGAATAATGAAATATATTAAGTGTAATACTATGAAAGTTTTTTGATTCTGATGGTTTTATATTTCTAGTGGACTAGGGTTTTTTTGATTTAGCCACAGAAAATAGTAATATAAATCAACTTATTTACCAGATCTCTTTTTTAATTACATTTTGAAAAATTTATGACAGTAGTTACTTTAAGAAATTGATAACAGAGGTCAAATGTAGAAATAATAAAATACAAAATCTGATTTACTGAACAAACACGAAATTCAGTATTTCAGATTTCTCCTTGAATTTCTATTTTAGGCTGTTTATCAATAAATATTTCTGTAAATATGATTTTAATAGTTTAATTTGAATACACAAATATTGTAGAAAAAGAAATTGTACTGCTGTACATTATGCATTGCAATGGACAAAAATCATAAGTTAACTAAATATTTTTTTTAAAAAATCACAACTGTTTCAATTATTTGGTCTGTATTAACACAAAGATTAATTATGACATTACAGTGATTACAGTGAATCATAGAAAACTGCAGTCTCTCTCTTATATTTCTGATTTTGAAAAGGGCTGTTTTCTGTCTTTCTGATAGAATCCATAATGTTCAGTTATAATGATTTTATGAAATACCATAAAGAATATTGAAAATATATATTTTAAATTAATTCTTTGGAAGTTGAAATTGCTAATTTTTTCATGCTTGTGCAGCTTTATAAAAAATGCAGTTCTCTACCTTATAGGAAGATTTTCATAGTTTACTTGTTCAAAAGCTGCAGGAGTTTTGAATACATTTTCTACAAGAAATTACTTTGTTTTCCAGTTGTGTTTCAAGAATTACATATTTTTCCACTTTTTAGCAATTGCTGTTTTTAAATGCACATTAATTCATTTTGTGAACTTCAGCTGCAGCATAACATCTTCCCATTTTTCCATCAATACTGAACTGTGTTTTAGAAATAAAGGCATCAGCTGGGACTGATGATTAGAGCAAGGAATATTCAGCAATTAAAATAGTACCATCTAGGTCTGACTTCTTCAGGAAAACAGTCTTTTCAGGTTTGGTTGGTTGTTTGGGTTTTTTTTTGTTTTAGTACAGGAAATTTCAGTGACATTATTTTGTCACTTTTGCTTCCAGATTTTGTGGGTTTCTTGAAAACAGTTCCATACATTTCAGTGGCTAAAAAGAGGCCAAGTTTGGGGCCATCACTGCTGAACCACAAACCAGTAAATATTTAGTTCTCTGTTTCTATAAGGAAAGATATTAATTTAAAGACTAATTTTATCCACTCCTCTAGTGCACTGTAAGTTGATATAAGGCTAATATTTGGAAATGAAATTAAAAAGCCATGTTTCCTTTGTGTCCTGAAACTTTTATAAGCACACCCTAACTTGTTACGTTTGCTCTCCCAGCCTGTACTTCATTACTATTAGTTTAATAATTTTGATTCTGGATTTTGACATTATCTTCAGTCAAACTCTTAATCAGTTCTTCATCAAATTGTAAAGYCGATCTTTCCCTCCAAAAAATGCTGAAGAATTCCACTTAAAGCATGTGATATTTTGAAATTAATAATCACATTTTATAGATTCTTGCTAAGCCAGAGGATCCTCAGTTTCACTGTTAAATACTTTCTGGTGCTAATCCAGTTTCAGTGGTTGGTGAAAGACTTTGAAACTTACCCTGGATATGGATGTCAAAGCCTAAAATCTTTTGATGTTTTCTTCAGTGATGAAAAGATATCTCTAAAACAGAACACAACAATTCAGCAAATGTAAACTCTTCTATAATGTAGTTGATAGGCTTGATCATAGTGATTGGAATACAAGACTCTTCTGTTAAATCTTTATATTCTTTCTCTTGGGTAATTCAGGTGTGGTTGAATACTTTTGTAGAGAAACAGGAAAAGAGATAATACAAAGGAGAAAATTGGATGTTTTCCTCTCCTCTGTGGAACTTAAGCAAATCTCTTGTTTGAAAAAGAAGGGGGAAATGGCAATTTTAACAAGAAACTTTTGCCTTGTGGCTGTCACTATTAACATAATGACAATCATTTAATTGCAGTAATAAATACTTGTCAAATATGTGTTTGGCATTCACCTTATATTTTTTATGAAGAGAGTATTCTCTAGAATAAATTATTTTCATTACTTTTAGTTTTTTATGTGCCTCTATTTTTATCGGTGTTTCAGGCCCAGAACACTTAAAAAACAAGAAAGGCAAAACATCATAAATTATATTTGAAATTCCAACTGCTGATTTTAAGGTTTACAGTTAAGCTTCAGTTTCGTTTTTCAGGACATTCTGTGTATCAGCTCTCTGTATATCAGGCTCTAAGAATCTCTCTAAAGTCAGTTGACTTCCACAGGCCAGACACCATCTGTGTGTTGTGACTGCTTTGATTGCATTCATAAAACGAATGTCATTCATGCTGAAGCGTATAAATCACAGCTCAGCAGTGGCTTTTACCTTCAGAGATATTCCTTGTGCACTTGACATGCCATCAGCTAAAAGTGTATCAGTTTCACTGCTTTTGAAGTATATTGATGTAGCATCTCATTGAAATATATGTCCATTACTTTATTAAATTATGTAAGAGGAAGATGTTTATTTTAGATCTTTTTGATTAAATTCATAAATATTAATAAATAACACAAAAAAATTACTTCATTTATCCACTTCTGTGTTCATGTAACTTTTCTCTTTTTTTTTTTTTTTTAGATTCGTACTTTATTTGTATTTTGCTCATGGATCTAATACACACATTTAATACCAGTCATATTTCCTACCCCAGATTCCAGAAGGAGTTCTGAATTCTCTTTCAGATGTCATGCTTTCAACAATTACATACAAACCAGAATGATCTTCCAGCACCTCTACTCTGATCTGCTAAACCAGATATGCCAAAAAGAACCCCTTCTTTCAGAAACTTTTGCAAACCTAGACAATATTCTGAAAAATATCTGTTGTCTGCCTTAAAAAATTATACTTTATGCAAATGTGTAAGAAACAGAGAAGAAAGGAAAGCAAAAAATTTAATAATATTCCCCAGGATATTACTTTACTAAAAATTGGTCTAATTAACATAACATGTAATAGTAATGGCCTCCAATAAGGAACTTAAAGAGTAATAGATGGATACATATTAGTCAACTGCCAAGTTTCCAATTTTATTTATCAAGGAGAGTAGATCAGAGCTGTTGACCACAAGAAGGCCTGAGACTGATGGTTGTTTTTTCTTCACTTTGTTCTTCACATGACAGGTAGCAATATCTTTTAGCCTCATCTCCCACAGGGACCATGTTTTTTCCCTGTTGTCTTTTTCTTCAGTCGGAAAGAAAGCCCTAGAAATGTGATGTGCAACAGCATTTTTTCTACATCTTCACTGATTTCCTTTGGGTTATGTGCGCTCTGAAACACAAAACTATATGCTCTAGAATGGTCTACTTAGTTATACAACTTCCTGCGAGTTTTCTGGCCATGGCTGCAGAGGAAAATGGGTGGTCACAATTTGAGATATCTACACCTGAAGCAAAACTTAACCTCTTGGTGATGTTTCTGGTTGTCAGTAATCCTCGGCTCTCCTAAAGCAGAGGAGGAAGTGGTCGTAAGGCCACTGTAAATGAAAAATGCCCACTTTTTTCTGGTACTGTCTACATACCCCTTGAATGCACTAAGAAAAGAGATATATATGCATATTTGTTAACATTAAAGCCAAGTAGAAAACTGATCACATGTATATCTCACATTAAAAAATAAATATAGTTAATTATATTTTTTAAATTAATAAAACAGTAGGTGATAACCAATGGAATGCCTGCCTGCCAGTTGGTTTGCCCCCATGCCCCTGATGATGAACTGCAGCAAACCAAATTCAAAGAGAAACAGCAAAGTAACAGGCARGTTAGATTTCAGATGAGGTGAATTGATAGGTGATTACTTAAATCACACTTTTTTTCGTGGCAGAAGCCAAGCCATAACGCTGTTGTTATCTGTGAATGTGATAGAAAAAAGTGGCCGCTAAAGTGAAACAAGAATTTAAAGGTTGACTTCAGAGTGCATGGAATACAGCTGTACTACAATAGGAGTTGTCATTAATGCACAAAGCTGGCATGTATTCTGGTATCAGTGAGACAAGAGGGGAAAATCAAGTAATTTTTATTAATTTCTTTTACCATTGTAATCAATAAGGGAGTTAAAAAATAGAACATTTCAGATAAAATACAAATAAATCAAAATATGCTGTAATCAAATGTGTTTTTTCCTTGAAGATTTTCAGAATTTATTTATTAACTGGCAGAAGGAATATACAGTCACCTGAGAATGAAGTAATATCATTTATGCCAAACAGTTTACTGCAAATGGATCCTCAGTGATCCATTCTTTAGTAAGCAGACATGAAATCATTTTTCTTAAAAATTATGTTAAGAAATTAATGATCTAATACCAACTATCAAGAGTGGGATGCAAAGTTCAACTACCTATTTTTTTTCCTGTGAAAAGTGATTGAAAACATTAGGTTTGTATTAGTAAAAAATAAGCACTCTGGAGAATTACAGCATTACTTGCTAGTTTCCATCATTACAGAAATGCTTGCGTTTCTTTTGAGTGCACAGAAATCTTCCTTAGTTTGACTCTGTCATGCTTTCTGCAAATTCGCAAACACCTTTTTTTTAACAGCAATAATTAACAGCATAATAATTTAGCGGCATAATAAACAACATAATAATTTAACAGCAATAACTTTTTAACAGCAAAATATAAAGCCTTCTGAAACTATTCCAGATTGCATTGAGAATCGGTAGTCTTCTGAAGGTACCTAAATGAAAGTTTTAAAATGCTGCTGCTGTAACGTAAAGGAAGGAAAAGTACTCCTTTGGAAAACACGGTGAAGTATGGGAATTACTAGATTCTTTTCCTTTCAGCTAGTTAACTGCAAATTTTATTCTTAGGAATGTAGTTTCAGGTTTGGGGTTTTTTTTTAATATATTGCAATATAGTGTATGGAAAGAAGCTTCAAACATTAATTATCCATTAACTAAAAATTCTTTCATTAGTTAGAATCATTCTGCCTTCTGGGGACAATAACATTTGCAGTTTCAAATCCATTAAATGGAAGTGGTAGTTTACAGAGTGAAAGATAGTGTATACTTCTTTGAATGTAAAACAACACCATAAGTATTACTTAAATAAACATAACTTTGACCACAGTTTTGTAAATAAACAACTGCTGACACAATCTTTTTCTTTCAGTACAGAACAAATTCACTTTCTTCAAACAGTGCTTGACACAAAGGACAACAGCGAGGGTGTAACGCTTCAGGTTAATAAAACTAAAAGATAGCAGCTGTAGCCTTGCACAGAGGCAAGATGCTGCTCTCTGCTGTAAGAAACTGCATGGGAGCCTTAACCTTAGAATAACCATAGTGACTGTGGGGATGGGAAGCCATACCGAGTTTTCGTTCTTTGCCTTCCACTGCTACGTAAGGCTATTGTTAAGAAGTACATAAATGTGCATGGAAGCACCATAGTCAGTAGATCTGGTTTAGAACACAGAGGTGCAATACTGATTTTCTAGTCACATCGAGGCTACCTACCTGAGTTTACATAGGGTGACTCATTTACCACAAAGTTAAGAAAAATATCTATTTTAAGCTGAAAGCCACACCTCTTGCGTCAGCACAAATACAATTACAACAAAACTAATGCCRTAAAAACACAGTGAATCATAACACAAATGCAGGATTTTTTTTGAAGGAACATACTGTAATATAAGCTGACACTTGGAAAACAGATGTCAGCTCTAAGGTCTGTCATCTTTACCCTGGATATTTTACATTTAGTATTTAGTCTGCCTTACCTGAATATTGGCGAAGGCTAAGTTTTGTTTTTCAGTGTACAATGATGTTCCTCATAGTAAGTAAGGTTGCTGTGGTATTTTTTTAAGTACTTTTGCCTGGGTGTCAACCATGGCTCCTTAAGACAACCAGTGATGTTCCAGCTACCAGTTGTACTCAAGAACAGTTCCCTTGGAGCCGATCAGTGGCCTCAAATTGCTGCTCATTGCCACCCTGACTGACAGTGCTTTGCCACTGTACAGACAAACTATTCAATGCTGCCATAAAACAGCACAAGGAAAAGCATAAAATTGCTGTTCAGATGCAGCTCTTTGCCTAAAAATTTCATAGGTATGTGCTTTTTTTTTTTAAATGGTAATACATTGGTATTGAGTGATGCTCTTCTTTGTAGAGAGAATAAAAATATGCTTATGCTTGTCATCAGGAGATTTTTTCCAGCATGTTTTTCAAACTGGTCTAGAGATAATTTCTGTTTTGAAATATATGTTTGCAGTTCTCTAGCATTCTTTGAAGTTTTATCTGATGATGTAGTGATATCACTAGGCTGACTCTTGTCTGCAAAGTAACTTGGAAAAGAGTCAGGGCAGGAGAATGAGGGGAAAAAACTCAAGTATATAAAGAATATGAGAAACTAGGCCTAGATGGCCTAGTTTTTATGGGAAAATTCCTAATGTAAAAGTCATTTGGTAGAAAGCCTGTGACCATTGTTATGCTTAACTGTTCTGCAGTTCTACAAGAAAGTGAAACAGCTTAATTCTCCAATTGCATTTGTAACACCTTTATACTACCAGTGCAGAATGAAGTTTCTGGAGACAATAAATTCTGATACTAACCATCCCTCCTTAGGCTTTATTTAGCATTCTTTAGTCAGGTAAAAGTTTGCAGTTTGTCTAAAATTAAATTTGGAGGCCTTTGAGAGGCCTCTGAAGTTAAAGCAGAATTAAACCGTAGAACACTGTAGTGGGTTGACCCTGGCTGGATGCCCGTACCGACCAAAGCCACTGTGTCACTCCCCTCCAAAAATGGACAGGGGAGGGAAAATATAACAAAGGGTTCACAGGTTGAGATAAGGACAGAGAGAGCTCACTCACTAAATACTATCATGGACAAAACAGGCTAGAATTAATTACTAACAAAATCAGAGCAGGATAATGAGAAAAAAAATTTTAAAACCTCTTCTCCCTTACCCTCCCTCCTTCCCAAGCTCTATCTCCTCACTCAGTGGCACAAGGGAATGGGTGTTAGGGTCAGTTCATCACACATTTCTGCCACTGCTCAGGGAGAAGAGTTCTTACCCTGCTTCAGCGTGGGGTCCCTTCCACAAGAGACAGTCCTTCACAAACTTCTCCACCAAGAGTCCATCCCATGGGCAACAGTTCTCCATGAACTGCTGCAATAGGGGTCACTTGTCCATGTGTGTGCAGTCCTTCAGGCACAGCCTGCTCCACTTCCCCACAGGGTCACAAGTTCAACCAGGAAACCTGCTCTAGTGTTGTTCTCCTTCAGGGGCTGCAGATGGATCTGTGCACACCCATAGTCATCCATGATCTGCAGGGGCACAGCTCCAGCACCTGGAGCACCTCCTCCCACTCCTTCTCCACTGACCTTGGTGTCTGCAGAGCCCTTACATGTTCTCACTCTGCTCTTCTCTGGCCTCAATTACTTCTGCACAATAATTCTTTATTTTTCTCAAATATGTTATCACAGAGTCATTGCTATCTTCCTGATTGGCTCAACCTTGGCAGATCATAGGATACATAATCCCAGGATCATGGGTTCATGCCTTATGTTAGGTGCCAAAAAGGACTGCAAGGGGTTTACGTTGGCTGTACACCAGGTGCCTACCAAGATGCTCTATCATTCCTTCTTCCGTGCTGGACAGGGGAGTGAAAATAAGATGGAAAATTACTCTGAGATTGAGATAAGGCAGTWTACTAAAGCAAAAGTGTGTACATGCACAAAGCAAAGAGAAAAAACACCAGTGTTTTTATTTTCTGCTTCCCATGAGCGAGCCATGTGCATCCACTTCCTGGGAAGCAGGGCTTCAGTTTGCATAGCAGTTGCTCAGGAGAGCAAA
>NW_026623261.1:1314093-1381758 GCF_030028575.1 Malurus melanocephalus
CTCTTTGGTTAATTTGTGTTAGCTGCCCTAAATTGTGTCCCCTCCCAAGATTTTGCYCACCCACAGCCTGGTGTTATCAAGCCCTTTCTAGCYACCAATGCAAAGCACAGCGCTGTGTGAGGACTGTTATGGGAAAATGAACTCRGTCTCAGCCAGACCCAATATAAACACATGTTCATAAATGCATGTCTTTTAAATGTTTTTGTAACATTTTATTTTGAGCAGATTAATCCAATTTGGGTGTTTTGTGAACACAGCACTCTCACTCATTTCAATAATTATGAGAATTGTACTTGGCTATTAATTTTTTTTTACAAAGAAGTAAATTGATTTTTACTTCCAAAATAAATTTAACAGTTGCATTCAGCACAATTCTTACACTTGTGAATTCTATATGTGGATGACAAATCTTCATTTGCCCTTAGCTACARGCCTGAAGTATGGTTCTRAAWWRRWTMTGTTTGTGTAAAGATCCACAGGCATCAGTACCTGGTATATAGTTCACAGCTTTACTCATTTTCTGTGTGATTCCCAGCACATAAGACAATTTGAAATAGTTATAATTTTTTTTTAATCTGTTCTTTCTTTGAGAGTCAGTTGCTTCTAGCAGACCCAGCAGAATATGATTGTTTATAATGAAAATCTCCACTGCCCTYGGAGGCTGTCCTGACCATTAACCTACAATATCAGCCACTTGTGCTTTTTCTTTGTATTCCTGAATCGTGCTCTGTTTGCTACAACAACAGTATTTCAACATGCAAAATGGGAAGTAGGCATSTCTGCATGTCCACAGCCTTGTGGCATGCTTCTGGGAGATGAGGAATGCAGTCCTCAGCCCCAAAATTAAATGGGAAAATGGACTGAAAGTCCTTTTCCTAGGGCAAATATACTCACCACAAAGGTATCATACAGACAAATTTGTAGAAATTTGTATTTGGCAATTGGTTATACAGAGTCTGGTCCACAGGTTCTGCCCTGTGCTTCAGCCATTTAAAAGCATTATTTTTCATTCATTCCTTGTTTTGCCATGGGTTTGTTTATACARAATCAGTTGTGGAACTAGACTGTTCTCAGTTTTTAAGCAAAGCTCAGAATAATGTTGTCTAACACTCAGAGCTGCTTGATGTCAGGGAGCAAGCACAGGATAAGAAATGTATTAAACCTTCTATGAAACAGCTTAATTTCAAAATTTTATTTTTCCTTACTCCARTGGGAAACAGTGCAATAGCACAGCAACAAAATTAAACCTGCAAGTAAATGGCTACAGGTCTGAGCATAAATTTGTGAGAGACTGTGTTAAATATATTTGTACAGCTGTACATACAAAAGTCTGAATTCTCCTAGCAGCAGTGTCTGGACATGAAGTTTTGATTTAGATTGTGTTCCTCTGGGGACTCTGTTCCATATGTACTAAAAGCTGAATTTAGCAATTAAATGGAATTTCTGAATTCTGCGCCCATGATTGCCTACTCTTAACAGGATGGGGTTTGGAAGTTCTGTCTTGAGGAAGATTTGATTCCACATTTTCAGTTCTAGCATTTCTCTGGCAGCTTGAAGTCTGCAATATATGATTTTGGTGTGTTAAGCATTGAGGAAAGTCTGCCTGACCCTATTAGAGATATGAATTGCTAAATTAATAACTAGATGATTCATGCATTTTCATACAGCATTACCTGTATTCTGGCATATCATAARCATTCATATTTCTATGATTCATAAATATTATTCTGGCATGTCTTAAATACTTTTCAAGTATCAGCCATGATTTGTCTATTATCTGCTTGGGTCAATAAATCTATGCACACTTGAACAGGAAAGCCTCTTAGCATGCCTCCCGAAAACCATTGCTCCAAGCATATAGATCCTTTTCTTAATCCCAATGAAATTTTAWTACTTTAATAAATTTTTCAATACATGAAGAACATCACGTAGTGCTAAATATTCTTTGAATCTTTAAAGTTTAGTAAACATCTGAAAATTATTAATGCAGTTCTCACCCTGTACCTGTACAAAGCACAGTGAGGATTCTTAGAATACTTTGCCAATGGCAAACTTTTCCACTCCATAGTTAATTCTTCTCCCATTATGAAATACACCAGTAGATTTTATTGGGCAGTTTCTAATAATTTGCAGTATTTTTTTTCATATACTTGACTTTTCCTCTTAGAGACAATGAAAACTATTAGTATAATTTAAGAGACAAGATGCTCATKACATCTAACTTGCTGTCTCAGAGAATTGGGCCTTTTCAGTTGTAAAGCAACTGATCATAAGTTAGTGAGATACAAGTTTTGTACACAATCACTTCTTTAATTTCTCATTAATAATGTTTGTGTTTGAAATACAACCAGTCTTTTCTTTTTACTCAACTAAAAAAAATCTAGTCTACAAAAAAAATCAGGATTTAAAAAAAAATTTGGATTTAGTTGCAACCTCAGCATCTATTACCTTTGTAAACCAATGTTTTCACTTGTCACATGCTAGATAAATACACTGTACCTTTTACAAGATGTCTTCTCCTATTGACATCCAACTGAAGCACAACAAAAATKCAAAAAAAGGAATCCTTAATAGCTGCATGAGTAGCTCTCCACTTACTCTAGAGATCAATAAAATRTTTGGCAAGGAAAACGTGGACAGAGCACTAGCACTCATTCACATGTCAAAGCCAAAACAGAAAACATAGTTCATMGTGGAGCACAAGGACAAGAATGCTGGAAAGGCATTCTTGCAAATATGTGTTACAAAACTGTACCATGCTCCACCTTCTCTGTTGTTTTCACATGCAGCTCAAGTACATTTCAGTAACACGGTGCCCRAATGCAGCTCAGGAATGTGTATGGCTTCTGCAAGCAGCTGCAGACCAAACACCAGCCCCTCTATTAGTGTGTGGAGGTATCGCACAGCTGGAAGAACAATTGCAGCTGCTATGAAGAAGCATGTGTTCTTCTTACTAGGTTATCTACAAGCTTTCTTTTTAGGGTGAAACTTTTAAACATGATTTTGACCACATTAACTTTTGCAAACTATAGACAATGTGAATTTACGGTGGTGTTTGTTTTCTGAAGTCTTAGCTGTATGACATACATTAGTAGTTAAAAGTGATTAGTTCCAAATCAAGTCATGTAGAGATCTGTAAATTTAAGTCACTGCCTGACAGGGGGATGCCCATCTACTCAGAAAAWGTAGCATGGGGACCCAAACAATGTCACAATCCTCTATTATCTGCCAAAAGAGATGTGAGGAATATGTTCTTCACTGTCCAAATCTCTGTGTAGAGACAGTCTGAGGTTCATAGGCCAGGCTGGATGGGACTTAGAGCAACCTGGTCTGGTGGAAGGTTTCCCTGCCCATGGCAGGGCAGTTGGAACTAGATGATCTTTAATGTGCATTCCAACTCAAACCATTTTAAGGTTCTATGATTCTGTGATTCTATGATTCATAGGAAGGAGGCAAAAAGAAGAAAGGAGGACAAAAGAAGTTTCCTCACCCTCAAGGCACCAGTAACATTTGACCTTGTCCCATATTCCACAACTGGAAGTTGAGCTGAAAAAATATGCTGAAGTTGTAATGGGGACCAGAGCCGACAAGCAGGAGTCTGTAAATCTTTGCAGTCTTTGAGGCACAAGCTCTACGAGTTTGGCATTCATTGCACATGACCATTTGTCAGGGCTGCCTTGAGGAGTSTAAGGCACTGAGCAGTCTTGGGACAATATGCAGATTTGAGGTAAATGGAATTTCAGAAAGAGACCTTAGACAATCACGTGCATAATATCTACTTACTTTCTAAAACTGAGAGGTATTAATTCTGATATAAATTCATATAAAGAAAATATTAAAGAGCAGTTCTTAATTCCTTCTGAAATAAGCAAAATTGAATGTTCATCAGTCCTTTCATAAAATCTGGCCTTTGTTTTCCCTGTACACATATAGGGCTTTAACCTTTGTCAGATCTTTGCAAGCAAGTATCTAAGTATCACAGAACTACAGTGAAGTTGATAACAGAAATCATGATCCTTATTTTGTGGACAAGGTAACTGACTCTAAGGTATTAAGACCAAACCATTGCCCTGAAATCTGAAGATGTGCAGGCATACTTAATAACAAATAGGTTATTGGGACTGAAGGCTTCCAAGTATTACTTTAGTTCTGTGGAGACAGATGCCCCAGTCTGAAAACACTGTTTAAGTTAGTGTTTAATTTCCAAACAGTTACAGCATGAATAGTAATATTTATTTATCTGAATGGGTTTAGTGACACCCTGAAAGTTACTTGTTTTTGGGATTTTTTTTTCCATGAGACAAGGTTATCTTTTTCAGCAGGTTTGCCTTYTGCTTCTCCTAGAAGGAGAGTTACTTCTGGGCTAACAAATTTCCATTTAATAATGCATGAATTTTCCTTTTATGAAGCTAGATAGTTTTTCCATCACTTGTACTTCAGTGTTTCTGAAACCAGGTGTTAATTTTCAGGGGGATAGGAGGTTTCCAAGCAGCTGCCAGGACTAATACAGCAGCCAGCAGTAAACGCTGAATAAGCTTAGGTACAAAATCTATACCATCTGGTTTCAGGACTCATTGGCCAAAAAAATGTGAGACCAGTTGCTTTCATGTCCAGAAATCTTCCTGTTCATTGGAAATTGTGAAATGGATGTTACCTTTGTGTTACCTTTTAATTCACAACTCAGAGGAAGATTCAAATAATGGCCTTAAGAAAACATTGCATAACTGTAAAACAGGAAACTAAATAATGTGCTCATGTTTCATAACAAGAAAGATGAACACTATTTGACAAGCTGTGATCAAAGTCCTTTCTCAGCCTCACAGTAGTCCAGTTTTCCAAGCTGCTGTTTCTCAAAGTCAGTGATAGCTACTGGTGCTCAATAGAGGAAAAAGGTCCCTCACAGGAACGATCTCCCTAGATCAAGGAGTTAAAAAGAAGATTCAAAATGAAGCCCTTAAGGTTTGATTTAAGACCAGGGAAGTAAGTAATGAAGTCCATCTTGGTTGCCAGTTCCGGTTCCTTAGGTATCTGTAAAGATCAACTATATTCTACATAAAGAATTGCTATACTGCAAGTGTTGATAAAAGAATGGCTTAAGAGTGGCTTAGTTCAAAGACATGAGTATGAAGGCGTAGATATAGCTTGGGCCACTCTGAAGATAGCTGACGAGATCCAAGCAACAGAACCTCCTCTGAAGACRTRGAAAAAGAGTGTTTCCTGCAATTTTCTAAGTCCAAATCATTTTGTCCTCTCTTTCAGGCAGTCATTTACAGCTATACATAATCCWCCAGGTCACTTTGTTATCAGGCTATCATCCCATCCAAAGAGTCATTAATATCTTTTAACTTTTCATGTCTGGGTTATGCATTAAAAAAACGTATAAAAGAAACCATACAACCCTATTTTCTTTCACTATCACCACTGCTTTCAACACACTGATTAAATCATTGCTTTAAGTGGATGATTAAACCCTTTTGAGAAGGGACTGACATCTTACTGTATTTGGCCAGGACAGAGAAATATAATTCCCCAGTCCATAGGCACTATCACAATGCAGATAAAGCTGCAGTGGTAATGCTGTTGCATTCCTGGTGATGGTGAATTTGTCTACACTGCTGTATAGCAAGATTRCCCTGAGCTCCATAGAGCAAGTTACAATAGCACTATCATCTGATCTAGTAGTAGGTTTAATTGGACACAGACTAGTTGGAGGGCATTCTGAATTAACAATTTCCCATAGCCAAACTATTTTATAATGCAGTGTAAGTAATTATTTCAGTAAAGGCTGTGATTTTGCTGTGTTCCTGCTGTAGAACAATAGTGCCAGTATAAATCTCAGGATAGCACTCAATGTACTTTAAGAGAGAACTTTAGTTACCTTAAACATTTTTAAAAGGCTGTGGTCCAAAGTTCTGCTTATCTCTGAATGTATGATAAATGGTTGATCCACAGATAGAGTCTGGTTTGAATCCATGAAGCATCTGTAAGTGATAAGTTAGACAACTGTAGTGCACTGATATTTTTCAAAATAGCAGCAAAACGCACATCAAAATACTGACCAGTCACTAGCTGATTAACCATTATATCCCAGAGCAGTATTTCCCCACTGTTGAGGCTGTTGATTCCACACATAAAAAAAAGTCAGACTAGTCCACTGACTGCAAAACCCCTTGGAGAAGAGACATGCCAATTCAACAGGCTTTCCTGTTACTAATTTTCATCTATTTCATTATTTATTGTATTTATTGGAATCTTCCTGTTTGACTATTTCTGATACTATGAAAGGTTTGGGGACTAAATAATAACAAAAACCATGAGTCTTTATTTCACATTATATGGTCTAGTTCCCAAAAGTTATAAATCACTTTTGATACCAGTGAGAAAATATTTCAATGAAAGGAAGAACATGCACAGTCTCTATCCAAAAAGGAGAAGCAGCAGAAATTCCATCTTTCACTCTTCTTCAGTGTTAACAGTCAGAGGGAATACACTCTGGAAATAAATTTTCTTTTACTGGAACTTGATGTGGGTAGTTGCTTGATGTGTTCAGCTTCTGTATGGCCCAGATTCAACAAGACACTTAAAAGCGTGGCTGAGTTTATTCATGTGGGTATTTAGGTATGTGCTTAAGTACCTTGTTGAATTGGGGCTTATATCAGGTCATATTTATTAGATCAAGCATCCAGGCTAAAATTTCTCTGTTTTTCCTAGTAACACTGCTGGTAACTCCAGTCTTACAATACCTTTGGAAGCGCTTGCAGTGAATTTATCAGGTGATGTTACCCAAGGCAATGGAGAATACATTCTTGTTCTGTTGGAGAAACATATTTGCCTCCTCAGCACAAACTCTGCAGACTGATGAGAGGATGTACATGGACCAAACTTCAAACATACAGCATAAGAGAGTAACATTTCATTTTAATAGTTATGCTACTGCAGTATCCAAGAGTTGAAGCTATTCTTGTAGCCTATTGAATTAGGCACCATAGAGAAGCAGAGGTCTCTCCTCCAAGCACTGCACACCAGGGCTAAGTAGTTGGACAGCCATGTATTTGCCACAATGAAACACTTACCAAGATAAATCAAAAAGCAAAAAATTCAGGAAGGAAAAATAAAGTGGATGTCTGCTTTCCTCCTCCTGAAACTCTGGCTATTAGCCCAGACATTAGCCCATCTAACCCACAAGTGAGTAAGTTGTTTAGGAAACATGATGATTCCAAGCATTGAGGGAGTATCACTGAGCAAAAATTTTCTATTTTCTTGGAAGAAATGTGATTAAGATGGTGCTCTAGTCTGCTCTTCAGCCCTCTGTTACTGAATTCTAACTCCATGGCACATTTTAGACACAAAGGTATGTGTTGTTCAAGGCCCTGTGACAGAAGAGACGATGACTCTTGCAGCTGCTGGCTCTTGCAGGCTCCATTAGGAAGAAYAGAATCTGGCTGGGAAAACTGGTGCCTTGCTCAAGCTTTGGAAGTRTTTGGAACTCATACTCACTCTAAGTGAACAAGGTTCCCTTCTCTTCTCTACCATTTTCTCTGTATAAACCACAGTATCCCACTGTGTTTTAACTTTATTGTCCTGGCAAAAGCATTTCCAAAACCTTGAATTAGTGTTTTTTCTGGCTAAAAAACTGTTACAGCTCTACCTAATCAATCTGTGTATGTAGAGGATCCGTCAGTGTGTATACATGGCTATAACAGAGCCTGAGCAAATGGAAAGGAAGAACTAAGGTGTGAGAGGGAGCTGCAATTCCCAAGGAGAGTAAGACAGAACCTGTGGCAAAACTCCTTGGGAAACCAAGTTTTACCAGTTCCATTGCTCACTTGTTGCATAATTATCTTCCTTGGCTTGCATWTCTTGAGCTGTAATCAACAGAGGTGTTTCTCAGCATCATGGATTTACTTCAACATTAAGTCTTCAATAATTTGCTTTTTTTCAAGGCAAACTATTTTATGACTGAATGCTTCTAAGTAATTCAGCAAGACTGAATGTTAGTCTTGAGAGTTGTTGTGGTGTCTTCTCCTGGAACCAAGCCCCCCCCCAATCAAAATAGCCTAATTTTAACTTTGTGAAATGAAATGTCATGTCTTCCAATTTTCGTACAGACTCTCTGTAAAATTTGATTCAGAGTGTCAGTTCATATTATAGRGTTTATTCTCATCTTGGTGGTATGAAAATCTTTGCTGTTTCAAAAAAGCCACAAATGTATTGCCATGGATTTCAACGGTAGTTAGTTAGTGTTAACATTGACAAAAAAATAGTGGAGACTATTTAAGCCATGTTTCTTTTTTAGAGTAGATTGGATGCAATGCTGAAAAGGGGGAAATCATCACTAGTTTAGAAAAATTTCTGTCTTACATCTCACCCATCTTCACTGTGTTTTATTTCACTAATGGGATCTATATATATTTTGAACTCTAAGATTAATATAAACTGTGAATGTCTCTTGAGGAGGCAGAACAGAGAACAATGAAATGATAGAAAAAGAATGAAGTTGAAAATTAGGCCAGAAGATTGAAATCAGGACAGATTTAAATCATTCTTTGCTGTTTTGTTCATCCTGGTTGTCTGATAAACTACCAAGCAGGACAAAGTTCAGGAGACTTGATATACTGCATGTTAAGTCTTTGTTGTTATAAGGTGAACTCCTGTTCTCCAGCTTGCTCTCCTCGTCTCCCACGCTTGTTGTTTTAATACAGAGGAAAGTTCAACTCCCCCTGCTTAACTCCAGTACCTCTTAATGAGGGAACTGTAACACTAYCCAGTCGTCCCACCACACGGCAATCAGAATTTCATTGCCTTGCACAGCTTGACTTGTGTCAAAAAGGATGGTTAAAATTCACCCAAGTCCTGGAAACCTCCTGTTGGGTTAAACAGATCACATCTTAGCTACAGGAGGAKTTCTTGTTTGTTTGGGTTGGGTTTTAAGTGGTCAAAGGGCAAGAAGCATTATTTGCAAAAGCTCTTTCACATAACTGGTTCTTAGGATGCTGCTATCAGCAAGATGATTTATACATCTTATAGTTAAAGAGAAAAAAAGCAATAGTTTCTTGTGCCAATGAAAAGAAATATC
This sequence comes from Malurus melanocephalus, assembly GCF_030028575.1. NCBI lineage: Eukaryota > Metazoa > Chordata > Aves > Passeriformes > Maluridae > Malurus > Malurus melanocephalus. The sequence continues at coordinate 1,323,170 of NW_026623261.1, forward strand.
ATTTTAAAAAATTATAATCATACAAAAGGGATCCTCTAGCCTATTGTGGTTAAGAAAATCTCTCAGAACATCCTAATAGATTATMTTTGACAGCGTGGGCTTTACATTTACAAATTAGTAAAAATCAGAGCAGAAAGCTCAAAGCCAGCAAACTTGAATCATGGGAGGCAATGTTGTTTATGGGCAGCAGTACTTGAACCACCATTTCTGCAGCCTTCAGACCAAGACTCACTGAAGATTCATATGCCTATTATGTGGTTATTGCAATTGCTGCAGGAGAAAACAACACAAATAAGCATTTGCAGACACTTGGCTTGTGCTTACTGGAGCTCARGTTGTACCTTCCAAGAGTTTTTAGACATACTCTTTTTTTCCTAGTTTGTTGCTTCAGTGAAACTGAAAACTATTAACTGTGAAATTATTGTATTACATTACAGGAAGCCTCCAAGTTTATAGAAATAGGAATGTCTCTGTGATGGGGGATAAAAGATTCATGTTATCCTTGTTTACAAGACAGTTCAAAGGATWCCATAAACTACTACCTCTGAAGTGACAGTGCTGGGCATATTTTTCTGTGTAAATGGAGACAGTACMAGGAGATGACATTTAACAATGGTGGCCCTACACCCATAAAAGATTCTTTATCTGGAGAAAGTATAAATTGCTTATAAGCAACAGCCCTGATATTTTTAATGGTGACTCAGGTACAGGGAATGACWGAGTAGGTCAGTCTTTATTCTGAAAAATAAACCACCAAAGGAAAATATGAGGAGTTTACATAATCATAAGAGACATAGAGGTGAATAGGGATCAGCTGCTCACTGTTTCCTCCAGTGAAAAGCCAGGAAGGCATCAAGTGAAGACTGCATATTCTGATCCAAAYAAATGTGACAGCAAGGGTCTTCTTGCAGTATGGGCAGCAGTGGCTATTGTACCCAGATGGGTTTGAGGGAATGCTACATTAGTTAATGGAAGAAAAATCCTTTACAGTTACTAAATACATAGAAAYTRCACCTGGTTCTGGAAATCTCTCCASTGGCAATAATATAAAACTGARAGTCCTCATRGCACACCCATTTGCTTGCTTTGTTCTTGTTTTTCCCGAGTCATCTACTGATGACTATTGTTCTCAATGGATCTCTCCCTAAAAACATATTTCATTCATGTCTAATATCCGCAACTCAGCCAGAGCAAAGGATGATTAAATTTAAAAAAAAGCAAAAAATATGAGAGGCATCAAAGAGGAAGAAAGTGTCAAAACTAGAAYATGTGTGTGGGGCAGAGGCATGACAATTGCATCACCACTCCTTCAAGGCATCCAGCTCAAAGCACCATAGGAGACAATTGGCATTGCTCASTGGTGCTCTTCCCAAAAGGAAGGGACAGAGTGAGGGAACACTAGATCCCATCAAGTTTTCTTCCCTAGAAGCTGTGAGCAGCCAGCATAGACAGGGCTAGGAGTATGACAATAAAATCTTGTGATTTTGTGGGYCCTCAGGTGTGGAGGTTGTAAATGAGAAGCTAAGGGAAGAAATGCAGCCACAACCTCAAGGACTGAAGGACCCAGATGGACTGCAGGGCTGTGCACAGARCACACATATATGTCAGAGCACTGTCAAGGGATTTTGAGTGATCTTGGAGAACATCCCAACAGGTGGCATCCCACACTCTTGGTCTCACCACTTGGTTTGCCCAGACAGGCTGCTTGTGAGCGTCCTGCTCCAGCTGTGTCAGGGAGCATGCCATGAGCATGGTTTCATGTCAAAGGTTGTGTAGACATAGGCAAAGTGATTTACAAAGCCAAGTGAAGAGAGAGCTAAGTCTATTCAAATATCAGATGCCATAATTCATCCTGATTATCCTGGGATGATTCAACAGCTGTAACCATTTAGGCTACAATTCAGAAAGGCAAATACTTTAATCTAATGCTAGCAGGGGATTGCCAAGGGAGGGGAGGAACTGAAAAGAAAATACATCAATATTTCAAACTTTGTCCTGGAAACAGAATTCCAAAACTTCATTAAAATTCTTACACTGAATGTATAAGAATATAACTCATTTATTAAAAAACAAATAGTTCTAATTTGTTTAGAAGAATCAAGAGCACCTAGGTTGAATGTAACGTAGATAAAACTTAGGTCCAAKCAAAGTGATGAAGAATGCCATTATCCAGCAGTTCCTTACCGTGAAGGTATCTAAAATTTAGTGGGCATCTCTGTTACATCTTTTCATTATCTTAAAGTTCCCTAAGTGCCTGTACAGCCACAGCAKGTCCTCAGCTGTGAGGCGTGTTCTCACTTACCCTCTACCATGAAATAAGGATGTCTCTCTGCAGCTGCAGTCCATTACAGTCTGCTTCCAGCACATGGAAGTGTGCTGAGGTCAGCACGTAGCACAGCATGGCCAGCTACTCACAAAATCATGAAATTGTAGCCAGTGCTGGCAGCAGCTTTTCCTCTAGATGCTCTGACAAAGGTCATAAAAGAGCACAAGATTAATGTAGCCTGGAGGAGTCTGACCCTGCAGGTGAGGTAGAACACCATCTAATTATCAGTGTCATGCAGCTGAGTCACTGTAATGATATTAGGGTTAACTTAAGCCTTTAAATATGTAGTGCCCTTATGGGCCACTTACTAATCACTTTTTTTTTTTTTTTTTTAATGTGGTCAGGTAGTGCCTTTCCTCTCCTTCAATTCACAAGATTAGTTACTAGTCTTTAGTAAAGACCAAAAGGACACATTTATGTAGCTGTGAGTTCCAGCTGGGATGGAGGCTTCCCAGAGCAGCCAAGTCAGTAACTGCAGCACCACTGAGTCAGAATGCACTGATACGATCAGTGTATGAAAAGAAGCTGTTAGGTTGTCTTTCACCCAATTTGTTCTTATAAACTGTTTACTGTTGTTAAAATAAACAGGGTTTAAGGCAAGCTTTCTGTCTAGGCAAAGTGGCTAGTCTTGGGAGGCAACTGGGTTTTTTTAAGGTAATTTGATATAAGCTACTTTTCCTGAAAGAGACTGTATTTCAGTGGCAGAGGGAAAGCTGGCCACCTGTTTGCACATGGTCAAAAGGAGTGGTCAGACTCAACCCCCTAGGTGCTCAYAATTGGCCTTAATTTCTCTGTGCAAATACAGTGGCCATACTCACCCTACCACCTAGCTACCCTGCACAATCATTTAATTTATTTTTTTTAATGAGATACCTTCTAATAGGTAGTGCAATATCCATGTATAGACATCAATATATATGTAAAGAGCTGTGTTTTGTGTTACACTTGCAGTATAACTATATAGCTGCACACTTGGAAGGTCTTCCCGCCAAGAACAATTTCCCAAGTCTGCACCTTCAGAAACTCAGCAGGTGCGTACTGCAATGTTTAAGTAGTACATTTCAAAGGGTACCTTAAAATTAAAATAATCTGGGAAAATAATTACTGAAGACTAGGTAAAACTGCATAGGTTATTTCTTTTATGTTTAAGAAACTACAAGAAAATATAGCAGAAGCAACTAGTGGTACACCTGTGACAGTACACCTGTGACCCCTGKGAGAAGAATCAGGCAAGAGTTCCAGAATGGCACAATGTAAATGATGTTTTATATTATCCTATGAGAAGTGGCTTCTTCATAAATTTTGTTCTTAAAAACTGAGCATAATCTGATACACATAGGGAGAGAAAGTCAGATRTGACACCAACAGAATCTGATTTTTAAGCAAACTATTTCAATATTGGTAGGGAGGTTTAAATAAAAGTGTATTTTAATTTCTTGAGATTACTACAGAATTAATCCTAGCCAGACAATGTCAAAACACAGCTGATCCAAATTATCAGATTGTACTTTGAGGGTATGTTCAAGAAAAATCATACAAGTAGTGCCAACCCACCTTAGTGACATATGGCACCAGACAAACTCAGAGAGATTGTTCTGACTCAAACTGAGCTAGGCTTGATGTCTCTGCACAAGTTTCATAGTTAGTGCACAACTTGAAAATTTGCTTTTGATGTTCAGAAACTGACTGTATCTATGATGTGCTGGGGGGGGAAAAAAACAAGGATCCAAATTCTAATGACCAATCTAGCAACAACAGATAAACTTTAGGGTTCAGAGGACAGTTGAGGTTTGAAGTAACTTTTTYCAGTCATCTAGTCTACTCTCCCTGCTCAGAGAAGAGTTAGAGTTGTCCCAGAACCTTCACTAGCCAGATTTTGAAATAYCCAAGGATGGATATTTCTGCAGCCTCTCTGCTGGCAACCTGTTCCAATGTTTGACCATCCTTAGCACAAAGAAGTTCCTTCTGTGTTTAAATGTAGTTTTCTGTACTTCAGTTTGCACCTATTGCCTCTTTCTCTTTYGCTGGACATTAATGGGAAGCATATGGCTCTCAACACACTACCTTGTTCCCCTATTCTATGCTCCTAGTCAAAAAAATGTKTTCCTGATGTCCTCCCAAGCCACATTTTGTGCCCCCTGATCCTTCTTATATACTTTGCCACAAAAGAAAAAGTCTTCCTCTGACATATTTGTAACTGCATTTCCATTGGTAGTAATCTCACTTTAAGCTTTTCTTTGTCAAGAAGGGACAAGCCCTCTCCTCAGAGGTGAWGTGTTCTGGGCTCCCAACCAGTTTGGTAGCCCCTCTAGTCTCTCTCCAGTTTTTCCTCCTTTTACTGTGGCTAAAATGAGATGCTGTATCACAGCTATGGCCTCCCAAGCACCAAATAAAGTTTGATTATAACTTTCCTTAATTAACTAGCCATGCTGCTCTTAATGTAGTCCAATATGCAGTCTRCCTTATTCTCTCACTTGTTCTTCACTCAAATGCTGTCCTTGCTCTAAAACATAAATATCTACCCATTGTTTGAAATTAATCAGTAAAGGCAATGCCAGAGTGAACTTAGGCTGCTCTTCAGATGCCAGAGTCCACTCTTTCATGCTTCAGTGGCAAACTTATTTACCTCAGTATATGAATATCACAGAAAATGATAAAAGAGTTTATTCCAACTAAGCATTTCTGAGGTAGTCTGATACTTGGCACATCTTCAGAGTTTTCAGACTTATGGTGCTGCTCTGATGGGTCAGAGCAGACTATTGCWGTAAGAATGGAGTCCATCTGAATATCAAAGATAAATCTTCCTTAGTCAAGGAGGTCAGACAGTAGCACAAATTCCAGAATCAGTGTGTGGTATATGCAGGATCTGTTTATCTCCAGAAAAGTATTTCAACACCAGAGYATGATTTTTGGAAGTATTGACATGCACCTCCACCCATCCCTTCAAAAACTCTCACTCAAAACCCAAACCTTCCACCCTGGCCTAGATGAGAAACATTGGCAGAAAGCCCAGCAGTTCTTGCAGTCTTGCAGGGCTTGGGTGGACCCTGAAATGAGATACAGTTTTTCTCTTTTCATTGTGATGGCAATGGTTTCAAGATAAGCAGTGAAAGAGAAGGAAAATTAAGAGAATTGTMTTCAAGCTGTTACTTCAAGAAGGGGTAAGGGTTGGAGAACGAAAAAATGAAAATGATCATTTTAGAATAATGAAGGAGTAAATTGAGAAAATTACTTGCATCGTCTGCAAAGCATTTAGCTGTGTCTGCTCTCAGTAGCTTCAGTGGGAGAGGCTGTATTTTGCCAGCTGCTCCCYGTGTCTCCAGCAAAAGTGAGTGCCATCTGAAACACTGATCTCCTGCTAAATGATCATCTGCCAACTATTGTGACGATGTCTGATCTGGCTGCCCAAGTGGAATTGCACAACGRGCAAGAATGGAAATAAGTAGGTTTTTAAAAGTACTTGTTCTTAAGGGTGTGGTTGTGCAAGTCCCTGACCCCTTGAGCTATGGCACTGGCAAAACACTGGCACCCAATGACACCCATCCCCTTGACTGCAACCACGACCACAGAACCAGCAGCTTCAGAAGCATTTTCAATACTAGAGTGAGACCCTGGGGATGCTCATCTCTTGTCTCCCAAGGAAGAAAGAGTGCTCAAAATGAAGCAGCACAGAACAGAGAATAGGGTTGTACCATGGAGTTGGACAAATCGACAGCAAAGGGCCACTCGAGCACAGTTCACAGGGTCTGTAGCAGGAACCATCCACAGCCCCTAATAGAAGGGATGAACCAGGGCCAGGGTCCAACCAGGGGCTCCAGTCAGGAGCAAAAGGAGAAGGAGCTGCAGACAGAGCTGGAGGTAAGCTGTGACATGCAACTGAGGGATCCACACGGGGCTCAGGTTGGCTACAGAGGGGGACTAAGGCCCATTGTGGAGGCAGAGCTCAAGATGGTCACACCCAGCTCAGGACAGGACACAGTGCCCACTCACAACCCTACAGAGAGCCYCTGGACAGAGGAAATGTGGGAGAGCATCCTGAGTGAGGCCAGCTGGGGTCACTAAGGCCTGTTGGTGACCTCAAATGGCCCTGGTTCCAGGAGGAGGCATKTCTCTGTTGTGGAAAGCTGCCACCTCAGAGAGCAGGAGCAAGCCAGAAGGACGGCAGCCCAAACACAAACCACAACCCGTCAGCCTGGCRTTCCTCATTCATGGGCATAAGCACATGGCCCAGGGAGACCATGTCTGGTTTGCAAGGAATCATTAAATGTTGTCCTGAGACCAGCTGATACCAGTAAGGCCTCACGATCCCTGTTGTCGACAGCTCAATCGCATAATTCATGGCTGCCTCCAATTATCTGTGGGAGCTTTGCAGGCCGGACTCTTCCCTTGTGAAGGAGGTTCCACATGGGCAGGCACTTAATGAACAGATTGGATTATAAACACTAGCTAATCTTTCCCACATGTACACCTGAAGAGTATCACAAGTGACAGCTGTTTAAATTTCCARGGAAATTAATGATTCCTAAAGAGGCACGACTTATCAAGGCTTTGACTGGGCCTGATAACAGACAACCACCAAAGGGCAAATTGTTTATAATAGTCTATAAGTGCCTCATTCTATGGGTTCATCTYGGAAAGTTTTATTGACATGGTCCCTTTTATTAATGTTTGTGCTGGCAAAGACCAGAACAGCTTGGTTCAATCTGCTGATGATATTGGGCTACTAAGGCCTCTAATGAGCCCCTCGTATCTTCAGGTCACAGTCAGTTTAACATGGTTGGTACTGGGGCCAGGACACCGTGGGCTCAGCTGAACCCTACAAAGTGGCTGCATTGTGCCTGCCCCGTGCAGCACCCACGTCCTTGTGGGGCCCATCTGCAAGACTGCTAAAATATTAAAACATTAAAACATTTAAAATATTAGAACATTAACTTACATATGGCAGCTCATTTGCTGCATTTACAGTCTTTTGGGGGCTCGCAAGGGCTGGTGGGAAGAGGRTGATCCCAGTTTATGGGAGAATATAACCAACCTTTCCTAACAGAGCACATATGGGAAAAGAAAGTTCTTTCCTCTGCTTGCTCTTGCAGGAATCTTGTTCCTTTACATTAGGACACAAACCCTCCATCAGTCACAGAGACATTCYTCCTTCCCCAGGAAGCATGTCACAGGACACATTCACATTTCCAAGGGGWCTTTTCARAGCCTGGCTCTGTTTCAAAGAAGGYATCATGAAAAAAAGAGCATTCACRTTGGTCTGTGAAAGTGGCAACATGGAAAGGTCCTTATTAGTCAGGGGTGAAAACAAGTGAGTTAGCTACAGCAAGTAATTTTCCTCAAGCTATAAGCAATGCCATTCCCATGCAGAACTGAGTAGCTATGGGATCATTTTAAAGTTCAAACTCCTCTTCCTGGTCAAGGAGTGTTTCACAAAGGAGCGTGGAATTAATTTAAATTCARGACTACAGACAAAACAAATGGGCCACAAATGGTTTATAAATGTTTTCTTGCTTAAGAAAAACTCTGTGATCCATCACTGAGTTCACTGCTGAAGTGTTTGGCCACAGCAAGGGACCTGTTCCACCTGCCACACTGGTGTAAACCAGAATTGATTCATTTGAAACAAATGGATGAAGGTGATGGCTAAAGTCAGAGTAAAGCAAGTCAAACTAGGAGGAGTCTGACTCCTGTTTTACCTAAACTCATGGTAATATTACTGTCTGCCCCACTGCACTCAATTAAGTCTATTTTTATGCATGTCATATATTCAGCAAAGCAGTTCTTTCCCAGTTTATGTTTATATTATTACACTTACTCTGCTTGGTGAAGAACTGACCCAGAATTTTCAACTTTAATTTCTCTGTCATTCATCATCAAAACTAGTTGAGGGCATCACTTAAAGAATATTGAAGTCTCCTGTGACAGGATAAATAATTTCTGTATAGATTATTTCTTATGCTTTCTCCAACTAACACAGCATTTTGCCTGAAAATRAATAAGAAAGAGAAATTAACCACTGACCTTGTGATTGGATTAATAAATAATGGATATTTTAATATATGATGTTCAGGCAAAAGATGATCTATATAGTCTCATTGCACGTGCATRCACACATACATACATAATTTCCTCAGTATTATTTTAGGATCTTGCATTATTGGGATTTTTTTTCTTGAGATGCTGAATATCTGCCATAGAGAACGTTCCATTATAATCATAACAATGTGATACTATATTAGGAAAGGAACTCAATTTGTGGGGCATTTGGAATCTTTGTTAGTTACATTTCAAGCCTTTTTGCTTTCATGAGGTGAAAACACCAAGAACAGGCAGCCTAAGAAGGAGATGTTGGTAGCAGGTGCTAGGACTGCTCTGGTCATATTGGTTGTTTACCAACTTTCTGCTGGATTTTTAACATAATAAAATTTCTGAACAGCACAGGCAATGATAACAGCTGTACATGTGTCCTTCAATGGCTAATATAGCACTTTTAAATCAATTTTTAATGCCTCTTGCCTTAAAGAACAAAGCAAGCATAAAGAACACAAAATGAACACATGTGATGCCAGTAAGTTTAAGGCAGACAAGGGGAAGGTTGAAATCATGTAGAACAAATCATGTAGAACATGCATTTTTGCGGAGCTGCATCTTGCTTTTTCTTTCTCTGATTCTTACATCCATGTTTSTCTTGAATAAAGACTCTGACCCTTTCCCTGACTGACAGAGGCTGTATCCCCAGAGGTTGGAAAGAACAGACTGACCTACCTGTATGACAGACATCCACTGACATGGCATGTAAGAGAGGGAGCAGTGGAAAGGGAGAATTACTTTCCTTCTCCAAATGGCTTTGCAGCCTTGCCACTGTTATCAATGGTATCAGAGTCCAGTGTTAATGCAGCTAGGTTTATAAAACACCTACACACCACTCCAGGAGTTTCTTTCCTTTCAAGGACCACTGTTCAGATGCCTATGCCCGATTCTCAAGGTCAGATAGCTCTATCTGGTGAAAGACTTTCTGTGGCAAACAGTCCAACAAAAAAGAGCAGTGACTGCATCTYGTGAATCCAATGGGAACATAGATCTGGGGGGGAAAGAATCAACAAAACCCTTTTCTTATAATATAAGATAAAAATAAGTGGATATTTAGTGGATAAAATTTTGCTCAAATATGCTGAGAGAGCATTTACAAGATTATGTGCAACAGTGCCATCTGATGGGCTTACACAAAAGGGTAAACAAGGTGACGAGGTATCTGCTGGCCTGGCAAGCTACCCTCAGTCCTAAGCAAAATGAAGTGACCTATCCAAGCAAACCTTATGGCATAGCCATTTCCTATAAGCCTATCTCAAACAACTTTTTAAAATAAGGTTATGGGTTTTTTTTGATAACATTTATAGGGTTAAAATAAGTTCCATAGTGAGATGTTTGATTGAGGCTCTACAACATAGGAAAGATACAGGTCAAGTTAAATGCACTAATTACTGGGTAGTAGACTTCAAGTGCAATTTYAAGGCTGGAAGCAATGAAAGGGAGTTGGCAGTTCAGATGTCTCAGGAAAAACCGGTTCATTAGGGGGCCAGACTACACAGCTATATAGGAAAACAGAAAAGAAAAAAAGGAAATACTATATAATTCATCAGCATTTATATTTTCATGCCCGTTTCACAATGTGAATGTCTGTAGACTTCATGTTTTCAGAGTATATTAGCCTGAAATAGTTGTTTGAAATTTGTAGGACAAATAGGTTTAGTTAATAAAATTAATACAGGATTTTTTTTTTTTTWRATCAARTTCATTCTTCTCCAAGTCTTCAGTCAAGTTATTTTGTTTTGGAGAATCAGGCATGTTTATTRCACATTAAAATAAATGTAGAAATGAGGCTTCTGAGTTTCAGACACGAGTTCTAAGTGCTTGGTGTGACTACTAGGCTGCCTTCTCCTAAGCCTCTTCTTCCTATCGTGCATGAGGTTTTCATTATTACTATTAATTTTGAAAATATTGCTCTTCTTAGATGAACTGTAAATACAAAGGTGACCTTTTAATTTATTTAATTGTTTTGCATCTTCATTGCTGTATTACAGCATAGGTAAAACAAACTAATTTCCCCAGGTCTGAATTCCTATGAACATGSAGAAGTGCACAGCAAAGTTTATTTCACTTGCTGCAGTGAAATAGCAAGAGCTGTCCCTGGCCACAGGAATCAGTTCATGGCCCTGTAATGTAAACAGTTTCTATCAATGAGCTAGGAGAAAACCTTAAATCATTATTTGTACAATCTCTGAATAACACAAATAGTGATAATATACATAAATACTGGAAATATAGATATAAATATTGGAAAGAAAGGACTTTTGAAACAGACCTGGACCATCTTGGTTAAATCTCTGTTATTTTGTTGAACATATGTAAATTAAAAACTTTGGGAAAACATAGTGTATCTTTTCAGGATTCACTTTGTCTTCAACAAGGAGACTACTAGAAATGTTTGAAGATTATGATAGATAATTGTTTGAATATTAGCTGGCTTCTTTTGTGTYTGTTTTCAATTTCCTTCCTAACACTTTAACTTTTACAAACAAAAAACATTACTTGTTTATTCCATAAATTGATTAGTCTTAGAATGCAAAAGTAATGCTGGACCACTGTTGTGCAAAAATAATTTTTTCCAGATATGAAATAGAATATGAAAAGTTTTGCTTTARCTCATGAATTTCTTTGTAGTTCCATCTTCTGTCTAAAGAATGCTCATGAAGGAAAACTCTGTTCCAACATCTCAGAGAGGGATTAGATGGATAAGATGTGAAAGGCCAGGGTAGAAAAAAGGTTTGTGCAGAACCAGGAAGGGATTGTTTCATTCATGGCTGTTTGGAGTGAGAGAAGGAAATGGAGAATGATGGCAGGGGCAAAGGGAGTGGGATTGGTGAGAGGTAGGTACTCACACATGTCATTTCTGCTTTTGGAAAACTGAAATTAGGTATGCAAACAGCATGGCAGAGACATCTTTGTGGACCTACCCACATCAGTCCTTGTTATTCCCAGAAAAACAACCAGTTCCATGCCAAGAGCTATTAATAACCTTATATCATAGGAAAACTCACTTCTTAGTGGCAGCTGGATGTCGCACTGGTAGGATATTTAGATTCTCTAATTTACACATTATTAAATCCAGGAGCTATTTTTCAGTAAAGCCATAACTGAAAAACTCAGGTAGCCAGGAAATCTGTGTGTGTGTGTGTGTGTGTGTGTGTGTGTGTGTGTGTGTGTGTGTTATGTATGCAATGTAGTTGTGCAACTAAATGTTCTCAGCTGGCATAGCAGAAAGTGTGTCTAAGAAACACCAATAGTTGCTGTGAGTGGAGCCACGGTGCTGTAGCAGGCACACAAGTGTAAGGCATGCTCCTGTTTTAGCTTCATGATCTGAGGAAGTGTAGGAAGCAAATAGGTAGCCCCATTTCCATGGTTTTATCTGCTTTTGTAATTGATCCCTTAGTCCTGTGAGAGCAAATTGTTCTACAGTGAGTGATTGATATTTAAACTGAGGTTTACCATGTAATCATTGGGCTGGTATCTCCTTTGTCAGTAAGTCTAGATCTGGTTGTGGGCTGCAAAGCAAGATGGAAATGTGAACTCCAGCCAGTAACATTGTCAGAGTTGCTCTAAACCTGCTAAATCAATAACACTGGAGGCGAGGGCTCATAAATCTCCGTCTGTGTATAAAGCTACTGTGATCCAGCTCCTTCTGTGAGCCTGCATGTGGCCTCCAAATAGAGTTCCTGGCAGTTCATCTTTTTGGTCTAGAGGTACATCCGTGATAAAGCAGATTTAATGGGGAAGATCTTGCAGGGGAACAACATAAACTGTATGTTTTCTTTTTTCCCTCTCACCAAAAAAGCTAATATTCAGTTTTTGTCCTGTCCAAGTCAGATTAGCTTCCCATAACAGCACTCACCCATGACAGTCTCCAGTATTTTCCTTGATGACAAATTGAGCTCCATGAAGTAGACCACTTACTTTTGGAACTGGCTGCAATGGATGCTGGAAGAGCCTTGAGCATTTGCATTTGGAAAGGGGCAAAGCTGTGTATTTATATTTGAGATTTCTGCCTGTGTGTCTGAGTGTGTATGTGATCTAATGCCAAACTAGAAAGTTCATATATGAATTGCAAAACTAATGTAATGTGCAGTGCATATGGAAAGGAAAATTTTCGTTTATGGAGCATGACACACAGTGATATCTGTAATCCCTTGGTTTTGTTAGCCAAGAGGAGAACAAATAATACTATTTTCTGTTTGTGAAGAATCATTATTTTCAGCAGTTTGAGAATTATTATGCATTGTAAGTTATTAACACTGTTTTTTAACAAATCTACTGAGTTAGATTTCAAGAGAAGGYGTTAGCATATTCTTTTTTTTTGTTKTGTCTTTCTTTTTAGCTTTTCTTTTCATAAATGCAATGTTTTGCTGCATACTTAGTATAAGTTCTAAAGTTTCATAGGAGCTTTCAAAACATGAAGARTTCTTATGAAATAGAGGAAGGAATGAAATAAAAACTTAACAAGGTTTCAAATGCATCAGAAGCAAGAAGCGTGGCAAAGAGTTTGTACAGTCTACAGAGTCAGTTGTAAAAGAAGTTTTCCAGAAAGATAAGATCATTAAATAAAAACTAAATTAAATCTTTGCTTAKTAAGGGGGGGTTTCCACCGCAGCTTTTCTTTACAGAGGGCTGAGTCTGATGGGTTGTTTTAATTTGCAGTGTCAGAAGAAATTTTTGAATAAAATTTATAAAATGAGAAGTAGGAACTCAGAAGGACCAGATGGTGCTCGCACGGATTTTCTGAAAGAACACACATGCCAATGTGAAAATGTTATGTGTAATCTGTCACTTAAAATCAATCTCATTCCTAAAGAAACAGAAAGCAACAAATGTGATATCATTTTTAAGCCATCGGGGAGGATTTGGGGAAATATAGATCCATAAGTCTCACTTCCATATAGAGGAAATTATGRAAACTGTAATAAAGTCTAGACTTAGTAGCCACCATGGAAAGATTTGCTGCAGTAAGGAAGACTCAGAACTGCTTTTCTTGGTAAAWGTCAAGCTCAAATATTACATATTTCTTTAAACTAGTGAGCAGGCAAAGAGCTTTCCAGCAGTGTGTGCTCTGTGTTCCAGGCACAAGGAGGAGAGGGGAAAATGAAAGCTTAATTAAGCCACTGTAAGAATCCGTGTTGAGTGCTGCATGCAGGTCTAACCATTGAATATCAAAGTATGCAGTAGTCTTAAAAAGCATACAAAGACAGCAACCGTGTTAGCACTGCAAAACTATGAAGAAAGAACGATTATCTTCTGAAACTACAACATCACTAGAAGTTAAGCAGATTAATTCTACTGGAAAAAAAGCAATTCCAGATTACTGATGACAGAAAAAGAGGAATCTTTAAAGTCCTATAAAAATGTCATGGAACACACATGCAAACTTTAGAGACAAATAAATTGCCATCTGTTTCAGTCTTTTATTGTGTTTTCACTTAAAACAGAGACATCAGAACAAAAAAATGTCCCCTGGTTCTCTTGAGCTGCGAACAGGGAATGATTTTCCTTAGCRTAGCAAAAGGGCTACTGTTAAATGGAGCTTGAAGGTAGTTACTGAATACCTTTTGTGGAAAGAAAGGGCAACAGCTCTCCTCCAAATCGAGGGGAAACAAAAGTCTGAAGGAAGGCTCTGACATTTGGAAGAGTTAAAGCTCCAGTGAGGATGGGTGGTTTMACCAGAACTTCTATTCTACACCACTTTTAGCACGAGTTTCTCACATTTCCCTCCCCATCCTTCAGGATTATCTACTGCAAAATCTGCTTCTTGCAGGCACAAGGAACCACATGTGAGGATTTGAGGTACATACTAAGCCAGGGAACAAGGAATGGGAGTGGGTGGATCCTTGTTAGCACAAAGGAATTGATCCCATGTGTGAAAGAAAAATACTCATCTGCAGTGTAGGCAATATCTGAGGGAACCCAAAATTCCTAGGCCTTTTCCCCAGTATTGAAAGACCATGACACTCACAGACATAGTTTCTAAAATGCTAAAAACCTGTGATTGATTTTCATGGAGCTCAAAATTATCCCTAGCTGCCAGGGGAATGGAATAATAGCAGCCACATTAGCAAAAGGAATTAGATTTGCAGCAACACCAGGTATGATTGCTCTTTCCGTCTGTGTTTATTTAGATTTATGTGCATGGGTGAGGATCTGTCTGTACTGCCATGGGGATCTGGGTTTTTTATAGGTATTATAACAAATATTTACAAATAATACTGCAATAAACAATTTCAGAACTGCAGCCTGTCCTCATCTTCCAACATTTTATCTGAACTCCTTTGGAAATTAGTCTTTTAATCTATCCTAAGGCTAGTGACTAAGACAATTATTTTTTACAAACTTGCCTATGACCAAGATCTCAAAACTATACACAAGTCTATGTCTAAGAAGAGCATTATGCACATATAGGCACTCATACACCAGCACTCCTAACACCACAAGCCACATTACAAGAAAGTGTTTCTGCTTTTCCCATTTTTGTGCACCAGAAAACACCTCTTTTTACATGCTTCATGCTCTGACTTCTACAGCAATTATGTGCACAAGAGGTGGGTGTCCTGACAATATTTCGAAACATTTCACTTCACAGAAAGAGTTATTGCTGAATGTTTTCTTAGCAAAAGGCAAAGCAAGTAGCTTCTCATCTTAATTAAAACTCTCTGACTTTTGGAATCTTCTGCTGAATTGTATTTGCCATACAGGAAGGGTGTAGGAGGGGGAAAAGAATTGAAAAACTCCAGTCTTCTGTCAATTATCTAGTGTTTTAAATTTAGAGATTTTTCCCATCAACTAGAAACTGAATCCATTTAGTTTTTGCCAGAGAAAATGGGTGAAGATGCCATTTCCAAAGTGTGTAAAGTCTTTGTGGTTCATTTCACAATAATATTTGTTGAACTTYTGTGGCACGCTTTCAGAGGAAGCAAGACAGGGCTGTGTTAGTCATGATTCGCTAAATAGTACATCCTAATCCTTCCTAGTTTTTGTTTATTCATGCCTTGCTGTGGGATTTAGCTGTTAGCTCATGGAAAGAAAAGGAAAATCCCAGCAGATAGAGGAATGAAGCCTTCCAGTCCGCTGCTGGGAGGCAGGTTTGAATATTTCTGGTAGGAGAACTTGCTTCAATTCTGACAGAAACCCAAATGCACAGGGAATGGGGAAAAGGAGCAGAAATAGGTTGTCTGTTTCTCAGGTGACAGCATAGAGGACTGGGAACACCAAGCTCCACACACACAATGACCTGGAAATCAGAAGTAGAGCTTGGTGAGGCAATGAGGTGCAAGCTGCACCTTTCTTCTGAGAGCTCTTCACACCTCTGCCCGCTGCTGCTGCCAAACAAAGCTGCGGCCAGGTGGAGGCCATCTAGTTTCGGGTACCTCCAAGCAATGTCACCATGAGGAGACCCTAGAGCAGTGCTAGAAATGTCCCCATGAGCTCCACCTCCTGCCTCACAATGTTGTTTCAAAGGTTGCTTTCATTCTCCATCTCTCCARGCTGAGCTGASTGATAAGGAAGCTCCTCTTATCTTTTCTCATCTGCTCTGAAAGAGGATMTTTTCRTTGTGAGAGGCCCTTTTGTCAGAGGAGGGTGTCTCCTCTTTGTTTTATTTSCTCTTGACTCTCACTGGCTGTAACCTTGGTGGAGCTGGAGGAGGAAGCTGAGTCACTGCCATGGTGGTGAAGCCCAGTCCCACTGGTGGGGAGCAGCCATGGAGGGGTGGCGAACAAGGGAGTGAGTGTGTTGAAATCCTGCCTCTGCTTTTCCGCTCCAGGTGATCCTGCCAGTGACAGATCTACTCTGAACTTCAGCTGCCACTGAGGAGGGCAAGGGCGGAGGGAGTGCAAAACCAAAGCCTGTGGTGCATAATGAAGTCCTWATGTGCTGAAAATTCATATTTGATATGCCATAGATGGAGATGATGACAGCCACAATCTGTGCTTTGCAGGAAATTGTTTTGAAGAGAAAATATGCTGCTTTTGCAAAGGCTGGCATAGAGCCGGCATGGGCCTTCAGAGCATTGGGACTGTTCATTGATGGCTCCCATTAGAGAAATACAAAAAAATTATCTAATTTCAATTTTTTTGCTCAATTTCTCAGTTGCTGAGTGTGTAGAACAAGAGCCACAGCATCCAAGAAGGCTGTATTTCTGTTTCTTAACCTGTCATGGACTTGGTGTGGGAAGTTTTGCAGGTCTGCTCTGTTCTGGGCACTTTGATTTCTTCATATCAAGTTTTCTTCATCTCAAGTCTTTGCAGCTTTTGGGAAACCAAGTATTAAATATTGTTATTAACTAAAGTCACTTGATGCCCTTTGTAGTCTGTCAGTCCTCAAGAAAAGTCACAGATTTAGAAAATCTCTCCTATACAGTGAAAATGCATTCTCCTATGCAAATTACTGTGAAAATGATGTGGTGAGATTTCATTTACAGGATGTATGTGTGTTCTGTGGCCAATGTGTGAGAAAGAAAAGACTCCATCTGTTTCTTCCTGAGCTGCTTTGAAGCAACTGGGATAATAGGACTGTAAAGCATGGTAAATTCATTAGTTTAGACCTGTACTTATAAACCTGCAAAGGTTTTTAAGATCCATTAATTTGGAGGCATGTATTCTTGATTGTAATACAGGATTTTGACATTCCTTTTGAACTGCAGTAGGGACTTCTTTTTGCTCAGCTGCTCCAGTACATTGTCTATCCAGTTCATACATCTTTCATTAGTAGTCATTGCTAAGGTTAACTCACTGCATTATTTTTCTTCACTTTTTCTTGTGAGATTSGATTCAGATTTTCAACTTGAACCAAGTTGTGAGCACAGATGAGACAATCTCTCTCTAGTTTGCCTTCTGTTCAGCAGCTATTTGGCTGCCCCAACCTGTGATACAAGAATTTTCACCCAGGCCTGGACTATCAGAAACTAATCCCTGAGGGCCCAAAACCAAATTGAGCATTCCATCTGTGTAAAGAGTGGTCCATCATATCCATACAATTTTATCTTTGTGTTTTACCATATTACCACAGGTTGACAATCACTCACATTTCCTCCCTCTGTGCTAAGCGATAGAGGAGACAACTRCATCTTCATCTAATAGATTTTATCGATACAGGAATTCTCCTCAGTATTTCTATGGTGATTGGCCATGACTCACACACCCTGCTAACACATCCGTTGGTATCTTGGCTGTGTCACCATGGAGATAGATAGACAGACAGACAGACAGACAGATAGATAGATAGACAGATAGATAGATAGCTGCATCTCTTGTGAGAGGAGCTGTACCCATTTGAGCTAAAGGGTTTCACCCCTGGCGATATTTAGGTGTATATTCCAAATGCAGTTCTTCCCTTTTGCCTTTTCAAATTTCTCAAAATAATGTACTGAAGTAGTAGCTAAAAATAGAGACCCCAAAGAATAACCTCCCATCTATGGTGGTGATTCTGCCCGTGAACCCACAGTTCTCCCCCTTTTGTTTAGGTTGGTTGTTTGGTTTTATTTTGGTTTTTTTTTTTAAATGACTATGCTATGTAACAAACTCTTTTTTCAAATTAAATGAGATCCACTATGAAAYAGATAATTTTGTACATACAAATGAGGACCAGATGGAATTATACTTTTACTAAAGCTAGGTCTCATTTTAGGCTGAACCACTGTGACACTTTTTGCAGTCAATTGAAATTTGTGTTTGACACTACCTTGATTTTATGCAGTTTTTTATTCTATATGCTAGTCTGAGCATCACTTTTAATTCAGGACATCAMAAATAAGCTGGAAAAACATTTATTTTCAGCTCGTTTTTGCAATGTCATTGCATTTGAGTCACAAGAACATATTTTTATATTACCAACGTATTTTTAGAACATAATGGATTAAATGCAGAATAAATACTAGTSTAAAACTCACCAGGCTATATCATAAAGTGTATCATAAAAGTTAAAAAAAAAACTCTTCTTGTCTCAGCACTGCCACTTCATATTTTATTCTTCAAAACATTGTCTTGCACAAATTATATGTCATGCTTCACCTTCACCATTTATGACAAAACCCATGGTAATCTCCAAACCTGTGATCCTGTCTATTAAGATCATGATACTGAAGTCTTTTGTTATTTCTTCTGTGAAGCCTCTGATGGCTCAATGYAAAACCTTCTAGTTCAATGAGATTTATTTCAACAGTTTTCCTCCCAATTTTCTCCTGCGTACCAAGCAAATTAGAGGCACTTACATAATAATATRACATTTCAGGATGCAGGCAGCAGTTCTGGGATATTCAGTGTTAACACTGTCATGCTTCATTCAAGGTGGTAGAAAAATGTGCAGAAAAATATTTGGGTAAGGATTTCCCATGTTCTGAGCTATTTCATAAAACAAAATAAAACCTGGACTGTTTTTGGGTAGTTGAAGCTTGCACAGATCCACATGCAATTTTGGAAATATCTGGAATAGATAATTGCATGGCCTGCTGAGCTTAGGATGTTGCATTTATTTCTATTTTTCTCTATTCAAAATTCAGATGCTTTCAGCCACGTCTTTACAAAATTATGTCACAATGATACCTTGCACTGTTACTGCCACTTTGTGTTCTTATGAGGAGTAATCAGTGGATTTAGTTCTATAAGGAATATCTTGTACTCCTGCATATACTATGTAAATTTTCACAGAATCCCAGAATAGGCTGGGTTGGAAAGGACCCCAGTCCAAGCTCCCTCCTCAAGTAGGGTTGTCCCRGAGCACATGGCACAGGATTGCATCCAGATGGTTCTTGCGTACCTCCTGTGAGGGAGACACCACAGACAACCTGTGGGCAATTTGCTCCAGTGCTCAGTCATGGCACAGTAAAAAACTTTCCCTCACATTCAAGTGGAACTTCATATGCATCAGTTTCTGCCCCTTCTTTCTTTCCTATTGCTTGGCACCACTGGGAAGAGCTTGGCTCCATCTTCTTAACACTCTCCCTTGAGACCCTTGTGGATATTGATGAGGTGTCCTCTCAGCCATCTCTTCCTGAGTCTGAATAGWCTGAATATTTCATGGGAATGTCATGGGGTAGCCAGGTCTACCCACCTTCAGCTCAGATGGTGATCTTCCACCTATCGATAGCTCATCCTGCTGGGAATGTATGTCCATGGGCATTTGCAAATCTAGACCTGAATCAAGTATGAATACAAGAAGGAAAGTTGTTATTTTGCTAACTGGATCAAAATATCAGATTCACATCTACAATTAAAACAGTAAGTTGTTGCTCCAAGTTTTCRTTTTGGAAAACAGGCAATTATTTGCCAAGTTGGAAAGAGGGATAGAAAGTGTCAATGCAAATGCATCTTTATAATCTTTTCCTTGAAGTGTTCCTACCATCCAGATGTTTCTGGTGACATCTGTCTTTGCTCAGCGAACATGTGTCATTGCAGACCCATCACCTTATGCTGAGTAATTGAAAAAAACAACATATACTCAGCTCAGCAACACCCTGTTTACAGGAGAAAAGCTTTAATTTCAGCACTTTCAACTTAGAGTGCTATTTGGAAACATTTAGCTCATAAAAAGCCTCACAGTTCATGCTTTGAACTCATCATGACCTGAACATTTTGTTAACAAAGTACCCTGTTAATGTTTTGACCAAAAGAACTAATGTACTTGGAGTTGGTTGTGTTGCCAAAGTGGTGCTTGTTCCTAAAAAGGGAAAGTTTTAATTCTATTTTCAAAAGCAATGTCTTACTCCTAACTATATATGGAARTGTCATCAATCAGTCCTGAAAACAGAGTGTGCACTGCAGTGCATTTTAACAGCTCATGCTCCTGCCTGCRTTCAGCATAACCAACCTCCCCACACCGGAGCTCCCAGCGGAAGTCTTTTGCTGTGCCTGTTTTCCCTCTACTAGCTTGGGTAGATGCGAATATAACTTTTTTTTTAACCACCAGCAATGAAGAAAAAAGGAACATGCTAATCAAAAGGGGTTAATAAAATACATTGCCACTCCCAAGCATATTTACAACAGAATTCCTCAACTTAAATGATTTTGCTGGGTTTTTTTGTTTTGGTTTTTTTTTTTTTTTAAATTCAGATCTAAGCTACCTAAAGCCTTCACCTTCCATAGGTACAGCCTTCTGAGTTGTCCTGGTTTTAATGCAATACAAAAAAAAGTCACTGAAAAATGGATTCCAAACATTTTMGTCAGTGCCTTATTAAATGTAGCTGTTTCTTAAGTAATTAGTGAGGTCAGAGACTTTGGTTTTCTAAACCAAATCCCAAGAAATCCCTGACTCCAAGATAAATTCAGCAGCAGTGAAAGCAGCAATCACTTGAAATACTACAACAGTAGAGAAACACAATAATTAAGAGTTAATAAGCAGTGTTGTAGTCGACAAATCAGAATTGAATCCTAAAAAACACAGTGCATTGGGAATGTGCACTTGTCATTTACAAGCTACGTAAGTGTATTTCATGTGTATCTTTTAACTTTTTGGTAAGTCTTGATCAAAACTGAGAAGCCATACATACTGTGCATATTTTGAAACAGTCATATTAACTTCTTTTGGGGTTTTTTGTATGAAAATCATCAAATATTTTGGTTTGGTTTGGTTTGGTTTTGGTTTGGTTTTTTTTCGCTGTCAGTCATCTAACTTACTACTGTCTCCTTCATATGAAAATAACAGCCCTTTGTCAATATTTTCAGAATTGCATTTTAGAAACCCAAAACAATTGTAGTTGATTGGGTTAACATGGAAAACGGGTTTCTACAAGCCCCTGGTAAAAGAGCTCACATGGAAGWAAATATCAGTCAAGTAGACAGGAGCAGGGAAAAAAGCAAAAGTGGATAATAAACTGGAGGGTTTGTGGCTTCTTAAAATGCTTTCAGCTAAATGTAGGACAGCAGAAACCTTGTCAAAATTGGCAATCAATATGATATAAGTGTGTAGGATAAAAWCCACTTTGTTGATGAGGAAAAGAAGACTATTGTAACTTACTTAACTACAGGATATTGTTTCTGACACTTCATCAGCATGTTATTATTAATAAGGAGGCTGAGCATCTTTTGTGTCAAAATTGTCACTTGGAGCTCTTGCTTCCCAGCAGATTTCCGCTTCTTAATCCTATGCAAACTCATGCAGTTGTTTTTATTTTGGGATCAAATTTTGTTTGTGGCCAAAGAAGTGGTAGAGACAGAAATCTTCCACAGAGCTCAGACTACTGAGCACAGATTTCTAAATTTAGAGTATTTTAGGGAGGAAGCCTGATGATCTGTAAGGGACAGTTCACCTTATTAGAAAACAGGATACACAGTTAGAGGGACTTGCTTGGTTTTTAGCCATGTTTGCGACAGCCTTTTCCTTGAAGAGATGATGCTATGTATTTAAGAAAGCTCAGCTAATTATAATGCTTACATTAAATGCTAAATATCTTCAGTTACAGTAGGCAGTCAGGAAGCTTTATGAAAACAATTGCATATGTTTTAGATTTAGCCAGCCTCTGTTAACCAGGGTTTGGGGAAATCTCCTTCAGCGAGTGTATTTTCATGAACAGTCTAGGTGATGGAAAACAGAAAGTCCTTATTAAATCTGCAGACAATAGGAAGGGTGGAGCTTCAGACATGCTGAAAAGCCCAGAGCRATCCTGAAAATTGAAGTTGCATGAAAAAAAACAGGATGGTATTCAAGAAGGAAGAACACAAAGTTCTACGCTTGGCCAGGAGGAATCAACTTCTCAGATGCACGATGGGGAACAACTGGTTGGGTGGACACTGACAGAAGAGGATCCTGAGATTATAAAGCGCTGCTGGCTGAGTATAAATCAGCCACGTCATCCTGCTCTGGACAGGCCAAACACTAAGCTAGGAGTTATAAACACAAGAAAAGACATGCAGCAGCTTCTGTTCTCCTCAGAAAATAACACCTGCTGTTCTGCTTTAGCCAGTTTTGGTGTCTCCACTTCTCAATCCACTCTAGCTCTGTTTCCTAGGATGATTTTTACTCAAGGCTTTKGAATGCCTGCTTTGGAAGACCTGGGCCCAGCCACTCTTGGTGAGGACATACAGAATGCACAGGGCTTCTGCCATTCCCCCATAATCTGCTGCTCTGCTGAACGTAGTGCCCTGAAGGGTGCTGGGCTGCTCATTTTGCATTGGTTTTTGGGGTTTTTTTCATTTGAGGAGTTAGGCATGAATCCCAAATCAGACACTAATTCTGAAATGTTTCTGTTCTTAATTTCTCCAGAACTCTAGGCTCACCTCCAAGCCCTTCAGATAGGAAAATGTCATGTCACATTTGTATTGTCTTTACCTCAGCAGTTTTGCAGCACCGCCAGGCCAAACATCCGTGGGACGGAAGGGGAGACAGAGGAAGGGATAAAAGGTCGGGTCTCCAAGTATTGCACATAACTCATTCAGGGGAATGAAGAACTTTTGCATTCATAATTTTACTTGAGTTCAGGCCAGTCAGTAAACATCCTTATTCTGAAAACTATGTTGAACAGTTATTGAAATCTCACATTTTCTGCTGCCAGCCTTTTCTAATTTGTTTCTGATGAGAATGAAGAAATTTACTTGGTYTGATTTAATTTTTCTTTATTCTGTAAACAGTATGCCCTTCAGAAAGCAGGGATAGTCACAAATGAATTATCATAGATYGCATGGGGAATGACTTTGTGAGGAAAAGCAGCCACTGCTGAAGTCCAGTATTCCCTTTTGCCTACAAAAGACTTAAAACTTTGATATTTCTACTGCAAGCTAGTCACAACACTGGTTTCGATTCCACCATCCAGACAACACACCACCTCCCTCAAGTGGTCAGCAAATTTAGGGTTGTTTTTTCTGCTTCAAGGGCTGTTTTCTGACACTATCCAAAGAATTTGTTGAAGAACACACTTTTTATAAACATTAATACATCAAGTTTAAACCCTTCTGCAAGAAAAAAAAAGTGTTTTGAGTGGTGTAAAGAGATAACAATCTCACAGAAACAAACACTTAGCTGGCATCACTTTGTCACTGTAGATTTTTGATGAGAAGAAAACTGAAATAGCTGCTTTTTTTGTGGATGGGCTCTAATAGCTTTCTGCCTGCGGTTACAGGCATTCAGTTACGGTCACTGCCACGGCAGGGATTGTATAAGCACATAAGCTAATCAAAACAGTGGCACATTTGGAAAAGCAGCACTGTTAATTCTGATGACTTGCTCAAATCCTCATTGGAATAATTGCAGTTTTCTTCTTTTGTTCAATGTGCTCTCCATTTAGAAACAGTTCTTTTGTAATTTGCTGCCTAATATGTGCTTGCAGAACAAACTGGAACAATGTTGGGGAAGAGCTCAYGGGAACTCAGACCAGAATTACATAAATGAAAAACCAGCAATAATGATAGCAAGAATTAAAAAAAAAGAGAGGAAACAAAGATCTTCATACTTCAGGAAGCAACCCAGGCATCGCTGCCAAGGTTCAGGATGAAGTTCTCTCATGGAACAATGTGCTATAGAAGTACCTTATAGAGAAAGGTACACTCAACACATGAAGCAATGCCTTTGTATGCACACAGACAATATCCCCCAYGGCAATGGGTAAAGAAATTCCTGCCCATGCAGCCAAGTCATGCTCATCCACAYATCACTGGACACCTGTGAAATTCTGTGGGTATTATCCAAGTTGAAACATAATATTCACACAGACCACTACTCCCCTTGGTGACCAAACACTGTGATATTCAGCGTTACCTCATATGAGCAAGGATTGATAGCAAACACAAAAGGAAAGCTGTTCAGGTAGAACTGTGCAAGCAATGAAAAATTAAGAGCATCATAAAAAATGCTCAAATTCATAGTCTCACAAAATATATGTAAGTAAATCTGTCCAATAAAATTCTACACAACAAAGAGGTTTAGAGAGGAGGCAAAAAACTCAGTGATGTCAAGTCACCAAGCAGTTAAAGTAGCTCATACAGGAAACACAATCTCGTTTCAAGGCCTGTCAGTCCTCAGTAGGAGTCAAGAATAAAATTGTGAAGCATGACACATATAGCCAAATATGTTGTAAGCATTGCTTTTGCTAAAAGCAATGCTCTGTTCTAGGAAGTAATTTTTGTGTTTCTTTTGCTGGGTAAAACTGCAATCAACCCCAGCCACTTCTTTTAACAAAAGCCTATTAATTAAAGCAACGCTACCAAGCCTTCTTCTTGGCATTAATGATGTGCCAGTGGAAGGAAGCCTTAAGCATTTATTTTCCTTTCAGAGCATCTAGTATCCCGCACTACGGCCAGTGGAAAAATGGTAACACATTTCCTGACCAGGGAAAGAAAAAAAAAAAAAAGAGAGAGAGAGAGAGCACATTTATCACAAAATCCCGAAGTACAATTTTTTTCTTTTAGCAGTCTGTCTGAAAGCTGTTGAAAGGATAATGTACTCCACATAKTTGAAAGAAACATAAGTGGTATGAAAAAAGGTCCTTCTTGCCACACTACAGCACCAGGGTGGTTGAGCTTGGCTGTTGCAGGTCTCTAAAAAATATGGCCAAATCAGACTATACAAAACTTGCAAGTGCTGTGACTGAAGCAGGGCTAAGGACAGCAGCCCTTAGCTTGCAGTGCAGATGTGAAGAGGAAGGAGAGAAGTGCAGATAACTTGCAAGGTTATCATTGCTGACTTCATGTGATTAATTGACAGCTACAGCCCCCATCCAGTTGTCTACTATTTTCCTTTATTCTATGGCTCCACCTTGAGCTGCCTTTCATTCACTCTGGTGTCTAACAAGCCTTTGGACAGAAAAGTGAATCTTTGGTACCAGATGTGAGCCAAGCCAAATTCCCACCTCTAAATATCYCTGAAGTTTAGAATTGCTTGAAATTTAAACTTATTATCTAGGTCAAGATTTGGCTGCTTGAGGTCATCTTTACACCTTTTTGTTAAAAAAAAAAACAGCATTTCTGATTCCCTCAACTTTTTTCACTTCAGCCCTTCRAGTCATGGTCAGATTGGCTTACCAAAGGCCCTGGTAACCTACCATATACATCCCTCTCCCCCGCCTCTTCACTTCATAATCTTCCAGAGATGAAATTCAAGATTGCCCCCTAATTATAAAAGGACAGCTTCTCAGACAGATGACTTTCCAAGTAACCTTCTCATTCCACTCATATTCAGGGAATGAAAAAGTTTGCCAGAGTGTTATGTGATGACGGATGAGGGCCAACATTACAATTTATGTTTGTGACCTGGCACACATATAGAAACAGAGAGTATGATTCAGTGGTTTTTGCAGCCTTAATCCCTACTAAAGAGTGGCTCTGCCAAGGTAAACGTGACATTTTAAATGAAACTGCTTTGCATACACTGCATGGAACCTGAGATCCCACTTTTGTGCTGCGGTTTCCTTCTAAAATGTAGCTACTGCCTGACAGGGCAGAGTAAGTGTGCAGTCTGGGCTCCCCTGTGCCAAGAGTGTTTGGTCTGCTTCAGCAAATGGCAGTGATGAGCAGACTGTGCAGAAGGAGCGAGACAGATGTTTTTTGAACATGTACATTCCCAAGGCTAAGAAAAGGAGTGAAAATAAAGGCYGGATCCCACTTTCCTTCCCCACCCAGGCAACTCCCAAGCAACAAAATCCAAATTAGGCCCCACATTTGTAATAACAGCACATTTCCTGGTAAATCAATCATTAATCTACAGACCTAGGAAAGGCAATGCATCTTGTCATTATGTTCACAACCCAAACCAAAGTTTTAGTATTGGTACCAGTTTCCTCTTTCCTCTCACCAGTGCTTCCTTTGTGCTCTTTCTAAAAATAAAATACTGACCACATTAAAAAAGAAGGAAGAGAAGGAATACAAATCATTTAGTGCTCCTTATAGCACCAATCCAATGCAGCCAGCYTCTGCTTAAGTATAGTATTAGCCAAAGTCAATTTGTTTTATCCAAGAACTTAAAGGTGCTGAGCAAAAGCCTGATATATCCAAGTGAGCCTCTCTGCACCAGTGTGGCAGGAATGGCACTGGTTTTCATCAGGCAAAACCCCACCAAAATTCCACACATGCAGTGGTACCACAAAATACAATTCATGTCCCACTCCCTTGCTCTCCCAAAGAAACTGCTGTGAGAGATTTTAGACTAAGAGCAAGTCATTTCACCCAAACATCCCATAGTCACACAAACACACCCCGCACTGTGCCAGGCAGAGACACCTGCAGGGTACATCCGGCCCGAGGACAGGGAGCACTTGCTTTTGGACGACTAAAAGGTCGCACACAGATGTAAGATCCTGAAGTAGCTCTGTAGGTGCTTTGTTGCTTTGCAGCTGTGCACTCTGTAAGGCCAAAAGCTGCACACCCATACATTTCTAGTTAAGCCAGCTTGTACTATCACCCTTTAGACCCACTTATGTTATATACTGCATTGGYAATATTTATTTAAATATTTTATTAAAGATAAATCTAATTATAATCATCCATATAATCAGTGTCATAATTTTTGCATTCATCTGAGAGTCTTCTCTCTACTGCTTTGGCACATCTACTCAAATGTATGTCTGAAATCAGCTGAAGTAATAATSTCTACATTTCTTTGTTTTGATATAGCCAGAAAAAGACTATTTCAATCATCTATTTGATGTACACCTACTAAGGAAAATGCYACCACCTGGGCTTTTCATCCTCCTAATACAGACAGAAGAGAAGTGTTGAGAAATTCCTGTTCCTTCAGAAGAAAATGGGTGGGGAACTGGCAAAACATTTCATGAAGAATAAAAAGCAGAAGCATTTGAAAAACATGAATTTTCCATTCATCTTTCTTTAAAATATTTTGAAGGACTGGAAAGGGAATAATCCCATGGATTTTTCTAGTCAAACAGATGTGAAATGGGCCGTGTTTTACCTCACAGAGGTGCCAGGAGGGTGGTTATCTGCTTTTGCCATCCTAAATACATTAGCTTAGCCACTGTTATTCCCCTACTGCTTTCCTCCTCTAGCTTCCCCAGTAAATGTGTTCCTGACCAGATGTGTGCAAATACCACCTAGCAGAAATAGCACAGGTTTCTCTTCCTTTTAGCAAGGTCAGTGTGGACTTCAACCACTTTTCTAGGCAACTAGATAGACCATCCTCTCTCATGTAGCTGAAAGCTTTTCCTAATGCAGTTGAATCTTCTACTACTTAATTTTTTTTCTCCCAGAACATAATTTAAACAGGATTGACCATAATTATGAATGTTTTGAAAACTGGAAGAAACACATGATGGGAAATGGATGTTTCCTGCTTTCCATCACTTACTTTCCAGCACTTCAAAWAGTTCTCAAAAGCTTTGAAAAGTTTTGTTTGCTTTTACTGATCACATTTTTTTGATATTARAAGTCAAATTGCTGCAGCTTACAAATCAACAAGTCCATCACATTTTCCTCTCTATACAACAACACAGTATTGCACTGCAGGAGCTGCAACAAGACAAGGGGTAATAGGTTTAAACAAAAAAAGGGTTAATTTAGACTGGATAGAAGGACGAATTTTTTTTACAGAGAAGGTGGTGCAACCCTGGAACAGATTGTCCAGAGCAGTGGTAGATGCCCCATGCTTGGAAATGATTCAAGAACAGGTTGGATGGCGATTTGAACAGCTTGGTCTAGTGGAAGGTGTCCCTGCCCATGGCAATGGGGTTGCAATCAGATGGCYTTTATAGGTCCCTTCTAACYCYWGCTACTCYGTGATCCTATGGTTCTGAATATCTTTAGAAAAGTAGTGCAGACAAAAGAAAGAAGAAAAACCATTGGCAGCAATGAGGAAAAATAGCACAGTGATTAAAAAAAAAAAAAAATAAGGAAAAAAAGAAACAGGGACATAGAAGCACATTCACATGTCTCTCTCCACCTACCAGCAGATCATTGCTTTTTAAGAACATTTCACATTGGAAGGAGAGAAAAATGGAAAGTAGCTTTGAAATKATGTTAGCTGTCAAGGATATCTGGGTACAAAGATGTTTAATTTAATCAGGACAGCCTCAGATCATTATTCCATAAACATTTCTGCAAAGACAGAAAAATTAAAACACATTGTAACATAAGAAGATGATTTTATTTGCCTAAGCTATAGTATTAACTTTGCAAGCATTGAGACAGAAGATGTTAAAAACTTTCAGACTGTGCATTAGCACTTCTTTTAGCTGACTAGTTACACAGGGACTTCGGAAGCATATTACACATCATGGATTTAGGATCAGATTTARCCATTTTTTATTAATATAAGGACACAGAAGATTCATCGGTCACTTGTAATTTTTTATTTCCAAGGAATGAAAAACAAGACAGTTGTGAACAAAAGTCCTGCTAGTACTCAAACAAGGAGAAATGTAATCAAAGTAGTGRAAATCAGAAACCACACGTGTGGTCATGTGAAGGTTCTGGCATACGGAAATAGGTCTCCAAAGTATGTGTTGCCTCTTTTTAGACCAAAAAGTTATTGTGTGAGTTCCTGAGGGACTAAAACTGACAGTTATTCCCAAGGACTTGGGAGCACTTCAGGATGACATCCTGAGCACTGCTGTCTCTTAAATTCTGCACATGATCAAGGTGGCAACCTGTTCTTCAAATCATACCTGCAGGCACAAGCAGGTTTGCATGAATGCTAATCAAATCCTCATTCCACTATTTAACCACGATTCATTTTTTTCTTTATAAATGTTCTTTGGCAGTTTCTGTCTTTATTCCCTTTATGTCTAAAAGTCTATGCYTTGTAGAGACAGRCACACAAAATTCTGCTGCAGTCATTTCAGAGCATGACTACTGCACCTGAACACTGCACAAGTCTTTAGGAGAAGGGCAAAGAGTTAAAGATAGTCAGAAGCAATATTGGTATCTGCCTCTGGATAGCAAAGGGTTAAAGTAGAAAGCAAAAGGGACTGATCAGCCTAAGAGGAATTAAGCCCAATCCCTCTCTAAAAAGTGCTCTAACCACCAGATCATAGGGCATGTTGGTGAAGAACATTCCTCCTTCTCCCTCCTGAAACCGAGCCACAGTGCAGCTGGGCATGCAAGGGCTGCTGGCACAGACAGAGAAAAGGCAAGAAGGAATAGCATTGCAAGCAAGTGGTTCRGATGCTCCTCTTGGAGGCAGAGGGTAGAAAGACCCTCTCTAGCCCATTACCCCAGATTAACCCACAACTGTTCCAGTGACAAACTGAAGGGAAATTCATACCCTCCCAAGAAGTATGGTTTAAAGCTCCCTTCACAGTCAAGCTTTAGTTGCACATCTCTTCCTTCTGATTCCTGTGGCTATCTTTAACAGAAGGAACAGATATTTTCAAGTGAGAAGCAGCATGGCCTTGCAGCTCAGTTACTTCCATGAGATGAAAAGGGAAATTTGGTTCTTGTCCAGCTGAGTGGAGCCAGCATTCAAGGCATCACTGCCTGTGAGAGCACTGTGACTGCTGTGTGAAAGGAGCATCGCTCTGCTCCCCTCTCCCATAAGGTAMYTGTCCTCAGAGCAAAGTTATGCAGATGAGCGGGGGGTTGAGCACAGACTAGCAGCCAGTATTTCTGAAAAGATTGCTATATTCTTAGTGGAAGACGTAGGTGCCTAAATGAGATACCTGAGTGACCATAAGAGATGGCACTACTCACATAACTGGCACTGGATGGGAGGTGGAGGCTATGAAGGAGATGAAGAATACACCTAATGGTGTTGTGTGTGTTTGAAGAAACACAAGCAGCACCCAGTTGTCTCTCAGGYAATGTCAGGAGAAGTTAAGACACACAAGCACACAGGCACAGAATAATGATCCAGCCAGACTGCTATGAGCTTTTGGTTTCTGTTGATACAAACCAGATGTTGGTGAGATCTGAATTTCTAAGTTTGTTTAACTCCTTGGAGCATTGTTTTAGAATAAACACAAGAGGCATCTTTTCTCACAGCTCTTTTCCCTTGTATCAGACTTATCTCAGGTAATTTATTGTCCAGTCAACTGGGAAATGTTAAATACATAGCATCATTGGAAAACCTGGATGGAGGAGGGGAAATAAAATCACTGTGAAATTTTCCAGTCAAAACTCCATTTTTGCCTGTCATTTGATCTGATGCAGTGGTTTGCCACTGTCAGCCATAGATCCATTGATAAGTTTAAGCAGACCAGAGAAAAATCTTGCACTATTCAGCATAGTAAGATAAATGTAGTTTTAATGTCTGGYTCCTTAGAAACTGGTTTAGGTTTTTATTAAAATAATAGTATCATTCTCCTCTCCCTTATGATTTCTTTACTGCATATGGAACAGGTGCTCAGAAAATTACTTCAGGGAGAGTGTACCTGGTTAAAAGAGATAACAACTGTCCTATTTCACTTACGTGAGATAGTACACAACCAGAAACACGAAATTTCAACACCACCTAAAGCAACACTATACAATTTCACAATCAGCATAAAATGCCTTGTGTTCTGCCATCACAAATGTAGCACTACTGATGTTACAATGAAATTTGGGAAGGGCAGGTCRTGAAAGGAAACTTTYGAAATTTTGGCTTGCTGCCRTGTACTTTKCTCCTACACAATGAAGGTACACCTAGGAGTCTACACAAAGYTACTCCATGGGACTCAGGAGTGAGAAGAAGTGTGCCCCTGGCAGTGCCACTGTGGTCAGCAAGAACAAGTGTCCCCAAGGTTTATCCCCTCTTACCAAGTGGTGGCAGCTGAGCTCTGTATGCTGTTATGTGATATTCCCCACTASTCTCAAAATCTCAGTCCCAGAAATCCTGAGAGGAGGAACAGGAAAGAACAGAACCCTTCCTGTGCCAACTCTCCCCCTTCAGACTAGCTGACCCCAATCCACTTTGCTCCCAGATGTCTGCAGTCTGTGTGTCTGGCTCACAAATGAGAAAAAAGACCTTTCCTGAATCAAAATTGTTTCAAACATGTAAGTTGTGGGAAGAGGCAGCAGACTAGAATAAATAGCAAGGCAGGGTCTCTGCTCAAAATAGCCTAAATTTTACCTATAAAGTGAACAAAAGTTGAGGGAAAAAGAACATAGGGATGAGGGAAAAAGAACATATAGCGAAACTTCCATCTAGACTMGTAATTTTTTTTGACATTTCCACTTATTGATGAGGAAATTCGTTACTCTGCAATGCCTCTACATTTCCAAATTTGCACAGATGTTTGGTGAAGTGCTCTTCAAMAGCACACTTCTGCCAAGCTGACCAAAAGTACTTGGAGGAAGGATTTGGTAGAACTAACTTGATTGTTTCCACTGGAGCTGATCAATAGCAGCAAAAAAATTGTAGAAATTATACATTTTGTAGCATAGTCCACACTGCAAAGATCTCTTATCATGTAAAATTGAGGTGTTCAGCTAGTTGTTCATAAAAATCAAATTAATTTTATATTCATTTGCTGATCAGACAACCTATTCACAGAAACATTGCAAGGCCTTTTTTTTATTATTAATATATGAACCAATCTCTCTCYCCTTCTGCCAAATTGGCAAGCATGATGTATCTCTTCCAAATAAAAGAGCAGATTTAGTGTAGCCAAGAAGAAATAGAGTAGCTGAGGAAGCCACTTTYAGACTGGGAGGAGCAAAAGCATTCAGCAAGGCAGATCTATGGATCACAGGCCTACAAAGCCATGGAGGACTGCACTGTAAGTGGATATGAAAGAGATGATGTTTGCATTGCTGCAGACACTTAATCCATTCGTCAAGCAAATAATAGTAAAATCAGTCTCCTGGATGTGATGAGTCTGCAGGGATGTATGCACATGTGCAAGAAACACCTTCTTTTATTAGAATCAGAGAAGAGGAATCCTGAAAGTCCCCTGTTTTTGTAAGGTGACAGTCTGGAAGAAATTGAGAATGAGTACATTAGAGCCTGTCCCTAGCAGTAATCAATCCAACATCTTTCCTGAGTGGCACAAGAGCTGATAACCCATTTATACTGCCCACAGATCACTGATAGTAGTTCAGCAGGCTGACTGATCAGCCAGGCAAAATAATTAGGTCYGGCTGTAGATTTTGAACGCACATCTAACTAAAGCATATTCTTCTTTAAAAAAATTCTTCTTCCTGTCAGTGTTGTAAAGGCGCTGCTTGACAGACCTGGTCTCCCTGGTCTTTGTTTGCCTGACAGCCCTGGAATGGCCAATTGCTACTCTGCAATCATTCCCACTTATTAGCTGGAGGCTGACAAGTCCATTGAATTCCACTCAGCAATAAAGCATGTCTTCTGCTTCTGGGATTACTCATTTGCTTTGTTTCTGAGCAAATCTTAAGTGCTTTGCTGGAGCAAACCAAGCCACTCAGCACCATCCAGGATCTGGCACTGCAAACTTGGATCCTGCAGTGGTATGTCCAACACCCAACACAGAGCTGCATTTAGGATAAGAAAAGGTGATGGATTATTATTCATGCATAAGTAGGTAAATCACAGAAGATTTGAAGGAAGATGGCCAGTAGTAGAGTTGCACTGGTGTAATCTTTAAARATTATAAGGAAAGCCTTCAAACCATATGTTTTTAAGAGATCTTACTCAACACAGAATTAACGAAAGGGAAATAGTACTTGTTTCAAAAGGGACATGCTGGAGCAGCCTAACACACTGAGATGACAAATTTAGGTTAAACATCAGAACTTAACTATAAAATCACTTGGACAGAAGTACAGGCTCTGAAAAGAGACAGATGAAACCACAGGATCTGCAGCTGTGCAAGAAGCAGCGACATACCAGGGGACATGAACCAGGGCATGGTTCCACAAAAGCGACTYGTTTTCTGGATCACCCAGGTTGAAGTTATACTTTTCCCTATCCATTGATAGGCCAAGCTTACTTCTGTAAAAGCCAGTGGGAATTTTGCCATTGACTTCCAAGGGAGCAKCAGCCCTATGATTTGTCTGCGTACAATTTCAATTAAAAAGTCTATGAATCACATCATTCAGCCCTTGGCAGCTGACAGTTGAAGACAGCGGGATAGGAAAAGAGCAGCTCAAGCAAATGGAAATAATTTTTCTATTAATTTTCTTTTCAAAGGAAGATACTCAGCATAGCTTGTCCCTTTTTTTCTCCTGTTCTGTTACTAATAATTGTCTGGTGTGATTGAAGTGAATTGCTAGCATCTTATTTGCTTTTCACTATCAACAGGTTTGATCCTGTGAGATTTATTCACCATGGATAAAACTCATTTCCAAAGCAAAAAAGTTTTCTTGTTTGGGGGTCATTCAAGTCCTCACTTGGCTTGATTTTGACAGTTAATCTGGGTTTTGATTAATCTGRGCACACTGTCATGAACAGGGCATGGGAAACATCTCAGAAGTTCTGTGAGCTGCAGTGATGCCAGTGGAACTGACTGACTGCTCTGATTGGAAAGAGACCTCTGCTCTCTCACTGAGACACCCAGCTGGTTTGAAACATGTCATTGCACATTTGTGCCTGCTATATATATTGTGTGTGTTGAAGTATATTATTAAAAAAAAAAAACATGTCATTGCACATTTGTGCCTGCTATATATATTGTGTGTGTTGAAGTATATTATTAAAAAAAAAAAAAAAAAAAAAAAAAAAAAAAAAAAAAAAAAAAAAACCAACCAAAAACCAAACATCCCGAAGACACAATTGCAGTTGCATGAAGGACCTTTGCGTGCAGTATTTTCTGAAAGGGCATAGGAAGGACACTGGGTAGTGTCATTGAATAATGACTGATGATCAGATGGCTTTGGCTCAGCTCCAGGATTCCTAAATGCCCAAGTACCGGTCATTMAGAAGGTGCCAATGTAGGTCAGTAAACAAATGACCCTGCAGATTTCATTAACACTACATAAAAAATTACGAAAAAAAAAGACAAAAATGGGTAATGGCGGTGCATAAGTGAGCATGGATAGGGTGTTGACTGTCTGATTGGTTTGTGGAGAAGCATTCCTGTGGGCTCAGAGATGCTGCTCCACGAGCCAATCCACCTTGCATCCCCCCCAAGGTCTGCCCAGCTCACCTCTACTGCAGTGTGTGGTGCCATCTCAGGACAGCCCCAGCAATGGCATCTCACATGCTCAGCTTGGATGTTTGGCTCACATGATTCCAGTGAGATTTAGGCACATGAATCAAGAAGCATTTAGAAGGACCTGGGCCTCCATTTTGTCCATGTAAAACAGAGACATTTCCCTTTTCCCAYGCTCCATATTGTCTGACTTGATCAGCAAGACCTTTTGAGTACTTTCTTCAGACATGTGCAATATTCAGCCCAGCAAAGCTGCAGCCCCTGCAAGGGCTCCGTAAACATGGAGCAGGCATATTATTAGTCAAAACAGAATCACCATTTTGATTGTGACTCATATTGACCTTAAAATAGAACTTCCCTGAGCCTTCAGAAGCAGTAGCTTGCTAGCTTCAGATAAGTACCCCAAATGRCTCCAAACCTAGCCAGGGTCATTGCCAATTGGGCTGACTCAAAAGTACTGCAGAGATCTTTTCTAAAGTATTTCCYTAGAGATAATACTACTCTCTGCCGCTTTCTCCCACTAGCATCGATATTCCCCAGGACTGTGACCTTGTCATTACACAGTAAATTAACAGAGGTATTAAGATAACTTCTTTCTTGTAAAAACAAARGCATCAGAGCTGCAGTAAATCTGAACAAGACTGAAACCCGCTGATCCAAAGCTGAACCAAGACAATGCRAGATGAAACACTGAGTGCTGCAATAACCAACAACCTATTTTGGACAGAAGCATTTCTTGTTTTCTKTCTCTTTTATGAAGGCATTGATTCATGAAGGGGACGCTAAGAATCTTCCACTCCATAAATCCTTTTATCCATATGGTCTTCTTCATGTTTGTGCCATGTGACCCCTGGTAGTCTTCCTATTCAATACCCATAATCCTCACTCTCTTTGCACAACACTCATAGWCCTTTGCTACTGCACGGAGCAGAGTTTAGAAGCGTTGCATGCCAAGACATTTTTAAGTGATTTATACAGTGAAGCAGAATTTCCTCTGCCCACCTGCAAAAGCTGAGGCATTTCTGTGATTGTAGCTCATTTTTAGAAGTTTCCAATCATGTAGGGTTTTTATTAAAAAATAAGCACATTAAAGGGATTCATATATATGYGTTTGCTCCTTAAGTTTTCAACGAGTCTCACGGTGTGCCGCTTGGAAGAACAAATTTGATTTCATTTGAAATAGTCTGCTTGCTACATGCATTTGTTTTAGCTGTAAATTGTTTTGCTACACTATAAACAAATAGAATATAGGGAAGGGAAATACCGCACTTGCAGAATTTTTCCTTTAATAACATTACTACACACATTGATTTTTATTGTAGAATTAAGAAACAATCTGTTCATTTTCAGTAGCAATGGCACACTCTTAACAGCTATTAAAAGCAATTATTGAGGATCAAATTAGAGCAATCAAATTAGAGCAATCAAAAAACAAAAGAGAGAGAGAGAGAGAGAGAGAGAGAGACCTATCTCACACAGAATCATTTTTCTAACTTCTCAGTCTAGACATCCAGACATGGAGCAACAAGATAGTGGCAAACATTTTCAAATCCCATTGCCTACTCCCTGAGCCATGCTGTCCATTGGTAACAGAAAAGAATGTCAGATTAATCAAAAGAATACCTATTATAGAACATTCCATTTAGAACAAAAGGAGAAAATATCATTAATGTTATAAAATCACAGATGGCAACCTGAATGTSTGCAAGGATTGCAGGCAAAAAAGCAATGCTCAAAATTCTAAATTAAATAAAAGGCCTTGTGGAAAATTAAGAGAAATGCCCCTGCATTTAAAATTAAATGTGTGGATCAGGATGTTGAAAAAACTAGCAAGASCAGCAACCGTGGAAGAAAAATTATTGCAGGGTATATAAACACTAGTTAGAGGAATAGCATGGCCTTCTTCCATCTTGGAAAGCTGTTATGTTACTAAAAGGCAGCAGTAAAAGATCAGAGCATTGTTAATCAGCATGAAAGGAGAAGATCAGCCAAGAACAGCAAAAAATAAATATATTTTTAATGGCTATTAAAAATCTCAGGTCTTGTGGCCAAGCGGGGAGTCTGGGATGTCTGGTTACCTCACTCTAGCAGGAGACATGGTGATTGAATTTACCCTTTGGTGTTTACACAGAGGAGGCCACTTTCAGCAGCACCTGAGGTCTGTAGAGGCAGACAGCACTGGGGAGCCTGGACAGCTGCTCTGGCTGCCCTTTTGGAGTTGGCTTGGTTAGAAAACATCTTCATGTGTTTGTGCAGAGCAGCTGAATAACCTCGAGATGCTGTGGCACTGAACCACCATTCATAACAACAGCTTAAGTACACAAAGCCCGAATTCCAACTACGTTTAATATAGTGGGTTATATTTCTTACAATGTATAGAATTTCCAACAAAATTCCCTGTGCAGCAAATATCATGCCTTTATGTTCCAGATGGGGCTGGGCCCTTCRAGGCACTTAGACAATAGAAAACACTGGAAATTTTAACTGCTGGGAAGACTCTCAGTAGAGTTCAGTGGATGAGGAAAATGAAAAGGARCACATCAGTAACTCTTAAGTCTCACAGATCAATTATGTACCCACCAGAGGAGCAGGACATGGAGTCACTGTGTTAAATAAAATATTATCTCAATCCTATCCTCCTGGAGGAGGATCTCACTGCTGGAGTTTTGATATCCCCTGTGGTCATTCAGGAGCTCTCAGACACCTCTAACACAAAGCTTCAGGCTAGACTTATACCCAGACACCATCTTGCTKAGCATTTTTGGCAGGAGGGCACACAAATGAGATCAGACTGCTAACTCAAATGTATTGAGTGTTGCTGAATTACTAAAGAGAATTGTTCTGCGTGTCTCAACTTTTCCTCACTCACTTTCTAATGCAGAAGTGGATCMATCTTTCACAGCCGTTTCTGGAGTGAAACAAAGTTAAAAGGCTCATTTCACAGGGGTATTCAATAAAATAATGAAGTKCCTTATGCCACAGCCCTGCTACTGCTGCAGTGGGACTTATTGCTGTCCTTGTGACACTGCGACCAAGGCGAGAGCTGATGACACCTTTCTCTAGGGAAAGTAAAGACTGAGAAATACAAAGCTTCTAAAACATGATACTTCTGGTGAATCASATGCCAAAAATTGCCTCACCCATGGGTCATTTAATATGCAATTTCAAAGCAGATATATTTTTCCTAATGCTATTTACAGATCTCTCAAATTGTAAATTAAATTCCTTTTGTTGCTCAGATATTTTTTTCTCCTGCTGGAATATAACACTGATACAAGTCTGGGTGTTATTTTAGGATGTCTCTAATATTTTTATTTTTATMTTTCACTGCTTGTTAAAATTTCTCTGGCTCCCATTTAAACCTCTGTGGAAAATACAAGTGGATTTACTTTTCAATAAGAAACTTTTGTTCATTGGTTTCTTTTCTCCTGAACAAAATCTCCCCTATTTTCATGCTTTCATGGGAGGAAATCCAGTTATTTTCTGCCATACCTAATTTTTTTTTTTGTTCTTTCTGAAACCTTTCAGTTAATTCTTTAACTGGTTGGGAGAAAGGAAGGATTCCTTCACTCACCTTATGCTTTGGCCATTCATTTTTAGAGRGGTCTCAAAATTACATATGGATTATATTCACATGTAATATACTGTGATTTTTTATGCAGGTTGCAATTACTGAGACAGCTTTGGATTTTTAAAACTCCATCTGTTGTTGAAGCATTAAATTCAGAGGTAGTAACTGCATTGATCCATGTGAAAGGCAGCATAGTGCAACCAAAGGCAGTTCAAGAAAGCAGCACTTAAGATGCATGGCACATTTCAGCTGGGGTTCAGGGTCTGGATCTGAAACAGAACCAAAGCCAAGAATAATGCTCCATTTATTTCCATGGCTTTATTTCTCATTTAGATTAAAAAGGGAATGAAAGAAAACACAGAATTGCTTTAAATCTCATAGACCAAATGTAGTCAGAGCTGCAGAGTATAATCCCACAGGTTCAGGTTCAGGAAACAGAGCTTTAAGTCTCAAATGAATGGGGTTTACATTTGATGGTGCWCTTAAGGTGGTCTAATCTAGCACTTTACTGGATTATTTTATCTTAATTTTTACTATAAATATAAATTGACAGTTAAATGTTCTCACCCAAACCAAGCAGCATGGTCGTACAATGTTGAAATCAGGATAAGTATTTTCAGGACAAGACATTTTGGCAGTTTCTATCAATCAGATGCCATATAGGCTACAAGGCCTACAAGTATGTATGCTATACATACAATATTGCTTGCATTTCTAGCACTGGCAACAGACTACTCTCTGACAGTTATTGTTTCAGCTCTGTTTTGGTTAATTCTCAAAACTAGGCCTTTTCAAAGATACAAAATTCACAGCATGAGATCAGAAATCCTTTRGAACCACCAATTTTCTAGGACTTCATGAAGTATTATCACATCCAGAATAGTGAAAAAAAAAAATTGAAGTGCTTCAACATCATACTGCTATATTCAGCTTCAGTTCTGGAAATAATCTCCATTTTGCAGAGAGAAGCACAGGTGAGTCAGTTCTGCCAGGCTGGTTTGTTTATCTATGGTCTGTGTCACCTCAATCCACYGTTTGATAAAAGCAAGTGTCTTCTGTGTATTGGAAAGCATGACTTATTGCAGAATCTTATCACTAATCTGTCTGCTTGGGCTCCTTTCTTCTCTGCAGAACAAAGGCAGTGATTTCCACATTCACCTGGAACTCTGAAAAGCATCTGTAGGACAGAACCTGTTTGAATAGAGAGAAATCTGTGCATCCTGACAATAGAAGGCTGTAAAAAAAATTGCCTCGGGGAGGAGGTGAGCAAAAAATAGATATTTCACTTGCTCTTTTTCTCTTTTCCTTTTTTTCCTTCAAAAGACTGAATGCACACAGAGAAGCATGCACAGGCAGACTAAACCTGCAAGCTCCAAAAGATAACAAACTTCTGGGAAATCCTGTTTGAGATAGGAATACATGGGGAGCTCCCATGTTCTTTTGATGACAGCACATTTCTTCTTCAGGCCTCGGAGAACAGAGATGAGACTTCAAGATTTTTCACTTCATGAACATGGAGGAAAAATTWAAAATGTGGTCAATCCTCTGGGAAAATAAACATTTACCTTCTTGCTATTCTGCTGCTTAAAAGACTTTCACCTAATTTATTCTGATTGCTTTACCCTTAAAAATTAAAGACCAGATCTGCAACATCTAATAAATTAGTGCAGCACTGCTAACCAAGGCAAGTTCTTTTATAGGAGTCTAGATTTGTTGCCTTTGGGTATATCTTCCACAGTAAGCAGTTTCCCCAAGCTGTTTTAATCACTTTAGAGTGTTAAGATATTTTGCACTCTATTAATGAGATTAGCTTTATTATGTTTTTCTAAMGTTTCAAAAGATTATGCAATTTTAAATGATTAAAGCAATAAAACTGAGGAGGTTTTTATTAAAAAAAAAAAAAGGAAAAAGAAAAAAAAAAACCATCAAACCCAACCAAGCGCTAACAAGTTTGCCAGCATTGTAAACTGAAGAAGAAGCAGTCAGAACTGGCAAAATATTCAACRTGGATAAGGCAGGTTATGACTGGGAAATATGGAAAATTATTTGTCCAACTGCATAATGACTTAATAAAAATGCATACTTTACAGTAGTGCAGGCTACTATGTCACCATTTATACTTGTAAAAACAATCTCCTTTTATCTCTCCAGGCTGTGGAACATCTGGTAAGCAGCTTTCACTCTGCATTCTTTGTTGCCCACTAAAACTTAAAGGTTTGAGGAAAACCCATTACCCAACTTGCCCCTAAAAAATAAATATTTTAAGAGATCCACCAAAATGTCTGAAGATAATTCACTTATTTATGGACATGCTATTAACTTTATAGTTCAAGCCAGTTCTGCCTCAAAGGTTCTGCATCTGATGGTGGGAAGCCTGTTTTTCATGGCAGATGAATAGGAGGGAGGACAGCCCTTCTCAAAAGGAAAGCTTTTAACAACTTTGGAGAACTGAGCTGTGCAGTGCAACTCAATCAAATGTAGTAAGCAGACCTGAAGACTGGGCTTCTTGAAAATATTTCCACCATGACTGMCTTTGGAGGGGAATTTTCTCACAAGCATTTTCTTTCTAACTCTTTTGAAAATCTCTCTCATTAAAMAACTCAACACCCAAACTCTAAAACTTTTTCTCCCTTACCTGCCACGTCAGTATTCCTCATGCTCTTCCTCATGCCCCTTATATTGTGGTGCTGCCTTCAGTTTCCCTCTGGGTGACACAAGGAGAGCTGTGGGGCAGCCATGGAGCTGAGCTGGCAGGTCAGATCCAGAGGGTCTCCTTTGGAGCTTTGCCTCATCTTGCTTCAAAGTGGAGGACATGGGAGTGGGAAAATATTATGCTGTAAACCAAACCTACAGATTTAGTGCAGCTGCAAAACCTCMCAGTATTTTTATGTTCCTTTTGCCCCAGAGCAGCAAGTTTTGAAACTGCAATATTTTAGCATGGTTTAACATTTGCCCAGCTTATTCCCAGCTCAGAAAGGGTAGCCRGATGCCATGAGATGGCTGGAGGAAGAAACAGCTCTGGAGCAACTTTTCCTTCCAGGCATGCTTCCGAGTCTGTCACTGGGCTCGGTTCTTGCTATGCTCGGCAGGATCTGAGCCCAGGGACCTGCTGGGGGCTTGAGCAGCATCACATCCACACCTGCCTCAGCCCAGCACTTCCAGAGGAGCCCTACTAAGACCATAGGAGGGATTTCATCCCCTGTGAGCTCTTCTTCCTCCACAGACCTCYAGTCTGGCTCTGGCTTCACACC
Organism: Malurus melanocephalus; assembly: GCF_030028575.1. Lineage (NCBI taxonomy): Eukaryota > Metazoa > Chordata > Aves > Passeriformes > Maluridae > Malurus > Malurus melanocephalus. Next base: position 1,364,329 of record NW_026623261.1, read on the forward strand.
AAAGCAAATGTCAAGTAGAGGCCTGACAAAAAGCTGTATAGGGACAGTTGCTCTGACACGAAAATGTCTGAGTTGCAAACAGCTTTGTTTTAAGAGTCTGGGCAAGATAGGTCAAGTAATGGCATGGTCCTAAGGATGGAAGGCATTGGAGTTACATCATTTCTAGACTGGAGCATGAATCTGAAAAAGTTTGCTTCAAATTAGCATYGAAAACATATGTGCAGGTTCTCAACTGAGCTCTTAAGGCTCGTGTGATTTGTTATACTGGCACTTCCCACCCCTGGCTRTGTTTAAACCTACCCAGATGTGCAGCATCACAGAGCCCAGACACAARGCATGCACATTTACTGCTCTGCCCCAGCCCTGCAGGCTGTCCAACAGGTGGGACTGCTCAGGAGCACATGCTGCTGGTACCAAAGGAAGAGTATGAGGGAGATGCTCTGGGTCAGCAGGAAAATACAAAGCAGGAGAAAGGAGTTTGGYTTGTTTTAACAACCAGCTAGTGGGATTCTCTGGAGGGAGCCCATGATGCCAAAGAGAAGGTACAACCCTCTGCTGTGGCCCCCCTGAATTTCCTTACTCCCATCTCAATTGCTGTTTCCTTCYTGACTTTGAAGAGGAGAAAGGAAGATCCCTCTCTCGTTCTTATGAAACAAAATTCTCCCTCTCCCTCCTGCCCTGCTCTTTGGATGAAAAGAAATGATGAACACACAACAGCCCCTCCCCTGGGGCTCCCGGGCAGGGTAAGGAGGCGCCACTGGCACAGGTTTCCTTGTTTAACTTTAGGCATACAGGATTGCATTTATGTATTCAGCTTTTAGCCTGGTTCTTTTTAAGAGAATATACTGGATAAAAGTCATTCCTTAAGGCAAAAAAAGACATTTGGCTTTGAGTTTCATTCAACTTATTAGTCCAAGCTGCTTGTGGTGCAATTGTAATTGTGCCAGCTATCTGGTTAAATGTCCAGCTTGCTCCAGTTCTGAGAGTGTTTCTCCTCAGAGTAGCTTGTAGCTGTACAGAAAAAAGTACAAAACTTAGCACTTGGAGGAGACAAAGAAAACTATTGCTTTTAAGTCCACAGGTTTCAGTATCTAAAGGGTGGGGGTGGTTTTAATCTGCGTGTGCTGCTCATAAAATTTTCTCCTTTGTGATTATTACTTATAAATTACTTACTGGAATGCAAACATGGAAAAAAGAAAGGAAAAAAATCAGAAGAGAATGTCAGTGACAGCAAAACATTAACAGAGGAGTAACAATTTACCTGCAAGAAATTATGAGAAAATGGATTCCAGCTAAATAAATAAAGTGAAGCATTTGTTTAAGTTTAGCCTACAACACTCTTACAGACCTAGAAAAAAAGATTCTTAGTCTGTTAGTATAGCTACTGGGAAAATGACAGGTCCTGGGCTGGGAGCTGGGACACCGGYTCCTTCTAGAGCCAGAGTGGAGCATTTGGCAGCACTTGTCTCCCTTCTGAGATCTCCAGGRAATCTCTTTTTGAATGCTGATGGTGGTTTATGTTTAATTGCWGACCCCCTAAAACATTACACTGGAGAGGCAGAGTACACGGTACTGCCTTACATCCTATTGCCACTGGGCTTGCTTTCCTGACCTCCATTTATTGCCTTTTCAAGGCAGTCCACAGGCTGTCCAGAGCTGGAAAAACACTGCCCTTGGACCCKTGCTTGTGGCAGCAAAGGAAAGACAGAGACAGTGGCAAAGCTGAGAAAGCATACATCCATGACAAGCAAAATCCCAGGATAGGCAAATTTTCACAGAGGGTTCTTGAAGAACTTGCTCAGGATTGTCCTAGAAGCTGCATTGGCTGCTTTTATAGCAGGAGATAATCTCTTTGGAAGGTCAGCAAGATGGTAGAGTCTCAGAAATGGCAGAAGATGCGATACAGGCAGCGTTGTTTCCTCTGGTATAACACTTTTATGAGATCAGAGAGACAAAAAAATTGTTCAGTAACGAAAGCTACTCTCTTATCRTAACAGGGACATGGCCTATTCTGCTCCCCTTCAGCCTCTCCTGAAACAGAAGAGATTTCATGGAAATATATGGATTCCATAGAAATATATGGAATAGTAAGGTACCCAGAAAATACAAATGAGAAAGGGAACATTTCTCTGGAATTCAATGAAGGTTAATTCACTGTTTTCAAAGAAAGCAGTAGCAGCCCTCTTCAAAGAAAAAGTGTCTCATCTAGTGCCCACAAGGGCAGAGAGAGGGCTTTGTGATTTCAGGATCAGACCCTTTGGGAATGAATAAAATTGTTTTTTCAGATTGTGTAATTCTGATAACATTCTTCTGTACATTTCAGTCTCCATAATGTTCTGGACACAAAACACTTAATTTAATTAGGGACAGAAMAAAAAGGCCATGTTATGGTTTTGGCTTTGAAGAACTACATTAGTCAGGTTGTGATTTGCACAACCCAAATTGGGGATGGTTTAAATCCAGGTTCCATTTTTAGCCAAACCACCCGAATCCAGAGGGGATAGAAAGCCCAGATAAAAGAGTTTGAGTTTAGTCTCCTGTCTATAATGGACAAACTGKAGTGGTTTGGGTTTAAATGTTGCAAAACCTCATCACTCGGGTTTTGGTTCTGCAAAAACGAAAACAACTTGGTGTTGGTTTGGATGTTATTCCATTCTGAATCACTAAATATGGGGGAGGGGATGGGGTTGGTTRTGCCCCAGCTCCAGCTTTAGCAGCAGCTTTAGCAGCACTGCTGCAAATTTCCTGTGACTTTTCAGGAGACAAAGGAAACCAGACAAAAAATCCCAAACAAACAAACAAACAACACCAATAACAACAAAAAATTATCAAATCAGACTAGGACTCATTTTTTTTGAGATGCTGAGCAATTGTGCAAGATATGAGGTTAACACAGCTGCTGGCACCTTTAAAGGATGTTGAAAGCCCAGAGGRTTTTGTAATGATCTGAGCCAGAGGCATTTTACAAGTGAGGCCTTGACTGGCAGAGCTGTCACCRTGCCCCTGAAGTTTGAGAGCCAAGGATCTGCTCCACTGAGCCAAATTTCACTGCTGTAACCAACCATGTGGGTCCCATTCATAAAGTCAGTCAACTTGGACAGAAGTAATTAGAGCTATAAAACGTTAGAAATTTAGGGATTCAGAGGGCATTTGAAACTGAGACGTCATATTCTCTGAGCTGAAAGGTTAACACTGTCCAGTACAGAACATGTGTTGGGAATTATTAGGAAAAAAATCTGATTCACAGTTATGAAACAACTCATTTAAACAATGCTGTTCATAGATTTAATCAGTAATTTTTATTATTCTTTTGTCTACTTCTTCTGGCTCTGTATTGATTTTTCTCAAATGCAAGTTCATCTTTAAAGCAAGTTGCTAACATTTTCAGAAATTAATCTTAGTTGTGTCCTCTAGAACTACTTTCCCTCCTTTTTGATTGCTCTACTTTCAGCAAATGAAARAATAATATATTTCTATAAATGCATATTTATATAAATGTATACATTGCCAGTTTCATTAAGAATCATATCCAAGCAGTGACATTTAGGTGACCTTTTTATTTGGACCAGAAAAAATGTCCATACAAGGTTTATTGAAGATACCTCCTTTGCTTAAATCAGTGTTGGATCAGTTCTGCAATCAACAATGACATGTCAATATGGTCCCATCAAATAAATAAGTGAGAATATTTTAATGAAAGGTAAAATATTTCTGTCATCTTGTTCACATCATCTGATCACTGGATTCCTCTTCTTATACTGCTGCATCCAAACCCTTCTTTCACACTCAAGCTCTACATATTAATTTTCCCCAAATGACTGCTTCTTCTCCAGATCCTGAGACTGGAGGATGATTACACAGACTGTCTGGTAGGGCTGGGCCAGCAGAGACATCCCCTCTCCAGTTTCCTGACCAACCTCCTCARTAAATCCGTGTTTCCAAAATGCCTGAGTCTGTAAAGGACTACTTTGGAAGACAAAGTAGATTGGAGGCATAGGTGGACATTGTCATTCATTCTCGGTCGCCTTGAATAYATAATACATTAATCAATCTTATTGTTGCTTGTCTTATTCATTTTCTGAATTCTTTTGGCATCTTCATGCAATCTTTTTTCTTTGTTTTGTCTTTTCTTTCCCCTCTTACTTTTTCCACTTTCTCAACTAACTTCAGACTACACCCTTTTCCCTCCATCTCTTACCACAAAACTCCTCCAAATCCCTTCTTTCTCCTTTTACCTCTATCCTTAATAGCAAATGCCCATTTTAASCCCTTCACATGAACTCCTGACCACTATACTGTTGTACTATAATGGCAGSAAATTACTCTAAAGGAGTTGCATGTACCCTCACGCAGAAACCAAGGATTCTTTTGTAGCTTTTGTAACCATTTCGCACACTGCATTCATCCCTAYGTTCATCCCAGAGAATTTTGATACCTGTGAGAAGGAAGAGTCTTCTTTGTAATTGTAATTCCTAAACCAGACCTGATGTTTACATACTCTGGCGTAACTGACTTACACAGCATGAATTAAAACCTATATTTTTTCCAATTGCCTGCCCCAACCTCATTCAGACTCCAGTAGCACTCTGGAATCAGTATTGAATAGACTCAGAAAAAAAACAAAAACAGAAAACAGATAGAGAGAGCTTCTTTTTGCAGATAGCAAAATTTTAAAATAGTAAGAAAAGCTTTAAGATGGAGGGTTCTTAGTTTGGCAAATTTTGTCAAAAAGGGTTGTGGGTGTGGTTTTTTCTGCTTTTCACAGAGGAAATGAAATGCAAACAAGTCTCCTTTATGACACATTTGAGACTTTTTAAACATTGAGAACTCAAGAATTTCATTACTAACATTCCCATGGCAACTGTAACCTGTCCATACAGCACATGTATATGGCACCATAAAAACTAACACTCCAGACAGTAATAGAAAATTTCTGAACAATGCTTTTGTACTGTGGCAGTTATTGCAGAAATTAAAATGCTGATTTCCATCGTATATGTTGTATCAAAATGTCAGCCAGAAGGCTGAAGCAACATTGACTAGTTTTCACTTGAGTTTTAAGGCACACTCTGGGAGAAGTTCCTTTAACCTTTGCATCATCCTTGGATCTTCACCTTCACACATGAATTCTCTCCACCTTCACAGTGTCCTTGGCTGTGTCCACTGCCATAAACCAAGAGGTGAGAACAGCTGCAGATGTGCTGTACGCATGGGAATGATGCCAAAGGCTGGCAGCACATCTGCTGGGGTTCATCACTGACCCTGTTTGACGGGAACACGAGATCAGGCCATGACAGAGATGTCATTATCCCACTGGCCCTCTCTTTGGTCCCACCTGCACATTTGAGGTGTTAGATCCTTCTGCAGCTTCAAGTGCAAAGCTTCTCTCCAGCCAATGGGTTGAACTCCTTCCTGTTGTGCACAAATCCAATCTTCAGGGCAGTAATCACAGTGGAAACTGAGATTTGATTGTTTTTTTCTTGTGGCTCAGGGTTATGCTTGACCATCAGGCAGGAAGTTTTGTTCAGTGCATCAACATTTAAAAAACATTAATAAACCCTCTGTGAGATGTACAGTGTATTATGAGCAGGTCATTGTGACACTGTCTTCAAATGGAAAGATGAAAATACGGGAGACTCCTGCTTCAGCTGTGGTTTTGGCAGTTGTGGGACTGTTGCTGGCTTGAAGCACGGTGCATGACTGGCACAAAGAGCTGTTCAGAGGAATGAGGGAAAGGAAACACTGTATAGTTCACATATGACTTCACCTTCCATAATCAAATTTGTTAATAATAACCAGTAAATAGCTGCGTGGTAATGAAATGATACAGAACATGTCCTGTGGAAATTTCTAGACAGCACCAAAACTCTCATGCTGAGTTCTGTAAAAACCACCCTTTCAAGGGAGGAAAGAAGCCATTTGAAAAACAGCCTTCCCATCCTCCGTCGGTCAGATGCAGCAGATGGATTCAGTTATGGCAAAATCAATGGAATGAAAAAAGGAATTAAAAGTAATCAGGTAGCTGAGCACTAATACATCCAAGCCGTAGAGTCAAGGCAGCAAAGGAAGACATATTGTCAGTGACTGGGAGCTGAACAGAGTGAGGGACAGGGGGAAAAGGGAAGGAATTTGGAGGAAGGAAACAGCAAAGCAGAGCGAGAGACAAAATCCCAGTCCTGGAGTTTCCCCAAGCAGCTCTGTTCAATGACACTTTTGCACCGGCAAAGCATCGCTGTTCTTACCGGGGAGGAAGCTTAGCTGGCCTTGGCCATGAAGCACAGCCAGGTGGACTCCCCCAGCAAACTCTGCCTGGCACTGGGCAGGCAGGGACATTGGCTCTGAAGGTACAGCCACACACAGGGACACAACAGGGATGCAGAGATGAGTTTGAGAAAGACCAGTCCACGGAAGCCMGACAAAGATTGTAAGCAGTGCAGATGAAGAGATCAGTAGTAGACCAGTCTGATTTTAAATTGGATTAAATAAATTCAAGCTCCATGAACTGTCACTCACTGATTCTTACATGTATACAAATATATATATGCATATGTATGTGTGCATATAGATATGCACATGGTATGTCATCACCTGCATGGTGAGGAAGGCCAGAATAAATTATCATGATGCTTTCAGCTGGCCTTACACTTGCTGAATCTCTGAATGTATGAACTCATATTTGCAAGCACAGCCCTCTGTCATGCCCAGCAAAACACACTGTGGCTCCTCCAGCACTGCAGTGGTGATCCAAGTAGGAGCCACACAGGGAAAGTCACAACCAAGCAAGCAGTAGAGCTCCTGCTATCACTTTTTATGCTACCATTTAAGAAAAATTTGAAATGTTTCCCAGTATTTTTTCTGTGTGAGAAAAAATAGCTGCAAGATCCAGATCTCAGCATGGGGACAAGCCCCCAGGCCTGCCTGGGAAGGCTCTGCACTGCAGCTGGACATCTTGCACTGCTGATCTCACTGCCACCAGGCAGTTTTGTCAGCTCAGTGCCGCTTCCTTTCTGGAGCACTCCACACTTCTCATCTGCTGTCACTGCATAATGCAGAGGGGATTTTGTTCATACACACAAGCATGTGTGACACAGAGCTCCCTGGAGCTGTGTGTGTTATAACCTCTGCTTTGACCTTTTCCCTTTGCTGGCTTTGATCAGACTGCAAGATTTTTGCTGAGGAGTTGCTATCAACCCAAAGTTTTCAGGCAGCATGGTAAGGATAAAGCAGTGCAACGCTAGTTGAGCAAACAAACAAACAAGAAAGAAAACAAACTATCTCTAAAATTTGATTTTTGCTGCCACATGATTCTACTTTAGTTTCTGTTTGCAACATTTAATAACCACATTGGTGGCTGAAATGGAAGAGCCTGGCTGCAAATCCAAACCCCTCTCTAGTTTTGCTGTGTCCTTCCAGATCATCCCATAACCCATTTTCTCTCCTTCATATTTTCCTCATGGGGAGCCAGTTGTTCCTAAAGGSACCTGTAGAACCCAGTGTCACATGRAGCAGCTGTGGCCCTGGCTGGGCTCATTKGRGSTGTCAGTAGGGAYATGGTTTCTCTCYACAAATGGGTCTCAGCAGGACCCAAATGGAGAAGAGGGCTGCAGGAAAGTCTTTGTGTGTGTGTGTGTTCCCCTTCCCCCAGCATCCCTGTCCTACCAGAAAATCATTTGGCAAGATAGAGGAAGCTAGTTATTCTTGTTGGCTTGTATTTTTGTTGCATTTGAGAGACCTGAGCAGAAATTAGTTATTCTCACCACAGAAGGTAGTGTGAAAATAAAAATGAAAAACCCTGCCCCAATATATGCCTCTGTCACTTCTCTGCAAGGTGTGTGGGTTTTCTGATGTGTTGTCTTACTTTGAGTTGCTGGGCTTTTTGTRCAATAACATGCTCAAAACCTTGGAAGGCCCGCTTAAATATAAATAGCAAATTAGAACTACCCAAACACAAACGTCTTTATGCTTTCAAATAAATTTGCAGTTACATACTGAATTTGAAGACTTAAAGTTATCTTTAGCTTTTACATTACACATCTGAAAAAGCAGTGACTGCCATTCTACAAATGGTCTTGAGTTTATTTCTGAAGCTATCCATTGCTGAAAGTGAAGAATGGAGGAGGAAAAGTGCAAGAAGAAATCTGACTGACACTTCATTATRTGCTCTGCAGTGGTCACTCAACCAGCCAAGAGATCTAGCTTTCAATTAAGGACTCTGACCTGTAAAGGGTTACCTCACCAAGAGGGATATTTCCTCTGGGCTAAAATCTTGGCAGAAGAGGTCTCACAGCTCACACTTRAAAACAACAGCTCTAAGAACGGCAGGTACCAGAGGCTGTGTTTTTTTTAAATCTCTGTTATATTCCTAACACTTGCACAATGACCATATCCTGAAAGGGGTGGGTTTTCTGTCTTTTTCAGGTCTGATTGATTTAGATTAGAACAGTTATTTGGTTTTCAAGTAAGAGTTATTGTTCCCATGTGCAGCAATTTTTATATGGCCAACAAAGCTGTGTGATGTTTCTAGCATATGGTGTGAGTGCCTTTAACAGTTGGACTTGGTGATCTTAAAGGCCCTTTCCAACCCAAACGATTCTATGATTCTATGATTTACTTGACAGCTCACTTTATATTTAATCCAGAAGCTTGGGTTGCAAGTGGGAAAACACAAGCAGTGATTAGAAACCCTTCAGCTCTCACCTGGCTCTTCTCACTGACTCCCTGTGTGGCTTTGGATGTTGGGCTAGAGCAATTTTTTAAAACAGCCTCTGAGCAGGACTGCTGAGCTTCTGACTAGTGTGAGAYACTGTAGGCCTTCTCTTTACATTGTTGTAAAAAAATCAAATTTTTTTTTCTCCTGAAGTGTTCACCTAACAGCTTAACTAAAAGTTACTGGCCCTAAATGTCTGTATCAGTTTCCTCATTTCAAAATGCAGTATGCTGATATTAATCTGCTTCATCAACAAGGACTGAGAATCAACTATTTAAAATCTAAACAAAGCTTTGATGTTCACTTTGGGTCAGCTCATACTCAGTCTCTATTATTTCAACACAGAATTAAAGTCAGGTTGAATCAGGATGTACATGTGCTGCCTAGGCAGCATAAGGAGACTTTCCCTTGCTGGTGATCCGGAACGCTGTGATTTTAGCCCAGCTCTAATGGCAATTGATTGAAGCGTTTACTGCAAATCCAACAAGTCCCAGCTGCCAGGCTCCTCACACAAATGTGCAGGTTGACTGCTGCCACTTGTGCCAAGCCGCCTTCATAGAGGATTTCTGGACAGCTGGCAGGCTGGGAGCTCAATATCCAGTCAAAGTAGCAAGGCAGTGGGGAAATGCTAAAATCTGTGATCTACTACCAAATTGTATAGAGACAGCAGGGGTTTAATAACCCCTGATTGTATCTGCAAAGGAAAATTCTTCCAGCATAAGCTGTCTGTGAATAAAGCCACATTCTGGCGATTGTTTCGGATGACTTCACTCGCACGAATCGCAGGCATTCACTTTTTTTCAACCACCGTTGCTCTGCTGTGTCTGCATAAAATGGTGGGGTTATGAAAGGGCTCCCCAGCATCCTTACAGAAAAGTGAGAAGTGTCCAGAATGAGAGCGACTCARAAAATGGGTGTCATGAGAACAATTTGCAATTCCCAGGTGACCAGCCACATGGAAACATTCGCTCCTCTCAGGTCTCCCAGGCACTCCCTAAGGACTTCTCCTCTGAGCTCTCACCTGCCAATGCTAAGATGAAAATCATTTTGTTGTGTTTCCAGCATTGTCATCCAAGCAGGCAGTGCATGGGGAAGTTTCTAGGTCTGAGGTGTCCTTACAAGTCATTGTGCTTGACAGGGATTGTTGGTGGGCCTGTGAAGAATGGAATTCATCCCCCTCATCTGCATCATCACACAAATTATACACTCTCCATAAAGAAGATATTAAAGTAAATTAAACCAGTGAACCTCTGTATGAGGACAATCAATCACATAATGTAACTTAAGGGCCAATGCCACACTGATCACTTGATGACAAGCAGCTCTTTAGGCAAGTCTTGTCTTTTTACAGGCTGTCTGCTGTTGTATTCCTAAAATTGTTAGGATCTCCTTAACTGCAGAGTTGAGGAGACATGGATGTTCCACCTATTCAATTGCCAATTTCCAAGCACAGTTTTCAAAGTACTTTTGTTACTCAGCCCTGGTGATTTTGGGGGATACTTAGAGATCAAACACGCAGTCAGGTCACTCGCACTTGTCCAGCCAGGAGTTCCCAGAGGTTGTCACCAGCTGAATGGCAGAGTCTGGGTGCCACCAGCACGATCTAATTTGACCTAATTTAAACCTCTCATGCTACAAGATGAGCTCAGAACTGCCACAGACTGAAGGAGAAACAGAGGGAGGTTCGGCAGCTTAGCGGGCGCATGGTAACCTGCTGTGCTGCAGGGTTGTGTGGTTCATTGGGCTCTTAGGTTCCCAAATCCCTTTCCAAATGGAACATAAACACATCAAAACAATTACACAAATCTTGCATGTATGTTGGCAGCCTAAGTTCAGCTTTTGGAGGCACTTTYAGAGATGGCTGTTACCAATAATCATAACACTTGAAGAGGAAAGGTGAAAAAAGGCTTTCAGGAATAAAAAGTGACTCTGATAGACTTTGTCCTTCCCCTCAACTGAAGGAACTATGGGACCTTGCAACTTACAGTTTCCCTCAAACAGTCACAGTGAGGAGATAACTTGGTAGTGGAAAACTGAATTACCATGTACTTAACTTTATTTTCAGAGAGGTTCCTAATGAATTTATCATGTAATTTTCATAACAAAGTGTGTAATTATTTTTCTTTTTTATTGAATAGTAGCCTCAGGTCTATTGCTAAACCACATGCTACAATAAAGCTGTTGTTTTGTTTGAATTTAATTCTTAGACTTAACAAAAGAACACCCTGGCAGAGCTTGTTTGAAGTGGAAAATTGGCCACATCCCTTGAAGCTCAAAGAAAATATAATTTATTATACAGTCTTCTCAATGCCTTCATAAGCATTGTCCATGTTCTGGAAAATCGTGTCAATAAATCAGCACTAATTGTTGTTTGAAGGTCAAGCTAAAGGTTCTGTTTTTCTTGTAGTTGGCTYCTGTAGGTGAAGAGACATTTGGCTTCATGGTTAGACATTCTTGGAATTAATTTTCCACCAGTTCTTATGCTACTGAATGAAAAATATTTCTGCCTTTGAATCTGTCACATCATTCTGAAGAGCTAAATCTAATTGCCACCTCTTTGATATATTTCTTTTAGCATTTCTGTGGCTTTTTAATTTTTGTCTGTATTCTTTCCTTTTCTGCCTTTGGCACTTCTTTTTCCTTTTCTATTTGTTTTCTGGCTCCRAAGACCYTTCTGAATCTAAGTGCCTTGTTAGGAGCCAAGCTAAAAGCAAAAATGGCAAGTGAAGCTTCCCCGCTGTGTGCTGGCTTCCTTATTCCTGTAGAAAAGGGTCTCACCCACCCCACAGGGCTGAGAGGGGCAGTGTGGGTGGCTGGGTGGAGATGCAGCCACGGGGATTCACTTCACAGGTGTAACAGACTGCGTGGAAAGAGATGCAGTGGACARCTGGACACAGATGTGAGAAGGATACAAAGGAGAGTGCAACCCTGCAAAGGTGCCAAAGGCTTTCCAGGCTCCGGCTGTGGGCACTGGGAGTGCTGTGGGAAGGGACAGAGGCCAYGATGAGAGTCTGGCAGAGCAAGTGTCTTGGAGTCTGGATGCCTGAAAGCAAGCTCAAGGTAATTGTAAGGATGCTGCCCTTCCCACAAGGAGCCACTGGTGGAAATGCCATGTGCAGGACATGAGCGCCATTTCTCTCCCATCCCGGGGGATCAGCCATCCCACACCACTTGGCACCAGTCCCAGGAGAATGGCTGCACCAACCTGCAGGAAGCCCTGGCTGTGCTGCCCATTTCTTTGCTCCCTGTGCTGTGCCAAGGTGTCATTGCTCCCAGCACAGTAGGAATGGCAGCRTTCTTCCTGCTACAGCCACCAAGGCTCCATCCCTGTGCTCCTCAACACCTCCATTAACAACTTGGATGCAGGATTGGAAGGGATACTGAGTTTGCCAAAAACTAAACTAAATTGGGCGGAACTATTGAGTCCCTCGAAGGTAGAGAGGYCCTGCAGGGACACAAACAGATGTTTAAAAAGACAGTTGCTGGATSCTGCACCTGAAGTGGCAAAACCCTAAATGTACATACAGACTGGGGAATGAGGGGCTGGAGAGAAGCCCTGCAGAAAGGGACTTGGGAGTCCTGGTCAGTGGCAAGCTGGACATGAGACAGCAGTGTCCTGGCAGCCAGGAGGGACAAACATGTCCTGGGGTGCATCAGGCACAGCATCACCAGCCAGGCAAGGGAGGGGATTGTTCCGTTCTGCTCTGCATTGGGGTGGCCTCACCCCAAGTACTGGGGGCAGTTTTGGGTGCCACAATATAAAAAAAGAGATTAAATTATTAGAAAGGATCCAAGGAAGGCAATGAGGATGGTGAAGGGCCTTGAGGGGAAGCCGTATGAGGAGTGGCTGAGGTGACTTGGTGTGTTCAGCCTGGAGGAGTCTGAGGRGAGACTTCAGTGCAGTTACAGCTTCCTCRTGAGGGGAASAGGAGGGGCAGRCACTGATCTCCTCTCTGAGGTGACCAGAGACAGGACCYRAGGGAATGGCCTGAAKCKGTGTCAGGGGAGGTTTAGGTTRGGTTATCAGGAAAAGGATCTTCAYCCAGAGGGTGGTTGGRCACTGGAACAGCTCCCCAGGGAAGTGGTCACAGCACCAGCCTGASARAGTTGAAGAAGTGTTTGGACAATGCYCTCAGRCACAGGGTGTKACTCTTGGGGATGGCGCTGTGCAGGGCCAGGAGTTGGTCTTTGAGGATCCTTGTGGGTCCCTTCCATCTCAGAATGTTCTATGATTCCATGAAAATAACAAGGACCACACAACAGATTGGGAGCAGACCATTTCAGAACAGAACTAAATTTTGGAGAGGAGAATTTGGATAGGTTGGATGGAAAAGAAAATCTGGGTTCAATCTTCTAAGAAAGGAAATGAAGTCTACACAAGAGAAAAAAAAAACTAAAATGAGAGAAAGAAAGGAGATCAAGAATATAAAAATTGAATGAGGTCACYTTGGGATGGCTGTCTATAAAACTCTCTCATCTGCTCTGCTACAATCAGACCCCATTTTAGGTATTGCCCTCCTTCCCTGTGCCACCTCTTCCCACAGGCAGCTCAYGGCATCATGGTGCTGCCCCTGCCCACATCTTTGCAGAGTAGGTCTGGCCTTTGACAGCTGCTGAGGTGCGATGTAGGGCAGAAGAACTGCATGAGAAATGTGAAGAAACTGTGCTGCTCTGTTTGGACGAGAGAGCTTTGTACCCTACTGAGATCTAGAAAAACAAGTGGAAATTGTAGGCGTAAGTTTTGAATAAATAAAATAAATATTTTAAAAAACCCACCAGTTTTGCAGTTCTGAGGAGAAAATAATATTTGATTAAAAGACAAAACATCTATGGGGCAACTTTTTCATTTCCTGTTCATGATGAAGGCATTACTGACATTATTTAAGCTGTGTTGAAGACATATAACGAGAGTCTAAGCAGATATAAATGTTCTTTTGGAATGTTATTTATAGTTCCTTCATACCCAATGCCAAACATTAATAAGGTTTATGAGAAACCAGTGGAGACTGTAAATTGTTAGACTTCTAATTTAAATCATGTTGCTGACTCCATTTGTTTCCTACACATTGATCTGGCATTCAGATAAATCTGATAAAATTCTCCAAGTTGGAGAGAGATTTGTTTTCTGTCAGTGGGAATCTAACTATTAGAAAGACAAGTTGTGGGGTTATTGGGAACAAAGCCACAGGCAGTAATATACCACACTTGAATACTTCTTTATTATTTATTTAAATGTTACAGTATTTGATAAATTGCTTATGCGCCCATATAACTGACTCTTCTGGAAAGTGTTTATTTGCAGTCACCTCAATGTCAGCAGTGAAATGAGCTGGGACTGAAATTTCATTAAGAAAGCCATATTTCATTATTATGGCCCCAGCAATCATCACCCTGTGTACATTAAGTCCAAAACCTATAGAATGTTATAATAATAATACAGCTATGGCAAAAAATGGGCTTGAGCCAAACAGGATATTCACTGTGAGTGTACTGGCCATACCAGCAGCTTGGGCTCTTGTGGGACAAATCGCTCAAAGAGCTATGTGGGTCTGAAGCTTTAAATTTCCTTTGATTAGCCCATTTCAATTTGCAGCCTTAATTTCCTTTAATGCAAAGAAAAGCTCAASGTACCTGCTCTGTGTCAAAATGAGCCCTGCTGCTGTAGAGCCTGAAGGAGAAGGCCAAAAAAGGAGGAATAAGTCAAGAAGGATCCTCCCTGGGACATCTCCAAGCACCTCTCTCAGGACAGAAGGTGGGTTCCCTCCTGTGCGGAGTGAGGTGACAGAAAAATGTCAGTCCCCTGTCCCCTGGCAGCCACAGCATGTTCCCATGCTTTTGAAATGCCCACCATCTTATTTCCATTTTTAGAGCAGCTAAATTCAACCTTTTTCCTTGTTGCAGCTTGTCTACAAACCAGCTTGCCCCAGTTCAGCTGAATTGGATGAAACATTTCTTCTCCCAGACCACAAGACAATATTGTGAGGGCCTGGTTTGTTGTAAGGCTAAGACATTCCTATGGAGGGACAAGATTCAGASCCCATGAAGCCAACACAGAGGAGAGCAGGTGGACACAAAGGCAGGCAGGGCTGTCCAAAGCAGGTGAGGGTCTGTGGAACAAAGCTCAAAGCAGTGTAAGCCCCTGCTCAGAGGGATTTTTTTGCCCAGGTAAGTCCTACACATGAATTTTTCTTATTATTCCACACCCTGTCACCTAAGCAGTGTGGTGCACCCCAAACATCAGTCACTGACTCGGAAGCAAGCTGCAATATTTGCATCTGACTGTGTTATGAATGTTACTGTGGTCTAGAAGCCTGATTTTGAGAACCAGCATTTGGAAATAACAGCCTGTTAAGAGCCAGGACATGGAACACTTTTGTGGCTCCTGATGCCTCATAGAGATTAATGATATGTGGGATTTTATTCCTCTCTTCTGTCAGTCATAGAAGTYCTCAAGGGATATGGGCATTCCAAAATGAACACAGTTAAGATATAGTAAATAAAATTAATTATGGAGGGTGGGGTTATGCTGGGGGATTGTTTGTGCCTTTGGATACACCAGGTTGAATCAAATGGAAATCAGAATATCACAGGAAAATGGAATCAAAGAGGACCTTGAAAAACATGTGTGTCYTACACAGCTTATCCACACCTTTCCTCCCAACAGTGTGATTCACACTCTGCAAAAGTTGATGCGTGTCATAGGCTTCAGTGGTTTTAACTCAGCTCCTCAGTGTTTTACAGTCCCTTTGGAGCAAGAGAAATTTAACTTGCCCCCTCCCATATGCCAAATAAAGTTTCCAAAATGGCACCTCTGCCTTGCTGACTACASTCTTTTCTTTTTTAATTGTACACGTGAATCCCTGAGAAACCTCATTCCGAGTTCAGGATAAACTCATGTTTCCTCTGCTTGCCAGAAGAAAATGAAAAGTAAAGCCCCATCAATTTTATTGCTCATAATTGTGGATAAAATGCAATATATTTGGCTCATATAAATTTGCTAGCAAATTATATTCAATAAAACCCTGGTGAGCAATTTAAAAGCATAAATCCCCCCATGCTGAAAAAAAGCTCATAAATTATACAAGAAAAAGGAGTGATTTCATCAAAGAGCCAAGATCTGCCCATGGAATGTTTCAATAGTACTGGATTTATAGTTTTCTGGGAGACGATTTATGATCCCTAATTTTCTGCAATAAAAAGCTCAGTGGGGATTCTCTGAATGAAATATCTTTTAACAAAGAAATAATTTTTTTTTWWAAAAATATGAGAGTGAAAGCAGACAATGCCATTCTTGGGGATCTGCCCCTTTCATGTTCCTGTTCCAAAATTAATCATGGAAGACCTAATAAAGATTGGATAGTGAGAAGTGAAGGAAGAGTGTTAGACTTTAAAATTGAAGCATTGCACAGTTGGAGAGGGTATTTTTAGTAATAAATTCATCCATGATGCTTCATAGCCATTGTCTTTAATTAAGAATGAAATTATCATACTGGTTTAAAGGGAAGGTCAAACATTTCCAAAATACACAGGGATGATTGTGTTACACAATAACCTAGAGAGAGAGTTTGTGTGTGAATCCTGTGCACAGGCATGACATGCAGTCACAGCTGCATGCAGAGAGATTCCCTAACTTCCCCTAGTTTTAGGACTCTGATTCCCAGCCCTTGTCAAAGCCAGTGGCAGTGGCTGGAGAGGTTGCTGTTCCCATGAGCCATCAGTCATTGGGCATCAAGGATCASGGATCAGGTCACAGACCAGGGCGCTAAGGTGAAGTGAGAACAAGATTTAACTCAATATGCCAGGCTGTGAATTGTGACAGGTGAGAAGGGAATCTAATGTCTCTGACTGCAAAAGGCATGGCATGGTACAAAAAAAAAATTCATTCACTTTTTGAAAATTGGCACATAAATCACCGAGGCTGAGACCAAGAATTCCTGCTTTGCGAATCTGCTRCTGGGTGGTAAGAGAGAGAAGATAATGGGATAGATGGATGCTTGCCATAGTAGACTGTGGCAAGACTTGTTTCTCAAGATTTTATTATTCCCATTTTCTGTAAAAGAGGGTGAAGCATATAAAAATGTAAAGACCTGTGTGACTGATCAGACAAACAGCCTGACAGTTCTACTATCTAAGCATGTTATCCTGCATGCCAGGATGAGGACTGTGCTCCCTCTCCACCCTACGTTATCCACACACAGATCATGAGTGTCTTACCAAGGGCTAGGGAGAGCCACCAGGATAAGTGTGAGCACTGAAAGTACCTACTGCTGAGTACCTACATCACTCAAAATCTTTTGCTGTCCCTCYAGAGTTCCAAACTTTCAGAAACAGAAGGATGAAAGTGCTGTTCAAGTAGATTTTTCCATTTCTATCCTTTGGATTTTCCCTGTTTATTTATCCAATGTGAATAATCTAATATAGGAGCTCCAAGCTTTCAGCTTCGATAGCAAAAGAAGAGACATGGGAAGTTAGGGGTTGATTCAATGCTTACACAGATCTGTAGATGAAAGGACTCTTGCCTTTGATAAGTACTGAGCCCTTGCCTAAACCCATGTAATACAAATGAAAAAATACTCAAAACCATTTTGTTTAGACAGCAAAAAATGGACAGAAAAGTCCAGAGAAGATATTTGACTGATCAGTCTTTTTCTCATTAAGTTTTATTAGGAAATGAAACAGGAATTGTTGAAAATAATCTCAGTTCAGCTACCTCTTTTTTTTTT
>NW_026623261.1:1382491-1389811 GCF_030028575.1 Malurus melanocephalus
TCCACAGATTTTCCAGTAAATACGTCTATATTATTTTCATCCACTATTGATACCAGAATGTATACATGTAGCCATATATTAACATATCTTCTTGTCATCCAAGTGTGCCAAAAAAATAGCATTTTCTTATGCAGACAGTGGTATCTGGCTCCCCTACTAAACAGCAACAACAATTATTTGACATAACTAGAAACATCCCTACAAAACAATTTCCCACAAAATAAACACATTTAAAACTGGAGTTTTGTGATCCTCTCAGTCACATTTAGATCCATTTAGTCAGCTGACTAAATTTAATAATTTGTTTTATGCCTTGGAGATAATTCTAGCATTTCAGTAAATGAGACATTGCTGATGCTCCAGTGACCGAGTGTGTCCCCTGCAGTACATCAACCCACTGCCCAGTTTCAGGAACAGATATTCCYAAAAGGACCTTTTAAACACACCTTCTGGGGCTTTGTCCAGGACTTTGACACAACTGGGAAAAAAGCCATCAATATCTGTTAGATGCATATCTTGATCCATAGAATAGATCCAAAGCAACCCTCCAGACTTTTACTTGACGCCACATGGATACTCAGGTCAATCGACATGACAATTATTCGTGCCATTGTGCAGCCTGACTACAGGCTCCCAACATTCTGTAACAATAAAACCAGGATTTTTGAACAATCTTCCCATTTCTAGTGCCTAAAATATCCGAGTTGGATCCCCAGAAATGGTTACATTCAGAGAAATGAAGGAGTCCTGCACAAAAGCCTTCCCTTTCTCTTGTTCAGCACTATCAAACTCACCTACAGGACATCTTGCAGCTTCTAAAAGGAGAGCCAGGCAAACGAGAAGCTGATTTTGCAAACTGTAATGCATAAGAGGACATCCAAAAGGAGACAAAACAACTAAAAGACAACTGCACAGCAGGCATAAAGGCAGCAATTTGAGTAGGAGGACAATCCACACATATAGACTGGAAACAGCCGGAGATGTCCTGCACAGGGAAAGGTCCAGCTTGAACAAACAGCCTCACAGGCAGCATACATAAAACACAGGCTGATATTTTTGTTTAATATGTTGTAGTAAAGTGAGAGTCATCAACATCCCAGAAACAAAGCTGGAAGGGATCTCAAGAAGCCATTTGTTCCATGGGCCAATACGAGGCAGGCTAAATACGGCTGGGAGTATGTGTTSAATCTGTTTTAAAAATCTCTAATAMAGGACAAGCCATGGATATATTAAGGGATGGTAAGGTAAGGAAATTAATTCAAAACACATTACCAGCCTTGCAAATGGCTGGGTTCCCCAATSTCACCTACATATCATCTGCAAAGATGCTTTATTGAAGCAATAAACTGTATCTCTATTATCAGTTACAAAGAGAAGTTCTGGTTACTGGTTGTTGGGATCAGATGCCCATTGCTAAGACTGGTGCCTTCACTTGGTCCAAAATAATCAGAAGAAGATAAAGAAAAAGTGGGAAGTGGCCCATTTGAAAAAGAAATCTACTGCATTGACACAAGAACAAGAAAAATATCTCAGTACTTCAATGGGTTGGCAGCTGGATCCTGATGGCTTTTCAGTGTATCCAGGAACTTCCCAAAATCAAAGGCCATGGCATTGATCATACACGAATCAGGAACTACGATCCTGAAGTCAGCCTCGGCAAAGGCACATCATTCAAATTTAATGGAGACTTTTTTTTTTGTTATTATTATTTCTGAAAGTCCAAGGCATAGAAGGTTCTTCCCAAATTTCATGAAGGTATGATCCAAAACCCAAATGCAGTATAATCAATATTCAGCAGCACCCAATCAYTTAGGCTTATGAGAGAAAATTATTAAAAGGAAAGGGAAGGTCAACAGTAAAAACAGGTGCTTGCCAAATAAGCCATAAAATGAGCCAGGGACCTCTGGCCTAACTTATCCCTTTCTCCACCTAATTTCCAATGCAAGAAAGCTGAAAATGGCTGAAAAGAAAAGCARAGCTAGAGAGGACTTTTTGTTTTACTAAGAGTCAGTTCTAGGATACCCCTAGGGAATGAATCAATAGAACACAAGAGAAAAAATACCTGGAAATAGTGCACTAACCTTTCWATGTGTTGGCTGAAGCAGTCAGATAGCCCACGGTGATTCTGGGCTACAGTGAGATAAATCAGTGCTGACATTCATGCCAAACCACAGATACCACACTCAATTTGTTAGGGAATAACCCCAGGTCTTTCCAGCAAAACATTCACTCCTTCCATATCCTGTCAGTGAGCAAGATGGAAAAATTTCCCTCTAATGGGCAAGTGCTGTGTCCTAAAACAAGCCTGGGAAACCATGGTTTGTACTTCGTGCATGAAGGTACTGGACAATTAGAAACTCAGCTGAACCATGCAGACTGTCCACTGATGAGGGTAGGCTCTTATTWAAAAAGCACAGAGGAATTTATTCTTTGACTTTTACAGCTGTTGCCATTTCCACCACAATGGCCAAGTTTACATCCATGACAGATAAAAAACACAGCACAGAAAAAGAGAAATCCAGCTTGATAATTGCATGATGATTTTAGACCTTTCTGAGGGATGCTTTTTTTCTTTCTATTTCACTGGCATTATCTATGCAAAAGATAAAAGATTATTTTAAATAAAAGATAAATAAAATCTTATTTTTTGGTACCCTAGGAAGATGACGTCTCTTGTTGTTTCCCAAGATGTGGTAGCGGGGCAGAAGGAATGTCTTGGAGCAATTCCTGTCCCCTGTGGCTGGGAGGCCAGGTTGTTTTCAGCCTGAGAGGGATTGCTAYTCTCTCCTTTCCATAATGCCTTCTTCATTCCACATTCCACAGAAAAACAGACCTCACTCCCAGAAGGCAGCAGAGTCAGGACTCAGCTAGAGATGGAAGAGCACATTAGTCTCTCTATGCATTATTTTTTTTTGTTTACCTGTTAAGATCCAGCAAAGAGTCTGGAGATGTGTTTTTCTTACCGGGATAAAAAGAAAATGCTCTTTAGACACTGCAATAACACTCCAATGTCATCTAATACAATCCATTGGACAAATGAAGACAACCCTCCACTTCCTTTGTGTTGTGTATCCTTGATTAAACTGAGCTGTTTGTACTTGATCCCAGAGCTGGGTGATCTCTTCACTGTTGTTCCAAAAYAAGAAAAAAACAGCCAAGACCAAACCTTAGCGTTGCCACATGGCCCCAGTTCAAATCTTTGTAATAAAACCTTTTAGGAAACATCCCTGAAACTGCAGCTCGTTCAGTCCGACCAGAAGAGCGCAGGTGTCAGGTCACTCTGTGTTCATCCTGCTTCATGGCATGTCAGTGTCATGGGCTCCTCTGGGCTTGTGATGGACAAGGAGCAGCCTGTGGCACATTCAGCATGATGTGACAGACACAGWGCTACCCCGCAGTAATTTTAGCAGTGTGCATTGGCCTAGTAACTGTTTATTGCTCAAATATTTGGGTTATGCTTAATAGCACACTGTAAGGAAAACAATCAGAAAGGAAGAAAAATGGCTTGAGCTCAGCCAGCCCTGCAGTTAACACGGGACAATKGGAAAGTCATGGGCTCCCAGGAGTCTGGTTCAGCTTCCTGCAGGGCCTACTGAACTGGCTGGGAAWGACAGAGCCAAAAGTCTGACAAGCGAGAAGCACAAATGAACTCTGGCTGCATCAGCAGGACTCTCTTTTCAGAGCCAGGGAGATCTTGGGGAGCTGTTCAGGGGCACCAGACCGAGACTCAGGCACTCGCTGTAGTGTCTGCAGAAGCAGAGACCTGCCTCACTTGCCAAAGGGGCAGAGCTGAGGATAATTTGGAGGATGGGGAAGAATTGCTCATTTTGTAAATGCTTTTTGGAAAAGGAAACAATACTAYAGTTTTGAGAAAGTGGTTTTGACATTTTGTGGGCACCACTTGTCACACTATCCTTGAGGGAAAGTCCACAGGCATCCAAACATGGCTKTTGGTGAAACCTTTCCTCTCTGTACTGCAGCTCAGTCCCCAGCAGCTCAAGGAAGTTGAGACCCAAACTCTTGAAATGTGCCCCAGCTGGCCAAGGCTCCATGCCCAAGGTGAGGCCAAGATCCARTTTCTAGCAACAAACTCTTGGAACTATGGATGTGAATCCCACTGTCTTGCTGGTCCTGGATCACCCTGGTCAGACACTGGCAGTGGTCTTCTCCCTGTGTCTCATGACAACGAGAGCATCAGACAGTGCCTCATGTCTGAACCAACCTCAGTCCTCTTCTCTTGTGGGCTTTGTGGCCCATCAGACACCAGAGGGACAGAAAGAAGTGCTGCCAGTCCTGCAGCCTGAGGGCTTGAACTGACACCATGGGGCAAGCTTGTCCCACCCAGAGAAAGCACTGTGCTGGAAATATAATGATCTTTGCCAGGGCCCAGTATCCTCTGCTCTCCTGCAAATGTGTAAGCTGGGCTTGTTTAAGTCACCCAAAATCATGCTGARCTTATCAGCATGTCAGTGATTTTGCATTACTCTGCAAGGGGAGTGTGCCAGGTGTGCTCAGCTCCTGCCTCCCAGTYCCAGGGCAGGAACAGTACTAATGAATATCCTGTTTGTAATCATTGGAACTGCATCTGCACAGCATTGCTTTTCCATGATGCATTTCAACACTAGCAATTCTTCTCTTCCAAAACCAAGCTGCTTATTTAGATGAAATTTCGTCGAGGCYCCTGTGGGCATTATGGATGTGCACCAGGGAGAAAGGACACAGCCCTTGCCGGACAACAGCAAAGACTCACTGGCTCATGGATATGAGGACCAGAGACTGCTAGGTCATATTTAATTTACCCTTACCACACMGACCATAATTCTGTCTAACCAGAAGAAAACATTGCATGATAGGGAAAACAGGCAGACCACGAACTAAGTATACAGCACAAAATCCAGTATGGCATGTGAAGTAAGCAGATGTCACAGGAAGGGAAATGCAATATGCTGTCRGTGAAAACCTCCAACTCTCCTTTATTTCTGTCTAAAATTTTCATTTAATCCTGACATTGTGATCTWGTTTTTATCCTTTTTGATATAAAATGGTGATAGCCTATATGTGCAATTCTCTAAAAGACATGTTTCTCCTGTTCAAAAAAAACAGGCATCTTCCTGTTACAGGTGAATTAATCTTTATCTGAGAGATGATTTCTGACCAACCCACCAGCGACACTGGTTGTTTACTTTAGAGAAGGTCATATATGATCATTAAGAAAAAGACATTTAGCTGAAAGAAAAATCAGCAGCAGAAACCTTAGTCTGTCAACCTCAGATAATCTGAGAAGCACCTTGCCCCTTAGCAGTCACCTASTCTCAAAAATCATTACAATCGCTTCCTAAAAAAGGAAGAACTGGCCCAAAAGAGCATCAATCTTTCTTCTTCTGCCCACAATCACTCAAAGAAACTACAGATTAAAATCTCAGCAGGGAGCTGGAYGTCGAGTACCTCATGCTTTGGAGGCACAACTTGAGAAATATTACAGGGGCCCAATTTTAAGGAGTCCTCTCAAAAATCAGTCTTTCTTTCRGACATCATAAGCTGTTCAGCACCACCAAGGTTTTGGGTAGAAAGTACATCTTGCCATTAGCAGTATTCACCTCCTCACAACAGGAACCCAGTGTGCTGTTTGTAATGCTTGGCGTCCCAACCTCGAGTAAATACACCACGTAATCTACAGGATATGTCTCTGAGCATGCTTACATGGTAATAATGATGTTAAAGCAGAGCAGCCGTATGATTTATTATGCCTTGTGAAATAAAGCAAAGCCAATCTCTTCCCACCACGGGAAGTACCAGCACAGTAGAAAATGGAAACAAGAAAAAATTWAATACCACCCAGGCCTGGTTTAAGCATGCAAACTTTCTAATAAAATATCAGAACCAGATGCTGCTAAAGATGAGTGATAATTAAAGAAGATAAATTAAAGAAATGTTTTTCCAGGGAATGACTCTACTGCACACAAATTGTTTCAGCATGGGGAAAAAATATAATAAAATTACTGCTGCTGCCTGTTTTCAAAAGTTTCCATTAATAAGTCAAGGCAGGTTCCCTGCTAAATTCCCTTATATCCAGGCTCCCTCTTTGCCTCTGTTGGTTTAATCTCAGTGTGGTTTAGCAGAGTGAGCAGGGGACTGAGCGCCAGGAACTCGGTTYCAGCACTGACTCACTGTGTGGGCTCCCTTATGTCATGCTCGGGGCAGGTCAGCCCTGGAAAGCACATCTCTAAAAATGGTCCTGAGGGGTCCAGAGCCTCATGATCTCCCCACTCGTGTGTCAGATGTGCACGGTTCACCAGAGGTTTTCCCCTGACTTTCAGCCCAGCAAACTGATCTCAGGCTAAGCTGGTGTAATGTGATTTTTTTGGGTCYGGTGTCTCATCGCAAGAAATAAGTRCAGTGGGAGCCAAGCTATGCAGACACCTGTGCAAACTCACGGCAGGAAACACGGCTGGAGCGCTGCAGATGAAGGGCGGATTCAGCAGACCCACCAAGACCACCCTGGAGCTTTATGTGCCTGTGTATAAACTCATCTCAGTCCAGGCTGTTGTTAAGCTTCATCTTAGCTAAACACAAGATGGTGTTTAAGCCTCTCAAAGACTTTTAATTTCTTTAGATTTCTCACATGCAGGAAAGTGTCCATCTAATTGCCAAAGGCAATTTCATAGCAAATAAAATAACGTGCTGCACCAGGAGCGGAAAAGAATAAAATAAACCCATGTAAATACATGGCCTAGTTCCCTTTTAACCACATGTTCCCCAGGCTCATAACCTCTGCAAAAACCTAGGAGGAATAATGTGGTTTGCAGTGTGCCTGTAAGGTCAACAAATGTGGCGTGTTTCAGGCTGCACAGGACTCGCACAAGAGATTGGGTTCCCCGGCTCCATGAATGGCTCCGCTTCACACACGGCGAGCTCCAGGTGAGACAGCGCAGATTGTATCCCTGGGATCCCGAGCCAGAGGGCTGAGAGGAYGGTCACTGCTGTTTGATGGCCACAAACCCTCTTACAAAGCCAGGCTGAGGCAGCTGCGTGTCTCCTGTGCAAACACCAGAGCTACGGGAGCTTCCTGACAGACGCTGGGCTCACAGCTCCTTCTCCCAGGGAGCAAAGTCAAATGGAACGGATGAACACACACGGAATCACTCACTTGATCCTTTGAAAAGTGCATTTATTGGGACCCTTTACTCCCTACAGACCATTGGACTTGAAATAAGAAATACTGGTTACACAGTTCATCAGGAGATTGGTGATTTCTCCTCGATGTCTGTTTCAGTCCTCATGCGACCAGTGCTGCAGGGCATCTGTCACCAAACCACACTA
>NW_026623261.1:1390563-1535063 GCF_030028575.1 Malurus melanocephalus
TGTGATTGGCAAGAATACAATGTTACTAAAAGCCACAGACATGCTAATTGGTGAGTCATTTAAGTAAAGCCTATTGATCTTGTAAGTTTGCCAMTTTTCAATTTTCACTTTTGCTTGAAAACAGCTCAGAAAATAAGACTTAACCAGAAACTCATGATCAGTGACTTTTTCATCCAATTTTTTATCAAATGTAACTCATCTATCTTGAGGGGTGCTTTTGTTTGACTGAGGGAGTGGTCATAGAGGTCCCCTTGACTCACCCAAGCCTCCCCCATTATGGATCAGAGATGCACACTCAGAGCAGGCCACATCCTATGTGCTTTCCATATTCCCATTATTTCCATATTCCCACTATTTCCATATTTCCATATTTCCATTGCAGCTACAAACCAAGGTATTATTTTCAACTGTGAAGTTCACTGTCAGCAAACAGCCTCAAGTGTATGAGAAAAAACCACCAGAGGCTGGTAACACCTCAGCCACGCCACTGCAGAGGTGGGGCATTCCAAAAGTTTGGCTCAGCACGAATTTCTGCAGCCATGCCCAGCACAGGAGCTCTGAACTCACCAGAAAATTGACTAACRTTGTCAGCTTTAAGGCAGTAAAGGAATATGGCCATTGTCTAATGGCTCAAAGGTGAGCCATTAATTTGACAATTCATGTAAAGGAACAAAAAAAAAAATAAATAAAGCTTTTATCCCATTAACCCATTCATACTTCATTATTTGGGCTCATATTCAATAGAGTGGCTAAAGCAGGTATCCTTGGCCATCCATCCTGCTTCTCTGCCACCAGTTAGGAAAGTTTTGTCCACCCTGAAAGAAGCACCATCATCTTTTGGGTGATGCTGAACTGCCGAGAGAGAGAGGGATGGGCTCTTTCCCCCCTCAGAGAAAGCTTCAGTAAGCAGGCACAGACTTTCCACATTCTTAAGCAAAATATTTACTTTACAAGTGCTGAAACAAAATTTGGAAAAGTGAAGAATAATATTTATTTTGATTATGTTAAATTGCATTAAAGTCAAAAGTGAAAATTAGATGCATGCACATACACCGAGGGCATCATTCACTAATCACAGGAASATAAAAGAACTGGAAAATACCCTACTTCACTGCCACTAGGAAAGTTGATCTGGRATAAATTACAGGCAAAATGTAAAATTAAGCAAGCTATTATTATCCAGTGTCTTAGCAGATGCTGACCTTGTTTATGGTGATTGGGATAAGAACTGAAGCGAGGTTTGACTTCACAGCTGTGTCCATGATGCCTCAGACCTGCTGTATTGCCCCAGAAATTCCCAAAGTGTTAGCACTGCTATCCAAGTGGGGTGCTTATGGATTCCTCAGCTGCTGACTGGGGAACTTGCCTTTAGCTTCTTGGAAAAGAGAAAATTGTTTCACTGATCCGCCAGCCAGACTCTGTGCTTGAAACCTGTGTTTAATTACTTTGGAGAAGCTTTAATATTCCACCAGTACAAGGAGGGGGGACCTTCCACTGCAGTGTTATTCTCTTATTTTTATTTTTTGCAGGTGTAAGCTTGTGGCTTAGTAACTGAAATAACAATTCTGTTGAAAACATCCTTGGCATGAGAGATGAGCTGCCAAAGTGTTATGGGCACAGTAATTTGTACATGGAAATGAGGAACCAGGGAACAACATGAACATCAGTGTCCTGAGGAGCTTATGATTAAAACATTATGCTTAGCTTYTATGATTTCTACAGCTAATTAGCAAGATTTATAAGCGCCTAAAAAAAAAATCCAAGGCTGAATACAGCCAATCCTTATTTTCCAYTTGAAGCAGAAAACTGCTGGGTTCTAAAATAGCAGGGAAAGGAAGAGAGGGAAAACACCCTTATCTTTTCAATTTGCCCACAATTTAGACTAATTGCTTCTCTCTTTTCCATGGGATGAGTGGATGTCTCTCAGGTGGCGAGCATGAAGTCTGTGACTTATTCACATCAGCGGCAATGCCTTGTTGATTTAACAGAGGAAAGGTTTCCTGCTGTTTCGTTATGGATTCAGACTAGCACCGGTTTTGTTTTCCAGCAGCATGCTGGGGGAATTCGAGGTGTCTGAAAAAGCCACTTCCACCAATATATACTTGGTTGATTCTGCTYGCCGGGGGTGCAGAAGGAAAAGGAGGGGTGTGGGAGGAAAGAAGAAATACCAAGAAATACCAAGCTAGTCTGTAGAGGAATGAAGGTCTTAACCTGCAGCCGCAGACCTGTGAGGGCCTCCACTGCTCCCAGGAGGGCTTCTGGCTGGCAGCACCTGCATGACCTGTTTGGGAAGTTCATGGTGTGCATGGAGGGGYTGTGCATGGCCCCAGCCCTTTCCCGACAAATTCTGCATTTCCAGAAACATCTGCATGTAGTCACGGATSGAAAACCCCTGACCAGTGTTACAAAACTCTTCTGTTCTGTCTGCACAAATCTTTCAGCCAGAAAAGGGAGCACCCTCCACAAAATGCGATGCATGGACTGCATAGGATGAGCCTTGCTTTAAGGGAGATAAACACCAATGATCATTACTGAAGCCATGAAAAAGGAATTGCTCCAAAACAGACCCAAAGCAACTGAAGCCAGATGTGATGACTGGTTTTTGTGGTAATTGTAGGTAGCTCCTGTGTGCAGAACAGMTGAGTTTTCACCCAGAACACAGATGGCTGTTTTGTCCAGGTTTGCCTTTGGAAAGAGACTCTCCAGCCACTGTGGCCATTGCCATTTCTCAGAATCTGCAATGGGCACCCCTCTTGTTTCCAGCCAAGAGCACAAGGACCACAGCTGGGTCTGTGCTCCCCTAGCTGGGAATTGTGACCCATGGTGGGGGACTGAGAGCCACACTGGGCYCTCAGCTGCCTGGGCAGCAGGGCTGCCCTTGGTACAGAGCTACAAGCAGGGAGATGTGCTGTGGTACAGCCATCAGGCAAATCTGGCCCTCAAAGGGTTGTACTTCTTTTTTTTTGTGGCTGCAAACATCTAGTGGCAGACACAACATATTCATATATCCTGGGAAGTGCTGTACCAATTCTGTATGTCGCCAGAATGCAATAATTAAAAATACAGTCTTACTGCAAAGCTAGTGTGACCACAAAAGTCCATTTATAAAGTTCCATCTATTTATACTGGAGCTGTGTTTCCTCAGCTTGGAGATATACAAATACCAGTATGCCACACTTATTAGTATCCTAGCATTTTATTATTTTTTAATGAAMCACTGTCATCACCTCCTCCAGTAAATTTTTTCTCATTCCTGTATTCCTAGAGAGGGTATAATACAGGACTAAACGGGTATAATGGGATAATTTCCACTCCAACAATGGTTTGCTGCTTACATTATACAGTGCTTGGTAGCTACTGCACCCTTGAGACAGAGAATCTGCCAAAGTTTATGGTGAGACCCACACTGGAGTGATGCCATACTCTCTATTTTCACCAACAAAATCAGCCCATTTTTTTGTTAGCATGGAGTGGGAGCAGTGACATAGAAACATTTTTAAAGAGTGATTCAGGGAGGTTTAGCCAGAGAACTTTTCTGTGCCACTGAAGTGTCACCTCAGCCTTCTAGGCCAGAGATGCTTCAGACCGGGGGAATATCACACTGGAATATCACCTTCTACTGCAAAGTGCCCAGCGAGAGGAACATCAGCAGAGCTTGACCTCATCATATAAACCCGGGGTTGCATATGGATACAAAGCTCTCAAAACAGAGCTGTGGGGGAAAGGATCCCACCCTGCTGGAAAGAAGGAGGTGGAACAAAGGCCTGGCTGAGGGAGCATTGCTGGGATGCCAGCAGAGCTTGGACTGGCACTCGTGGCAGAGGGAGGGGAGCGGGGCAGGGAGCAGCTCCTGTCACRGGGCAGCACCAGCATCCTCCATCCCCCAGCACAGGGAGCAGGGCCCAGCCTTTTTTACAGGTGTGCAGGGAACTGGGGGAGCCACAGGCTGCTGGGGCTCTCCTCCCGAGCATGTGTGCTCCAGATGGGCCAGGACTGAACGCCAGCCAGTACGGAATATTATTTATAATAACAATAATAACAATATTAATAACATAAGAACATCTGGTAGCATTTTTTYCCGTCTACCATTTGGCTGGAGGCAGAGCATCCGGGTGACATGACAATGTATTTCTGTTTCCAATTTAGCCCCAGCTCAGCTGCTGCAGTGACTCAGAGCCAGGCGCTTCCAGGGACGCATCCCTGCTCCCGGTCCCGGCTGGCCCCACAGGTGTCCCACCACAGACGGCAGAAGYACCTAAGATCATCCATGCTTGGATTTCCTTTACTGGCTGCTTCACAGGAGACTGCAAGGGGGTTTKTATGCTTCCGTGGCTCCTTTCCATSCTACCCTGTGAGGAAGTTACCCAACTACAACGGTGTGCGGTTTCAGACAGAAAACAAGAGCTGGTTGTTTTGAAATCAAACCAGAAGCAGCTCTATTACGCATTTCATGCTATTGAAAGTATATTTGACTAAATACATATTTAGACTATTTTGGTATTGTTTTGAATTCTAAGGATTTCAAATGTGTGCAGTGAATATAACACTTCCACCAACAAAGATTTCAGTTTTGACACACAACTAGCATCTAGCCTAAAAAATTAACTCTGTGGTTAAAAACAGACTTCTAGCTTTTCTTTCCTCATTATACTGACAGAAAGCTAAGAGCAAAATTACCATGGACACTGCAGCTGTTGTTCCGAAAGTTGCAGTAGGGAGACTTTTATCCATCCTGCTCATCACTAGTTTCTCCCAGCAAGTTYCAGCAGGGTAGTTGTTTTTTTGGGATCCTCAGTTGTGGAACAGGCTTCCCCTTCAAAGCAGTTAACRCAATGTGCACTCACTCTTGTCTGCTATAAATTTATTTGGGTTGATGACAAATTTAAAAGGTGCACTATTAAAACTTCATGCTCAAGAATAATGCTCATTTAAGTATTTAAGCATTCTCTCTCAAGTCCCTAAAGACTGAGTTTATGCAAAGTAAATGACGAGTTCCCCTGATGCCTTTGGAGGCACGTATCCTGCTCCTGTCTTTGGGGTCAGCCAGCTCTGCATGTATGCTCAAGGACAAACTGGGTCTCAACACTCCCTATATTATCAAATCTGCATATGAAGTAGCAAAAAACTGCTGATAAACAGAAAATCCAGGCCTTTGGCTCAGCACTTGTCCAATTATTAAAATCAGTTGCTTTAGATGGCATCTGAAATAAAACCATTTCTTCTAATGCACTTCACACACCACTCTGTGAATAGTAGGTTTGATTAAATCTAMTTATCCAGCTTGACCTCCTAGTTTAGTCAGCTGAATTTTTAGGGCAGTGCAAGGTTGCTCCCATCACCTTTGGCTCTGGTGCCATGATTCTTAAAATGCTTAGGATGAAAATCTCAATAGCGCAGCATTATTTGTAACTGACAAAAGCCAGGAATTTGGGTTAATTCAACCTCCAGCCTTATTTTAATCATCACACAGCTTCCCTGTTGTCACAAATATTATTAGCATATGAAATCTGCTGACTGCTGAAGTTCGGGGAATTCCAATAATGAAGGAATTTCCACACTCTTAAATSCAACACAATTTCTGAAGCAGACCCTCTGCCGGTGTATATTGTAAGGCTCCCCTTGCTGGTCTAGCATTCAATGACAGGAGCCTGGAGCTCTGGTTCACAAATACAGGGCCAGACTTTCACCTCTTGGCCTGGAGAGGCAGTGGCTCTCTTTCCTCTTGGGGATGCTGGTGGGGAGCATCCCAAATGGTGGGACCCAAGTGGGGACCCATCATTTGCCTTTCTTCAGGATCTCAGGGCTGGCCCTGGGTGCAAGGATTACATTCTGGGGCAGAACACAATCARACTAGAAATCTGGCAGCTGAACAGSCAGAAGAAACAGGAGAAAAGCAGGGTGGAAATGAGCAGTCTTGGGAAAAGAAAACTGGGAAGGAACAAAGAGAGAGCTGTAATCAGAAATCATCTGAAGCAATGCTGTTAATATGTTCTCCATAACAGAGTCCTTGATGACAGTCCAGGACTCTCAGCYTGGGCCAGGGAACTGTCTCCTAGAAAGGAGTAAATCCTTACATAGGTTCATGCTATTAATAGTGACACTACTCAGTAAATCTTACCATGTGCACTGTAAACAAGCTTTTATTCCTGTGGCTCAGGACAAGTCCTTCCAAATCCCGAATTTATCTGTGCCTCCCAGCTACACAGTCCAGAGGTAGAACTGAAACACTGTGACACAGTGTATGCGCTGGTTGCATACAGTTTTAGCATAAACAGGTATGATTCACCTTCCTCTTGCAAGATGTTGACCTTCTCAGTTCAATATCTCCTCCCTTCCCACATCCCATCTCTCCAAAACAGGGTGTTCCCTCCATTCTCTGGGGCATTCCCTCACATGCAAGCTGTCTCACTTTATGTGAACTAAAGAAGGATTTGTGACAGTCACCTGTGATGGGGAGAAGTGGGTTCCTGCCTTTTTCTTAAAGATCTGACACAGCAGCAGGGTGGGAATTGCATCTCCACGGTCTCCAGAGAACTCTTGCAGCCTGGAGAGACAGCCTCAAGTCTTCCACTGCTTCCTCTGAATGTGRTAATTAAATCCTTGAGCCCAAAGATGACAGCTTCAGTGGGGGAACTGAAGTCCACAATCACAAAGCTTTCTAACCCATTTTCTCCTGCAAGRTGGGTTAAACAGCCCTGGGTCTCCCTGGCAAAGGGGCAGAGRGGTGTGTGTGTTCAAACAGTGTGTCCCACAGACCAGGCAGGCAGGGAGGGCTGGAACTGAACGAGGGTAAGTTTAGATTTAATATGAGGAAGAAATTAYTTACCATGAAGATGGTGAGGCACTGGAACAGGCTGCCCAGAGAAGTTGTGAATGCCCCACCCCTGACTGTGTTTCAGGGCAGGTTGGGATGGGGCTTTGACAACCTGGTCTAGTGAAAGGTGCCCCTGCCCATGGCAGTGGGGTGGAACTAGATCATCTTTATCACACCTTTCAACCCAAACCATTCTGTGGTTCTATAAAATACCTTCTCAGTCCTTCAGGGTGTGCCTTAATTTATTATTATTTATTAATTTAGAGGTTAGCAGTGAGCCAGTCAGCCATATTTGAATACTGATTCTCTGTGTAGCAGATGACCAAACGCCTTCAGGCAGACATGCTCTGCTCCACACTGCTGCGTTTCAGTAGTATATTGCCAAGAAATCCTGCACATCAACACCGATTTTCTGGTAAGATTTTCTTTGCTTTTTAAAATGCAGGTGTGGAAAGCTGATGAAAGATCCCCAGAGTAATGTGGGTTATGGTGTCAACATCAGAAAATGAGAAAAAATATGATTCACTCTCATATTTCTGCCCTCRTGTCATCTGAAAGAAAATCTTGTTTAGTATCAAGCATAATACTGTTATGGAAGGACAGAGATATCAAATAATAGAAGGCACAGCCACACTAAAAAGCATCCCTAGGAATAAATTCAGCAATTTATTGGCTCTGGCCATGGAATCACGGATTACTCTGTCTTCTCAAAGAGGATGCAGCTATCAGCACAGCTCCCTCCTGACACCAGKTTAGTGCTGCTGTTAGTGAGCTGTGGGCTCGTGTTGTGGAGAAAGAAAGAGAAATATTTCTCGGGTTGATAAAGAGAGGACCCTGGAGTGGTCAGCAAATRGGAGAAGACGTGAAGRTGACTAGCATCATGGYGATTGCTGTCAGCAAGCGACTCRGAGCACAGTCCCTTCCAACATCTTKATAAGGAAAAACAAAGGAGCAGGGAACAGGAGAAGCCATCCARCCCAGTAAATCAGGATGGACAGTCCATCTCTGCACTGAGTAAATGAGCTGCTCCAGCTCCTACCACAATAGCAGAAGCTGGAGGGCTACACTCCCTTAACTTCAACCAACTCGTGTTAATGTGGGACCTTCAACCACACATTTTGGGGATCAAGAAACAAGAGTGCTACTGGCTGTGTTACAATGAGCAAAATAAGCAGCAAAGYGACTGCATGTGGGTAATAAAAATAATAGCCAGTGGGAAACATGAGGAATCATTTAAATGATGCAAGAGAAATGATATACATCTGAGTGTGTTTTTTCATGGGCAAACAGATGAAAACTGGTCCTCCAGCAAAGCTGGGGTACAGCCAGGGACTTAGATGTTGCAATGTTTTAATTTGCAGATTTCCTGTTGCCTAGCAGACTCCTCAGCCAAGAATCAGACAGTCAAGATACAATTCCCCGGGAGAATTAGGTGCCTTAGAAGAGTATTCCTAGAAACCAGCACACTGACTATGAAGTTATTTACACTGCCCTAGAGAAACCACAGAACAGAAGGGGACCACAGTCACAAACAGCAAAAATATCTCTCTGCTCAGCCTGAATTGCTCCTTGAAGKAAAGTGCTGAAGCCCAGTTAATTCTTTGTCACAGATAGTTTGTTTTTTTCTTCACCTCCCATTGCATCCAGTATCTCAGTAGCTAGGTCATTCTCAACAGAGAAGGAAAACCTGCTTCAAACCCCCATGCTGCCTGATCTGCAGCAAGGATTTGGTGCTGACTGCTGCACAAGACTCACATCAAAGCAGGCTCACCACACTCTCTCTCACCCAGCAACTGTGAAAGGAGAAGCAGCTTCAAAAAGGGAGACTGAGAAAGGCTCACCTTAAAACACCAGCAAGCTGAATGCCAACAGAGGATATCAGAGAATGGCATTCAAACTTTTATTCCAAATCGAGTAGAGGAGTGTGAGTTTGCAGAAATATCCCACTTCCCAGGTCAGCTTTCTCTCAGTTTGGGGATTCTCTCCCTGTACTCCTCTCTGGTGAGTCCTCACCTGTATGTCTGTGTCCAGCACTGAAGCCCCAAAATGAGAAAGAAATTGACTTGCAGGAATGAGACCAGAGGAAGCCCAGAGGGTGGAGCACCTCTCCTATGAATACAAAATGTGACAGATGGGGCTTTGCAGCCTGGAGAAGAGGCTCTCTGGGGAGACCTTACAGCCCCTTCCAGTACCTATGGGGGTTTGCAGAAAAGGGGCATTTCATAAGAACACCTAGTGACRGACAAGGGGGAATGGCCTCAAACTGAGAGTAAGTTTAGATCAGATAGTAGAAGAAATTCTTTACTGTGAGAATGGTGAGGCACTGGAACAGRTTGCCCACATAATTGTGGATGCCCCATCCCTAAAAGTGTTTAAGACCAGGCTGGATGGGACTTTGAGCAACGTGGTCTAGCGGAAGACATCCTTGAACCAGATGATCTTTAAGGACKCTTCCAACCCAARCTATTTTATCATTCTATGAGTACACCCTGAAAAGCCTAATTTACATCAGTTTGCAAAAGCAAGGCCCAGTCTGAGGACGAGTGTGAAGGCGACCAAACAGCTGTGGTGGGGGAAGACATGCTGTTTGAGAAGCTGCTCTGCAGAAACTTGGAGATATGTGGGGCTCTGAAAAGAGTGGCCACACCAAGGCTGCAGCTGCCAAAAACATGAGAACAGACAGAATTTCAGGTGGACAGCATGGCCCTGCTAGTGTGCCTGGAAATCAGGACTTTGTGCCCTGAGACATCCACCCATCTGACACTGACACACCAGTGCCACAGCTGCCTTTATCACTCACAGGAATGTGCAGATCCAGATAAACTCCATAAAGGCTTAATGAGGAAGTTTCATGGCCAACTCTTTGTCAAGGTTATCTCACCTCTGTATTAGGCATGAAAACTGGCATGTTTTTGTTATCATTACTTATGTTTGCTGCCTTGTGAATGAAGACTCTGCTCTCCTGGGGAAGAAAAGTGCAGCTGTGTATTTCTTTTGTATCAGAACTCAGTCAGGAATTGACTTCTCTTTATGCCCTCTTATTAAGTGTACAAGAGTAATGTTAATGTGAAATCAGCTGATATATCCAAGAAACAACTGTCCCAAAGAGCATGTGTGTGATTTTATGCAGCTAAGAATAAAATGCTTCTGCATGAGCAGAATCTACTTAGGTACTATTATAATTATGACAGCTGCATACTKCTTGCAGGCAACCTCTCCACTGATTTTGGTTTGTATGCAGACCTTCAGGCACTGAAGAAACTTGCTTTAAAATAATTAAAATATACTTCTTATTGTCCAATTWCAAATTATCTTGACAGTCTAACCTCAGAAAAAAAAATTGAAACTGGCATGAATTATATATGTTTCAGATTTGTATTTGGGATTTTTCAAAATTTAAGATAAATGTGCACTACCTTATTTTCAATGTGGCATCACTCCCAGACTCAGATTCAGCAGATTTCTCTCTCTGGGACTGGCAGTGAGCCTCTCCTTCTGCAAGCAAGTAATTTTCATTAGTGTCTTATCTAGCTCCTTAACACAGGCTTCCCTACTTGATAAACCACTGCAATCTGAAACCACAAGGAAGCAAACTGCAAACCTCTTTGCACAGAACGACTGTAAACAYGCAAGCACTCAACAAACAAAACAACCTTTGAGTTAATGAGGATGAATGCCAACAACCACCTTTTTTTCTGCCAAGTGAGTATTCTAGACTGAAAGCATTGAGATAAGCAGGACTCAAACAGGGCTGGTGAAGTAGTTTGATTTACCAGTTAGTGGAATGTGCTTCAGTACCCAAGCTGGTCTTAGTAAAAAGAATAAAAAACCAGATAATTTTCTGACCACACGAGACTATCTGCCACCTCTGAACAGCACCCCAGACTACTCCTTTATTATAATTAAGGGTATGTGGGATATTACTGGTGGCAAAACTTTGTCRAATGCACAGGACCTATTTAGCAATTGGCTGGACAAAACAATAGCAAACAGACCACAAAAACAATAATCCTGTGCTGGCAGAGATGGACCCTGGATGATCTAATTGACCTTCTGCATTTGAACCTTGTCATTTATCACTGGCTATGGGCTGCAGAAGAATGRAAGACGTGTAAGATGAAAACAGGTTTAACAATAGCAAAAGAAAACACAAATGCAAATGCAGATGGCAATATGATTGCTCAAGATACAAATTATAACCAGGCCTAGGGACAGATTAAGAAATGATAAGCATACTCAGAGTGCCAGACTCCAAATAGTAGGTTACTGTAATGCCTCCTTTTTAACCCCTGAGCCAGCAGTAAACTTCATTTGCAGGATTTGGCCCTTCTCATGTTCAGGACATAGGTAGAACTGCACATTCAAAGCTCGAGTTTTGCTWCTAGGTTTACAGCACATTAGAGGCAACAACTTAGACCTCATTTTTCAATAGGAAGAGTCACAGAAAGTAGATAATTTCATCTGAGACAGCTGAAGACTGGATAAAACCTGTGTCTGTGGAAGATGACTAACACATCATCTCTGAACACAGCTCTAGAAATGGATTTCTAGTTTACACTAGGAGCTATGTGAATGGTACTGCTGCCATCAGCTGAAAAAGCACCTAAAAGCAGCCTCAAAGTCTTTGGTTTGTAGAACAGTTAATCAGAATTTCTTCAATTTCTGCAGCCAGTCCCATGGCCTGAGGACAGCAACATGCTAAATGCTTCTCAACACTCTCCCTCCTTCAAGATTCTCCATCCWTTTTCCAAGGCTCAGGCACATCATCTTACCAGGCAAAATACAGGAAAAGAGACTGTTCTGTTGCTCTAGAATTGTTCTCCTCTCTTTCTTTGGGAAAAAATGGATTTGTTTCCCAATTCCCAGAAAAGAAGAAACTGTAATGCATCCCCACTTTTTTCCGGACGAAGCTCAAAAGCAGAAACTTTATAAAGGAGAGAAGAGCAAGAAAAGTGAGGGACCAAAGTCCTGCTCCCTTTCATCTCTGCTACTCAGCTGAAGGTCCACAGAGTTCCAGGGTTTCTACAACACCAGGAGAAGGCTGGTAAAATGATTACACTCGTTTCAAGCAAACCCACAGCTTCCAAGGGGGTTTGCTGAGAAGTGCCACCACCTGCTGGAGAAAACAGAGGGAACCAGTCCCTCAGCCACCAGCTTTTATGAGTTGGCAGGACCTATTGGCAGGCATAAAGMCATTTTTATTATCAACACATATAGTCAAATTGTTCGATTACAAGATTAAGCTAGGATTTTGCAAAGTGATTAACTCAATTCCCAAAGATTTCCTTACTTATTACTGACCATTTTATCCAATAGAGGGATACAGAGAGGTTCATAGATTTTGTAAGATTATATCATTCTTCAATTAAGAAAGGTTGAGAAATTCTACCCTTATTCAAAATATTTAAAGGCATTAAAAATCCCCCTGTTCTCTGCCATATGATTTTCAAAGTTAGATTAAGAAGGGAAAAATATAACCTTAAAACAGACAGATCAACCTCTCCCAAGATCCTTGTTGCAATAGAAATGGAGCTGAATGTATATGAGTGACCTTCTATTTTTTGGTTTCCCAATTTCTTCTCTTGCAAGTAGAATTAATAACAAGTTTAGGTTCATTCTATTAGTTAGACCCTTGAATAAAASCAATTTCTGTCCTCTATCTCCAGCAAAATGTCCCTGATCTCAGAAAAACCCAAGAGTTCAAGTAAGCTGTTATAGTTCTCTGTTGAACAATTTCTTTGCAAATCAGATTGACATGGAACAATTTCCTTGGCCAAGAAAACCAAGAACTCAGCCAAAAAAAGAAAAAAAAAAAAAAACCCAACCCGAACCTTTCCCCTCAACTTTCATGCAAACACACAACTGTAATAATATTTGAGCATATTTTAT
This sequence comes from Malurus melanocephalus, assembly GCF_030028575.1. Taxonomy (NCBI): domain Eukaryota; kingdom Metazoa; phylum Chordata; class Aves; order Passeriformes; family Maluridae; genus Malurus; species Malurus melanocephalus. The sequence continues at coordinate 1,403,267 of NW_026623261.1, forward strand.
CATCAGAATCAACTACTTCGCTCTTAAACAGCTTACAGTATTTAGCCAGCCATTCAACTAAACTGCTGGTCTGTCCAAATAATTAGTCATATTTTAAACCAATGATAACAGGCAAGATCAYGGTTTCCATAATAAATATACATAAGTTGATCATTTTGGTAGAAACTGTACTTGTTTCTCCAACATATCTATATCTCATTGTGTGTATTTTGCGGCACTTAATAATCAGATGACAACTGCTGGAGAATACCAAAGAAACTGAGGCTGGCACAGATCCTACCTCATCCTGAGTTTCTGCTTCTGGRGCAGGAGTCAGCAAAATGGAAGGTCTCAACAAACTTCATTCTGTCATAAGTAATGAATAGGAAAGAGGAAGGTGAACCCACAAAGAAACCAGAACAAGATGAGACCTTGGCATTTCAAACTCCCTTCCARATCTTATAAACAGAGGCGATTTCCTTTGGGTTTAAATCCTTACCCCACCTTATGGCTGGGTTGCACTTTTTAAGCAAAGATCCTAACCATTTGCTTGACTGGGTAGCCACAGTGTGTTCCCAGAAGAACCCAGGTCACCAGTGGCCACCCCACAGGACCGGCTGCTCTGCCACCTGCTTAGGGCTGAGTGGTTTCACTGGCACGAGGCAGGCACCTTTAGAGACAAGGACATGGCACACTTTGTCCTTCCAAGCCCAGCACCTCACAGCACATCATCCTGCTTTGTCAGAACAGGTATCGACAGTGCAAAATAAAGCAGCTGAGTWCCCACTGCAGGGGGGAAGGGGATTTCGGGAGAATGGGGGTGTGTGGTGGCCTGAGGCAYCCAGGCACAGATCTGCTTCCCCTCTGAGTGCCCATGAGGGCAGGTGCTCAGAGAAGACCCGACACTGGCTGCTGGTGCATTCCCTCAAAGCCAGCTGCAGCAGGACCCCCTTCTCACAAGGACCCTTCTCACAAAGACATTCAGAACAAAAACCCAGACTTCRGTGTGGGGGTTTTTGGGGTGGGTTTTGCTGTGGGTTTGGTATTTTCTTTCAGGTAGACATGTCTGTAACAGAGAGCACCTGCATTAACTGAAATCTAAGTAACAATGTGGGCAAAGGAGAGGGGAAGAAATGGGGAAAGGARTGGAAAAGCTTGGTCATCAGTAATTCCTYACCTATAGTAATTTTTAAACCCTTMGGCTAAAGCACCTAAGCATGTGCAAAACTGCATAGACTGAAGTCTTCCTCTGGCTCACCTCCAAGACATTAATGCAGATACACTTATAATTAATGAGATTATATATTTCGTGAGATCTCATCATTTCCCATTCAATGTAAGAAGAGTAATTTTGGAGGGGTCAGTTGCCTTTTCTTTTCCAAAGAACTTGCGCCAATGTAAAATTAGTAAGTGGGAGGAGAATTAAAGTATGTCACTGGAAACTGGACAATTTAAATCTCTGGAGATATACATCTGGCTTTATAGTTCATTCTTTGATATTTTTCTTTAAAAGTCTGAAAGAGTACAAGCAGTTGAATRCCATTTAAACCACTACAGTGTCTGCAGGGCATTTTTTTCCATTACAGGTTAAATAACTTAAATGAGGTATTTTATTTACTCCTGCAGAGCCCAGACTTAGAAAAACCACACACACAAACAGGCACGCCTTTGAATGCTGAAACTCCTTTTTATAAAAGAACAATTCTATTATTTTATAGACTCACATATTGAGATCAGGAAACTCCGAAACTACAGTGCAGTTATGTGTCTGATAGGACAGCCAGCAGATAGGGATCATTTTCAGGAAAGGCACCGCCTCTGTCCCACTTGGAGCAGCTGTGAGTTCAAGTGAAGCACACCCAGCCACTGTAGCTGCAAATGCATCCTACAGCTACAGCAGGGACTCTTGTGCTTTGTTATAAATAAAGCAACTTGTGGGACTGGGTACTTCGTGTTCGTGATTCTACAAATGTTCTTCACCTCCTTTTTCAGAACTTTTGTGTTAGAACAGCAGTTTAGTTGGACACTTTACAAACTGCCCTATCTGACTTTCCAGGTGCTCTAAATCTGCAAAGCAAAAAGTGACTGGTACCAGGGGACTGCTGGGTACCAAGCTTACAGACTGGCAAAACCTCAAGCCAAGTAGTCTCCTTTTCTCCACCCAGACTGAAAAGAGAGTGTAATATTTCATGGTAAAATATTGCCATGGAAGACATTTGCCTGTGCTTTTTTTTTAATAAAATCTGTTTGGCAGCTATAGGAAAATGGACCATTAGGTATTTTTCCATCTCTAGAGTCTATTATTCTAACTTCATTTAGGAACAGAAGTCCAGTATCCATCTGTAGCAGAAAAGGCTAAAAAGATAGACTTAAGAACAGACATAAAATCACAGGCTGCTGGAACAGCCAACACGATCAGTTGTCCATATCTGGTAGCCAGTAATCTGATAGTCTAGTTTCTTACCTTTAAGACTGAAAATATCCATCATCATGGAATGGGAATTCATTTCTAGAAGAACAAACATAAAACTTTGAAAATAATCTTCTAGGCATGTGCTGGAGGTACCTCACCACCCCGTCCTCTGTCTTTGCGCTGATGTGCTGCATCCTGTGAAGATGGCTAAGACAGACTCTCTGAAATGTTGTGATGTTTTTCTCTTCACCTTGTCACAGCTCTGCTGAGTGACAGGAGRAGGATTGAATGGTCTATTCTCTCTGGAGTGAGAGGATAATGTCAACACTGCTCTAGATTTCAGATSTGGCAAAATGTGCCTGAAGGTGACATGGAAGAACAGTAAGTTTTAAATGACATCTCCGCTCTCATATGACTCCYGTGAAGATTTGCCATTAATAGCAGMAACCTTTCTTAARAATTAAATGTTATTCTTTTGTCTCACTGAGTATCTCAGCCCAATGCTGAGTTAAATAAGKCAGACACTTGCTGCAGATGAGGAGGAAAACACCAATTCCAGTTTTAATGAAAATCTATGAGTGTGTAGTGCCAGCACCATCAGCGTTCACAGACTGGCAATACTCCACAGAAAAATTAGTCTTTTGTGGCATTAGCAATCACAAACATTCATCTGGAAATCCTAACACAGATGGGGCTTTTGTGGAAGAAATCTTTCAGACGAGCTTTGAAGATAACTGCTACAATAAAGGATCGATTTTCTCAGTTTCCTAGGTCTTGATCTGTTTSCTGTAGCTTAGCACAAAATAAAGAGTGCCTTTCTTACAACTGACAAGTCASAGTGAATGAAACCAATTGTGCTGATTACAACCTTTGAAGTTTTACTTGAAGATCATATGAATCGTCCAGAAAAATTTAACAGTAATTGACAAATTCACTTGYATTGTTGCTCATGGTACCAAGAAATTTTGTTCACGAGAACATGCAATATTTTGTGAACTTTATATTTCACCATGAATTTCCCCAGTAGTTTAAATAGCATTCTTTCCATCATATAGTWTTAGCACACTCTTATGGATCATTGTTTCTTTCCAGTTAAAAAGCAAAATAATGTAAATAGTGCCAACAAGCACTAAAATATTAAATGCTACAACAGAACCCTACAAAATTACTAGTTTCACAGCTAGATCCCCATTGAGATTTACAGATCCAGAACATTTTGCTTCCCTGATATCCTWGCACAGAAAAAGAATTCCAGTGGATGTACAGCATAATGACCTGCTCCTCAAGGTTCCTCTGTGTTAACTTTGGCATACCTTGCCCCTGAATCACAAGAAGGAAAGAAAGCTTTCAGCAGCCAGAACACAGCCCTTCATTTAAGGGAAAAACATTATAAAACATTAAGTCTCAAGTGAATAAACAATCTCCARAGGCAACCCTTCTCATTTTAGTTTATCTTTCCTTTTCTTAAAAGCATGGTCTGAATTTCCCTTTTTCAGAGGTGAAATCAGCTGGATGGATCAGCTCATGGTGGTCATGAAGTCATGGTCTCTGTGACACAAAAGACCATCAGCATTTCCTTCTGCCAGGAGGCTCTTGGGCAATTCAGCAAGGAGCTTCACAAGCCTCCAAAGTCAGCCTGAGGTTTAGGAGTGATGTGACAAGATCACGGCTTCATGACCACAACAAGCTGATCCAACAGCTCACCTCTGAAAAAGAAAATTCACTCCCTTGGGGTAATCTGTTTCAGCAAAATAACCAGTTTCATGCTGGTTTAGTATGCTGAACTGGCACAAGAAATGCCCCAGTAAGAATGACAGCGTAAGAGTGGGTGACTGCTGAGCAAAGGGTGAGAAAAGCCAGGACCAGGGAATAGGGAAAAGGCACAAACCCTACTGCTTTCAGCAGCACTGCACTGTCACATTAGCGTCCATGCTTGTGAAACCGCAGGCTGAGGACTTGCTGCAGAGCAATAACTCATCTGCAGAACCTTTCATGAAGTGTAATCCAGTACTTCCAAGCAGGATTCGTATCTCACCCATCAGCTCCCCAAAGCGTCACACACATAAAGTAACAATCTAGTGAAAGGGGAAATGAAATTAGCTGCACAAATATTTAGATAACCCACGAAGAAAAGGAGAAGTAGGCAGCAGCTCGTAGAAATCATGAACCAGAAACATGATAAGATGGGCAAAAGGAAATAAATTCTGTGACTGCCAAGAGAGCAAGAGAGATTTCGATCTTTGGGTGTTAGCTCTCCTGGGTGTYTCTTAAATTACTGTTTTTTCTTGTATATCAAAACCAACCAAAAATTGGTTTACTTTTAGATTGACAAAGTAGATGAAAATGAAGAGGGCAAAACTATTTCACAAATATTCTTATCCAGCATAACAGAAACAGGAGCTTATATGCATATACAAAATGAGGGTGAATTAACTGGCTCACTGTAAACAAAGAAGTTCAGTCAAAAAACAGATATTACCTACTAAAGTAGCTCCTAAATGAGCAAGTCTGAGTTGTGCACATCCAAGAGCTCTAGAAGAGCAGATGGATGTRTGCTCTGGACTTACTCCTCTTCACTGACTAGGAGACTGATGGAGATATGGCACTGCAGATATGTCACTGGCATGAAAGATCAGATACTGCCTTGAGTCTACACTCAACCCTACCTCAAGGCATCCTGAGAAGGGAAGAAAAGCTCAAAGCAGCTGGAGACAACCTCTTGAGCTCATACTCGCTGAACAGTGATGGAGTAAAACAGCAGCTAATGGGGACAAGGAGCACACCCCAGAAAAACAAAGCCCTTGGTGCACTGAAAATGAGTGGAAGGGGTAGGTCTTGGGAAGCATCCCATGAAACTGCCCATGCTCAGAGCACTGCCTTTGCTCTGCCTCAGCATGGCCTTGAAGAGAGCAACACATCAAGCAAGGGCTTAGTAAGCTCACAAGTTTCCAGAAGACTCTCCTGGCAAGAAGGAAGAGGAGCAGGAACATGGGCCTCTTGCCAGAGATCGATTTGTCCAATTTAAAGAWATTAATTTAATTGTCTGTGGCAGTAGGAAAGCTTGCAGCTGCTGGCTCCAGGAAGCCTGGACAGCAAGACAACGCGGCGCCAACACTGCTAGAATTAAGCAAGCGAGGTGAACACCCAGCAGCCAGGACTCAGGAAGTTTGGTGGCATCACACCCCTGCAATGCCAGGCTTGCACATCCACTATTTCCATTCTGAGCGGCTACATCCCAGGGAGCAACTCTCTAAAACCCAGGCTGGCTGTTAACACACAGTGTAGCTGGTACAAGATAGTGTTTAAAACCCCCAACACTCTGCAATTAAAATCTCATCCTGCTAAAGCCAGGGGGTCTGTCTTGCACAGGGGAGCCCCAGCAGGCTGCTTGGGGTGCTGGGACCCTGTGTCCCAGCCCAGGGAGGTAAAAGGCAGCAAGAACACTAACAAATGTGTCATTACAAAATTATGTTTGCGTATTTTTTTTTTCCTCAAAAGATAAGAACAGTTGGAGAAGTATATGCTGTGGGGCCTCAGCAAATCTACTGCCAGGATTTGCTGTTTGAGGCTTTCATCCATCCAGTTTTAATCCAAATTAGTAGGAGCTTCAGAAAAGGATTCTGGCAAAGTCACAGCTGGAAAGATTTCCATCATTAATTCTGCCAGGCATATAAAAATACAATTAAAAAAATAGGAAGGGSTTGGGATATAACAGCGCTTGGCRCAAAGTTGTTTTGGTTTGCTTTTARWGTAAAAACAAAAACCAAAGTAAAATCCGTATTTAATTAAGMAATAATGCTTATCTTTGTCTTCTTTGACGTTTTTGCATAAGGCTAAAAATGCCATTCTGTGATTATTATAGAATTAATTTCTTTGCTTTGTAGAGGCAGGGCGGCCGGGGGTGAGCRGGGAGGGCCCACTCCCCTGGCCCCAGTGGCACAGGGCTGTGCAGATTTTTGGCAGGTCATTCCCTGTAGCAAACAGCAGTAGTTTAACGAGTTCAGCCTGCAGCTTGTCACAGCTGGGAACACCAGAACAGGGAGGCAGCACAGGCGCAGGTGGTGCCCAGGCACTGGTGTGCRTTCACCAGTGAGCAGCAGCACGGTCACACTGCCTGGGACCAGCTCCTCAGCAAYGACAGCACCAGAGGTGCACACAAACCTCTGTGACAGCTCCTGTTCCAAGCTGGGGAGGCTAAAACATGACATTTTGCAAATGCCAACTCTGACCAGTATTTACTGCTTAAGCAAACCAGCTTCTTTTCTCATGTAATTTCGTTTATCCAGGGAGCGCTGCGTTAAGGAATGAGGCTTGAGCAAAGGCATTCCAGTACTTTCTGCCATATATGCATTTTGAAGAGAGAGCAGGAACTTCCCAAAATACTCCTCAATTGCTAGGGGTCCGTTTATTAATGAGACACATAGTTCACTCCAGGACAGAAGCCTATGTCCTATGGTGCTGCTCATGATTTTGGTTATCCTCTTCTCTGTCACAGCTGTTATTGCAATAAAYCCATTGCACCTGACCAGACTCCTCATCTCAGAACTTTAAGCAAACTACCTCAAAACAAACCTGATTTATAAAGGCATGAACTRTGACCACAGAGGCATCATTCCACCCATGACATACATTCACACAAAGAAGAGAACCACAATCAATCAGTGGAGAAAACTGCCTGTACGAAAATGTAAGGAGCTAAAATAGGGAGTCAGATGGGGGAATGAGAAAAACAGATGGAAAGTAGTCCTGTGGAAAGGGTCCTGGAGGTCCTGGTTCAAGAATTGACCATAAGCCAGCAGTGTATGGCAGCCAGGAGGGCCAATCCTGTCCTGGGGGYATCAGGCACAGCATCACCAGCCAGGCAAGGGAAAGGATTGTCCCACTCTGCTTTGCACTGGGGCAGCCTCATACTGTGTGCAGTTTTGGGTGCAGCATGAAAAAGACATTGGACTATTAGAAAGTTTCCAAAGGAGGTCTACACACACGGTGCAGGGTCTGGAAGGGAAGTCATATGAGGCTGAGGAAACCTGGGTCTATTCAGTCTGGAGACAACTGAGTGAGATCTCATTTTGGTCTTCAATTTTCTCGTGAGGGGAAGAGGAGGGACAGGCACTGATCTCTTCTCTCTGGTTACCAATGACAGGACTGGAGCAGATGGCATGAAGTTGAGGTACGGAGGTTTAGGTTGGATATCAGGAAAAGATTCTTCACCCATAGGGAGTCTGGACACTGGGCAGGCTCCCCAGGGAAGTGATCACAGCAGCAGCCTGACAGAGTTCAACAAGTGTTTAGACAATACAATATCTCAGGCACAGGGTGTGATTTCTTGGGGATGTTYTGTGCAGRGCCAGGAGWTGCACTTGATGATTCTGATGGGTCCCTTCCAACTCAGCATATTCTGTGATTCTGTAATAGATCCAACCACTCAAAGGATTTTCTCCACATAGCTGTGTTTCATGTGTAGCCAAAAATCATAGTATATAAGGAACCTTGGCTGTTAGTTGTTAAGACCTTTCATAACTAAATGTATTCTGTACTGCAATCACCCACTTCCATTTCCCCTAGTGCTACATCAATAGAAGATAGAACCAGGATTAGTTTCGCCTCCAAAATACACAGCATAATTCTCAGTGTTTAGTGGAACTTTTATATTGGTCTCAGGATAAAGCAAAGACACTGGGCTGGCCAGTCATGGCACTGAACATAAATCCCTAGACATCAGACAGAGACATCCCATCTTCTAGGACAGACTCCAAAGAAGGAARTATTGTGATTAATGATGACTATTATGCCAATGGTATCTCCTTATGGAAATGAGACTCAGGAGTTACGTACTTGACTAGAATTAACTACATATCCCATCATATACAATAACATGACCTGTTATTTTGCACTTTATAGTRCAAATATATAGAAATATATTAAAAAGGATCACAGGGTGGCAGGTAAGATATATTTTGCCTTTTTAAATTATGTGATCACCAATATCAATTATATGAGAGAATAAGGTTAAAGAAACACAGGTTTTGGGTTTTTTTTCGCAATTCAAACAAAAAAGAAAGGCAGAGAGGGATATTGGTCTCTCCATTCTCCTGGATAACCACAACTCTTCTTTTTTTAGGAAGTTTCCAGACTGAAAAGACAGCCTTGTTCAACTCTGGACCTCAGTTTAAATTGCAAACAGCAGTTTAACAAAAGAAAAATTTGCTAAACAGCAAAGAAAGAACACATGAAATTATTCTTCCCAGCTTCTGTGAAGGGGTGGAGAGTCAGAAAAGAGAAACATGGTGGTGATGGRAGCTGAGCCAGCAGCTGAACCTCCTGCCAGCTAACCCCAGAGCTGCTTCTTGTCCAACAGGGAAACCTGCAACCACTGTGTATCATCCCTGTCCCTCTTGCCTGCTCTAACTGGACATTTTTGTCTCTAGAAAACCTATGAAACCAGAAGACAGTGCAAAGTCACAGGGTCACCATCTCAGCAATATCCTTCTCTGGCTGGCGGCCTTGAAGCTGTGGAATTGTCCTGGGGACAGTGGAAATAACCACTTAAGAAGTAATCTTTAAAAGCAGAGATAGAAAGAAAAGACTGAGAATTATTAAGGTGTTTCCTCCCTACATCATTTGAATGTTTAACCAATATCAAAACAGCCCCAAGGTCCATGGTTTATCTTCTTAGCACCATTTTTTTCAGTAATTTTGGACAGGTAACGGAGAACTCACAAATATTTGACTGCCTTCTGCCAGCTGTGGTGTGTATGAACACCGTTAAGTCACAACACTGAGTGATTGTCTAATGGAAAGAGACACTGCACTGTCAGTCACTTCCACAACAGCCTTCCAGCCCTCTAGAACAGGCAGAGAGGAATAAAGGGTCCACCAAAACCAGCCTTTAATGGTTGCTGTTGGAAAGCCCATGCTCAGTGGGGGGACTGCCTCCCTACTGGAAGACACCCAGTCAGATGTTATCCCATTAAGAATACCAGTTTCTTAGGATGGTTTACAACGACAGAGCTGCACTCTCCTTGAGAAGTTTACCAAGCTGACACATCTGCTTGACTCCTCTCATCAGTGACAAGGAGAAACGACTGAGTCTGAGTTTCTGTGAGTTTGCCTCACAGCTTGAGTAGAAGCAGGAAGTTCAGCCAAGACGCTTGTGTTCCTACTGAAAAAGCTTTTACCTGTGTCTCTTCGTTTTAATGAGAAGATAACGAGAAACAGCAGGGCCAGCACTGGCTGTAGCAGCAGAAACAACAACAAAAAAAAATTATTAGAGGTCTTGTCCTGCTTTTGTTACCACGTGGGTTTTCTGATGCTTAATGAGAATTGAACTCTTATTACAGCCTTTCCTTGGAGGAGATTGTCTTCTTCTTCAATCCCTCTGCCTATTTCAACAAAGTGTAGCTCTGTTATCTGTAAGACATCATCAAACCTTGACCTTCTGTTAAACTWGGTCAAATTGGCCACTAATTAAAACAAGTGTCAGAGAGATGGCAGGTAGGGCACACAGTGAACGCTCAGAAAATCTATTTCCACTGCTTTTCCACTTTCTCTTCCCACAGACGTGTGGGAGGCTTGCAGCCAGGACCACCACCAGATAAAGGGATCCTGTAAAAAGAGGGGGCTCTCTCCCTTTGTTGCCTCAACAAATTGCTCTCAGCAACAAGAGACAACCTCTGTCCATACAACCTCACAGCCGTTTTCAGCTCCTCCCTCCATCCAATTTGCTGCAGCACAACAAAGCACTCCAAAAATAACATTCATTTYTAAAAACTGGAATATGGCACAAACCACCCCAAAGGAGAGAATGACAACGGCATGAGTTCAGTGTGGGCTCACGAACTGACGCTCCCGGCCAGGGACAGAAAACTGGAACCTCAYGGAAAGAGACTGAATGGAACCAGAGTGAAGGAAGGTGCCAGAAGCCGCGGCCATTGATGGCCAAACCCTGCCGAAAGGATAACTCAGCTGCCCGGCAGCCCTGCGCTAGGGAGAGCGCCAGGACTGCGTCACAGCTCTGGATCTATAAATGCCTGTGCTCTGGAAGGCTGCATGCATGACAGGCGTGCACACCAAGCAAGGTGAAATTCTAAAATGAGGAATGTTTCCAAATGATAGCTTTAAAGTTGGGGATCAGCAGAGCTTGAACAACTGATTTCAATTCCAAGCAATATCTGATTAGCCAATTTGATGCAGTACCCCAAACATACTGACAGTTTCTATTCAAAATGGTATCCTTCAGTAATGACAGAGCTGGTATGTACGGACTGCTAAACAGAGGCCCATACCACTACTGCTGAAGGGACTGGAAGTTGGACCAGGCAGAGGAGAAATAAGCAAAATAATTTTCATTTGAATAGACAGAGCCAGATTTGCCACTTCCTTACCTCTTGTATAATCACATAGATCATGTGTAAGGAAACTTTCACAAAAATTGAGTTATACATGCATAATAAATAAATCTAGAAAAATTCCTTGCCTATGAAGAAYGGAAATTAATTTTAATTTGTTAAGTAAGAAAAGCTGAATGCTAAATTGTAATAATGAAATGAAGACAGGTTTTTAGAAGGAGTATGTTTTTGATGTAATATTTGAAAGTGATCAATTCAAATTCYGCTTTTGAAAAATTTTCTGAGCTTTGATCTTGCTCCAAGTTGAGTCCAGAACAACTATTATATGGCTGACATTAAAAGTGTCAAAACAAAGTGATTTATAATGGAAACAGAGAAAATAAATCACTATTTGAGAACTTTTTAACACACCACAGATTAGATCCAGAAGGCCAGACTAAGCTGTCATTGAGTYTGTAAGCTTTCCTGCTGCAGCTGAGGACCACAATACACAAAAGAGCAAATTCAGTTAATKAACTTGATCAGATACACACAATGACCCTGGAGAGGCACTTAAAAATTATGATCTACGAAGATTCTAACAWGACCACAGTCAGTGACCTGCAGCAAACGGAGAAGCAGGGTTCCTCTGGCTGGAGCACAGATGCATTCACCAAAGGCCCTGCTGAAGAGTATGTAACCATATTTGACCACCAAAATGAGAAGARCCATTAACATCCTGAATTAATGGGCTTAGTGGTTTTCAAATGAGGTATTTTCATGATGGACGTGGTGTGGATTCAGCAAAGTCTGCCCTTTAACAAATACAGCTTAGGTTTCAAAGATTTGATTAGGCTTAATACCATTAGGGAACTATTACTGATTTTATGCTGTTGTTGTTACTGGTTTAACTATCAATTTCTGAACCAAAAATTGCAGACAGTTGGCTTGACCAAGMGTCAAGGTTTAGGAATGCAAAAGCAAATCCAAGGTACAGATGAGCTTCAGATGTGGACAGGCTTCATAGGCTTTAATAAGCCCTCCAGAGTTTGTCAGGTCACAGAGGTTTTTCCTTTGGTGGGKTGTGCATGAGCCCAGTTGTTTCTCTGCATTTGTTGTTTGTTTTAAGCACTTGTGACCTCAGCCAGAGCAAGTGGAATTCATACGAGCAATTACTGCATGCAACAATTATAAAAAACTCACGCCAACCTTGGTTTATTGTACACCATTTACAAAAAAATCAAAACAAATGAAAATGATCTTCTTAATCAGCAATCCCTTGATCACCACCACGTGTTTTTAAAACAGCCAGATGTTCACAGTTTAAGAAGCCAAATAATACTACTACATTTTTGTAAACGTTAATGGTGAAAGAACAATAATAATGGTTTTAGTCAATCATCATTAGTACTTGAAAGTACAAATATAAATTAAGACTCAAAAAACTTGTACAATAAAATCTGCTATAAACAAAGCTAATTAAAAAGAACTGCTCTCAACCTGGGTTGTGGGTTTCATCTTGTTTTAAAATTAAAAGCAGTATTTATTTTTCTGAAGCATCCAAATGAATGTCCACATCCAGATGTCCTTACAAAGAAACACGGGTCTTCATTCTTTTCTCATTTTTTAATCTGTTTATATAATATTTTACTTCTGATTGTCTTTTTCTTCCTTGGCAATCCTCTTTGTCACACCACTGAAATACTTCTCGCGGAAAGAATTGTGTCCCCTGTACGGCAAATACTGACCATCCAACAAGTAAGAGTTCTCATYTTGATCCTGTATGGCATCAAAAGGCAAATGTTAGATCTGAGGGTAGTATGTTCAGCACATATTGCCACTGGTTCACCTCCAGACTTGYTCAAACCATTAAGTGCAAGGGGGTAAGGTAGCTAGGCTTTTGTTTTACAATTCAGTGGCACACACTTGAGACACTGACATCACCTCAGCCAACACCACCAAAATCCCACCCTTACATGAATAAATGAGCACAGGTACCAATGCCACGCAGACTCCTACAAAGGAAAATACATTAATTACTTTCCAGAAAAAAAATACCATCTGGAGAATTCAGTCACTCAGGGGCCTGTGGAAGGCAGGTACAAACAGGAGAGAAATAGAGATGGCTAAAATGAGTTCCTACAGCTATTGAAGCACATTGAGAGAAATTTTTTTTGTGTGCAGCATTCATATATTTCTGAAAGTTAAAGTTGACACAGTAAATCCCTACACATAATACCTATTTGACACCAGYCAAGAACACAGTTTAGAAAATTGGCCCACTATATATACAAAGGTTTAGTTCATCATGTACTGTGGCTTTATGCAATTAAGATACTTGTCAGCTAACTTAGCAATGCTGTAAGATAAACATTACATCAAACTTTAATCTGAGTGTTAAATAAAACTGATGGCAACTTCTAAAARCAGTTTTACACTTCTGGGTGATGTCAGTTTATTATTATGCTCAACAGCAGGAAGGAACAGTGACAAGCAGCCTCACATAGAACAACTCAGTGGTGCAAGGAGAAAATAAAAACAAACACAACAGTAAGCTTCTATTCCACGTGTTTCTTCTCTTTTTTTTTTTTTTTTAACCCATGCAGTAACAAACACATTGGCTCATTACTTGAAAAAGTTTACAGTTATTTGTTCATATCTGAAAATAAAGTTACTGTGGAATGCYTCAGCATTAGTAAGAACATCAAAGTAGATTTTAGTCCATTATTTTCCTATTACAGAAGTATTACAGTGCAAGGTTGAACAGAATCCTAGTGGACAATCTCTCCCTTCAGCTATTTCATAGCCTTTGCAGGTTTTCACCTAGCATGATCAACACTTCTCCTAGCTTCAGATATCTTAATAAGCATTCTAAAGGTGAGTGAAAGAAAAGGATTTTCAACAAGACACTTGTGTGCATGTAGAAGGGCCCTCTTCTGGACACAGTGAGATATTACTGTGAAGTACCTCTCACCTGCTATCTCAACAGAACAGTCAGGGATGTGACACCAGCTTAAATTAACTTGCTAAATGTTCAGTGCCATGAGGAACTCTATTATGTAAAGCATCTTCACCAGTAGCAGCAGCTCTACTTAAATACTGCACTGCTGGAAAATAGGAAAAGAAAATTACTTCAGGAAACCCAGTGCAGGCACAGTACCACAGTACCACACCGTCTTTTGGTCACCTGTGGGAGACTGCCATCTCCAKTATTCTCAGGCTGATAACCAAGAGGCTTYTARCATGTTYGTGAAAAAAAACCCCAAAATTACAAAATTACTACACACAGGCAGGAAACAAGAAGGATTTAMGACATACTCATCTCACAGCCAGCCTGTACCCACTTTTCCAGACCACTGTGAGGTAAAGAACACTTGTCTTGAATTTGCAGAACACAAATCCTTCTTTGAGATAAAACATGTATTTTTATATCATTGGGATATGCTTCAAAACAAGAATGCTATATATTTCACTTATTTTGAGAAATGGGCAGCATAATTGACCCTGTAGATAATGATATATGGGTCAAAGACATTTTAACATAAAAATTAACCCCCACAACCTCTAAAAGGTCATGCAYGTGTACAACATTCATCTTGATTCCATAGGAAACAAAATGCTGGTTCAGAGGGAAGGGATGAAGGAAGAAGCTACCTTGYTCTCTACCTCCAAGCTGGTTAGGGCAAAGAGAGGATGTGCTGTGGAAAGGAAATTTAAGTAAAACACAGGCGTAATAGGGACACCTGCATGCACCACATGGAAATGGTGCACCACTACAGACCAGAATCTCACCTCAAAAATTCASGCCTCATCAAAAGTTCTGCAAACACCCTCACTAAATGAGAGAAAATCTGCAGTCAGGCATCGATTTCTTAGGAGAGATTGCGAAGGAAATTCCTGGCCCACATCACAATAACAGTTTAGGAGGTTCCATTCCCTACCTCTCCCCTGCATGGGCATGACTRTCTAATAAAGATGGTGATTGCTTAAAAACAAACAAACAAACACCAACAGAATTGAAATTGCTACTTAAAAAGATGAAAAGAAAAGAAGAAATCCTGATCTGAAGATACAAMTTCACAGTTGAGATCTTCTAGTCAAAACAGTTGTACGGACAGCATGAGAACTGATCAAAGTAACTGCAAGTCTTGGATTTCAGAGACTAAGGATTTTCAAACGAACTCTAACTTACAGTATTTTGTAYCAGGGAGCTGACAATCTGGACTACTGGAATAGGCTTCATTTAACTCTACAGACAAAATAACTTGGTAAAAAAAATCTTAATTAAACAATCTGTTATTTATTCTAAAGACAACATTAAAATAGGTAGTAGAAATCTCCAGTAAATAATAATGGAGATGCTGCATGGTAACAAGAAAATTTTGTTTTTCTTTAAATGCTGGCAAGTAATACGCAACATTTTAAAGGTTTTTATTAATCTAGCATGACCCAGTTCAGCTTCATGGTAATTACCCACATTTAGGTTTTGTTTAAAAAAAACTTTCCTAGCCTTATCACCGCTTCCTACCACTCTACATCTGGTGCTGGACAGTAGCTATAGAAACCACTTGTACTAACGTTATACAGCTATAAACAAAATGGAACAGTTACCACATCAGGGACAGAAGGGTCATATATCCAAGAACAGACACTGCTAAATACAGTAGGAAAAATTCAACACCAGTAACAGCTCTRGAGTGACCATGTGACATAAAATGCTTTGACCCATTCAGCAGGGTGGGTTTGTGTGCCTGATGCTTCATAGTCACTTCCTGGGCAATCATATGCTCAGTTTGTCCTTCAGTCAAGTTCTCTGTTTCATTTTACCATATAWTTTCTAGGCATCTCTCTTGGCATTAAAGAAGTGGGATGCCTTACAGGGACGGAGGAACATATGGCTCTGGGCTKAGGCTGCATTTCCCCCTGCCCTGTCCACCCTGGGTTTTGAGGGGACAGTGTGCAGAAGTGCTGTGGGGGAGGCAAGAGGTGGGTGTGCATTTTGGGGTGAATGCTGTGCTGGGAGGAACAGTGGCAAAAGTTGTCTATAATGGTAATTAAAAAAAAAAAACCCTACAACCTTAAATGTTAAAAACCAAACAACTGCTCTGCTCATATTGTACACATGCAGATAAAACCTTYTCATATCAACACTGAGTTCAGAAAGAAACCTTTTCCAGTTGGCACAATTTCCTTGTAAACTTAAAAAAGAACATACTAGATGCTTACCAGACAGTGAGTTATATACCACTTTTGTGAGGTTTTTAATTCAACATTTGATCTTCATGCTTATGATTTCTTATGATAGATCAAYACTTCACCTGGACATAACCCACTTTTTGCCTTCAGTTTGGTCTCCTTTTTATTACAAACAATGCCAACCAAATTGCACCAACAATTTCAGCAACTGACTGAATTAATCTCCAGTTCAAAGTTTTAATAAAGTGTTAACAGTGAAATCAAAATCTGCTATGAAATCTGCAATTCCTTATTGGTGGCAAACACTGGAGAAACYGAAGAACTGCATAATGACAGTAACATGATTTGTAACATTTTTCAGCCACTTGCAAGCACTGCATCAAGCTGAATTAAAAGGCAACCGAGGGCCTGTTACAAACCAAGTTAGTAAAGCAGACAGGAACTGTCTGGAAACATAAAAATGTTTGGCATATTCATAAAAATTCACTCTTTCAYTTAGGAAAAAGAAAAGCAGAGAAAACTGAAACCATTGAATTTTATGATCMTATCTGGTGAGTCAGAAGTATCCAATTCAAAGGTTGCTCAGGATATTAAGACAGGAAAAAACATGTTCCAGGCAAGGGATACTGAGGTGGGGAAATCTTAGACACCAAAAGAAGGCCCTAAACCAAGCAGGCAGTAGTTAAGGACTCAACATATATTCTGTTCTTTAGAGAAATTTTGCATCATCAGAAACTGTACATAGGTTCTGATATCTTTAAACTATCTAACAGACATCTGGAATCCTGAATGTAAGCACTTGCACAGTCTTATCTAAGCAGCAAGCCTGCCARCTAGTCTCAGGTGCTCAGAGCTAAGCATTTCCAGACATGAACCTGTCAAACCATGTACTGAAGAACAGGTGATGCACAAAAGGAGAGCAAGAAATGACAACGATCTATTTGCAGAAGGGTGGATATATTTCTTACATTAAAATATGTTACCCTACATCACTGGTAGCAATAAAACTGCTGCTGCAAACCTCCCTGAACACCCTGAGACACAATGTCAAAAACTCTCATAGTCTACTCTACTGGTTTGCTACTGGTGAAGTTGGCAGCTGCGAGGCTGAACTCCACACAGTCTGTTTATAAAAGTTCAGGTGTTGCTTGAAAACTGCAGTAATCACAAGCATTATGAACACAGCACTGAAACCCTGCTGTGTCATTAGTGCAAGCACCACACAGACACAGCAGTCTGCATCTCCTGTCATCTGAAACAGCTCTTCCAGCTGACAAGGAATGTACTAAACACTTGCTCACTGAATGTGTTTTCATTAAGAATTTGCCTCACATTTGTTTAGCATCTCTTCTAATAGTATCAAGTGAGAGAAGTAGCAAGAATGGAAAGGAGACCTGAAYGCAATATTCCTTGGTCCCAATGCCTCAGGAGAGGCATTTACTGTGTCACAAAACAATTAAATGGAAAAAAAGAGCCAGTGTGCCTTGCTGTATTTGTCAAAACTTCAGTATTATTTCAAAAGCTAAAAWGTACCACTCTAAAAATGAAGTAATAAAATTAAGTAAGGTTTACCTGTACTGCAAGACCCACAAAGACATTTAGTATTTACTTGGGCATCGAGATAYACTTTGAAATCAATAGAAACTTAGCCATTGTGGCAAAAACTCTGTGGATGGGATTCACAAATAACTGTAAGATCAAAGATCTTTTTCACACTGTCAAGGGGCTTTTTAGGGATGAAGAGTTTACCAAAACCTAAGAATAAAAAGGAAGAAACCAAAACCAGAACCATCCCTTAAATCACTACTCAATTTTACAAAAGCTCTAACTCTGATCATAAAAACCAAAATGTGACAGAAAACAAGGATCAAATGCTGAATAGCACAAACTAATCACGAACACAACAGTTACTATTTTATACAATATAATCAAGAATTCAAGCTTACCTTGAATTCTTTCACCTTTTCCATRGTTATGAGGCGCCTTGATGTGTGGCTGGAAAGCATCTGCTCGCAGTTGCTAATAAGTTTCAGGCACGGATGGCGGGGAATGATCTCTTCTGTRTATCTGGAAGAAATAAACATTCATAGTGCTGTAAGCCCATGAAGTGGAAGATTTGCAWCTGAAACAAAATTCTTACAGACTCYTCACAAAAAGGCTCACAGGAGAAAGTTGTTATGCACTTTAGCCTGATTAAATAAATTCAGATATTGGTGCTCCAGAGTTTTGACATSACATATTCCAATCATTTTGTGACATGCAATGTGTAGAATAAATTGAAACCTCACAGTMAAGAGACAGTGCCCCCCACATTTTCCACATGTATTTAAATGATGTTAATGTAGGCACACATGGGCCTGCCCGTATAATTTCAAGGAGAAAATATCTCAGCCAACCAGGAATAATAACTTACCCAGCTGGAGCTGTGATTTTAAAAATATATTCCACAGTTAACATATATGAAGTTGCAGTAATAAGAGACTTTACTCTGGCTCCTCAAAAGGAGATYATTACATTTCAATTTCAAATCTTACTAAGCCAGCTCCTATGAGACAGTGACATTCCTGAACTTCAAAACTTGGTGTTACAAATTTATCTCATTGTAATTACTTTTTCTTATGCCAAGAAAAGAAACCCCACTATCATTTAACATCAGATAGGATATAATTATAAGCCAAYACTGCTACTATCTACAGAAGCAAGAGTTACAGTGTTTTAAATGTTCCCCTTCATAAGCGTACTATTTTCYAAATAAAAGTGTTTTTTCTAAATTGCTTTAAATCCTTCTATTTCTCCTAATGCTGAAAGAGAAATTTAAAGTTTTAAGAGATTTGCATGGAACTACAGCAGCAAGAAGTATTGACCTAGCTAGTATGATAAATATGACATGACATATCCTTCCTATAAACTGAAACATGTATTAGTCATTTATTCGTAGATTATGTAATTAGCTTTCATGTGATAGTTACTAAAACAATACAAAGAAAATGGGTTCTGGCACTGTTAGGGACTATAATTTTGTACCAAATGCCTGCTGCTAGATTCTCCAATGCTTGGGGGTCAGCCGAAGTCAGACACTGAAATGTCGAACTAAACACCTATGACTTGAATTTAAAAGGTACAAGGGAGGAGATTTACATTTCTCCTGAAAAGAGGTGGTTTTTCTGAATGAAAGTAAAGCTGTTGCTATGGGAAAAAGTCAAATGTAACAGCTTAAAATAGGATCCATCTAGGTGCTGGTGGAAAACTTGGCATTTCTTAAAATAACAATGAGCTGTTAAAGAAGTAACTCAATACCAAATACAGATCTGCAAATAAGAAAAATCTCAAACAGTACTGCCTCTTTGCTTTGCTCCAAAATTTCAAGACCACAAAACTATCTCTCAGTCRCTTCTTGTGTAGAAACAAGTATCTGCTTCTACTAGGTAAAGTCAGAACACACTTTTGACAAAGGTGATTAATTCTCAAGTGCTTTTTCTATTACAYGAGAGTTTTGATGCATCCAGTACCACCAAATTGTCTCTTTCTCTTACAAAGGTAGGAGTTCTGCCATTATATTTTAGAAGTCTCTCTCCATAATCATACAGAAGGCTGTAATGGAATTAGAAGAATTTGGACTTAACAATGATTTCAATGTCAAATTGAAAGAGTAAACTTCGGAGTGAGATGCTATCTTGTAGAGGGAGAGATCATTATCACTTTGTTAAAAAGCCTTTTCTGCTAGCATTAAAGCATCTATTTATACATTTTTTTAGGTAAAACTCAGAAACAAGTAAGAAATACAGAAACAGTGGTTTTAACARTCATCCAATTCAATACAGTTTCAGTTTTAATTTAAGGGTAACATACAAAGATCTCAAAAAATGAAACTGAAGGCGGGTGTTGCCAAGGACTATTTTTTCACACCACTTACTTTTTTCAATGTCCACATGTTCATTATTACAGCTGAAAATACAGTGACTATCCTAATATTCCATGCTAATTCTAGCAACTTTAGTGTTTCAATTCGTACTTGGATGTACAAATTCACTTCAAACAGACCTCCCCAAAACAGCAGCTAAAGTTGATCCCTAATGTGCAGCACCAAGTTATCTGAAGTGAAACACTTTACACGGCTGTAGTGAGGAAGMATGCTTTTACCAAAGTTCAATGAGCAGACAGAAAAACTCTTATATCTTGACAAACAGAGTAAATTCAGTAATCCCAAACAGATTTTATTGACATGAAAATTAGCTATAATACTATGAGTGGCATTCATTACTTTGTCTGTGAATTGTCTTACAAGAAAAAAGGCCTATGATACCAACTCTATCATTTACTAAAAAATGCAAACTACTAAGTACACTCTCCTGTTACAGAAGCATGCAAYAGAAATGGCTACTTTTGATTTCCAAATTTTCAAAATARCATATRGCTATTACAAGCCATTTCTATGGTGAAACCAGGGAATATATATCAGCATAGTATGACTGYACACAGAAATACATCACACTGTAGAAACTACCTTCAGAGCACATGTRTATCTGGAAGACACCTTGAAACCACTACTGTACATCAACTCCTCACTTTAGAGTGAAAAATTTTTACAAAAACAAAATAAAAAAACCCTCAATCCTAATCTAAGAGATGCTGAACTCAGGCATACAAACAGCTGTTTTTCCTTACAAACTCAGTTCTGACCCCAGGCAGCACTACCGAGCAGACTGGATCCCGCAGTCTCTGCTGGCCTCTCTCGTCCYTAASAGGGCTGCTCCCGGATGCTTCCTGMCTCTTACTGCCATCTCTCGGTCATTTGACTTTTATTTCTCAGAAGAGAGCTAAATTAGTAGTGCTAAAACCCAAAGAACCAAGGATGTTCTTTACAGCATCTTGTCACACATCTCTATCAACTACTCTAGCAGAAATATACACTAATACCAGCCTTGCTCCTACTGCCTTAGAAATATATTTGCACCTTGAAAGCTTAACTGTCTAAGCTTAAACCTCAACCCACTGGATATGCATTTGCAATTATATGTAAATGTATTTTCTGTTTGATAACAGTCAGGAATTACCTCCATTCAAAAGTTTTGTTCAAAATCTGTTCTCCCTCATACAAAATTTTAAAATACAAATTCTGGGCATTACTCTTAAGCGCTGGTACTGTGGAAGCTCCAGCTTCCAAAGGAAAGCACAGTGAGAATGCAGTATCCATTCTGACACAACACAGCAGAAATCAACAGTACATACTCAGGCCTGTATATGGGCAGCCAGTAAACCAATCTTCCTCCCATCACCAGACACTCTGCTGCAAACTTCAAGAGGTCAAAAAAGATGTCACTTAGATGATAACTGGATGGAACGAAGAAGTGATTTTCTGTGCTAAACAAAAGATGTACAAGGGTAAACAAACACAAGAGCACAGGTAAAACCTGATATTTTAATTAATTAATAAATATGATAATAATGATGATGATAATAATAATAGTAGTAGTAGTAGTAATAATAATAATAATAATAATAATAATAATAATAATAATAATAATAATAATAATAATAATAATAATAATAAAAACTTGATACACTAAACCTCAAAAGCACTATCTGAGCTTTGCAAAACTAGCTGGGATAATCCAGGAGTACAACTTCTACCGTGAGCAACATGACTTCTCAAGTTCCCCCCTAACTGTCTCCTTGACTTCCACACGTATTAAAGATGAGTTTAAAGAACCACAGGTATGTTTGCAATAGTTATTTTGCACAGCATCTTTCTAAAGGAATTAGAGTAAAAGTCAGAAAGCAAGGAAGGCCAGGTAGTGGAAGAGTGATGTGCAATCTCTGAAGAGAAAGGAGCAGTGGAAAATGCAAAAGAAAAAAGTTAATGTACAACTCCAAGTATTCCATTTTAGACTGATTTTGCAGCCTGCAGGAATTAAAAACAAATTTCTGAGAACAAGAAATACAAGGTAATCGTGGCTCACAGAGTTGAAAAAYAGGATTGAAAATCTGAACACATGCAAAAGATAAGGAGGGAGAACAACACCAAGAAGATTCCAGGAAGTGACATACTGGTTTTGCAAACAAAACAAAAAGGGTTTTTCTTCTTTAATTATAATTGCTACCGTTTTTTAAATTGCTGACAGCCAACCAAGAAGTAATAAAAGTTTCTAAAACTGTAACCAAGTTTCCATGAAGACATTTATATTCTACCACAGATGAAACACTTCCCTACCTTCTTTCAACAGACTTAACTGTTTCCTTTTGTGATTCCATTCTGCGAGGGGCTTCTCTGATACCATATGGTGCTAGACAAAGCAAAAGCAAAGCGCAGAGATGGGAACCTCATCCTTTGTCCAAACAACATACAATTCCACCACACATACACAAAAGTGCACAAACTGTGGCTTATACAAAGTTTAAAAAAAATGAAAGCTTTTATAAAGTAAAAGTYTGCAGGGAAGTTTCTTCAATATCTATTGAAAGTTTCCTGCTCCAAAAAGTTATTTTAAAACTGTTTCAAAGAAAGCCCTTCAGCTGTAAGAGCTTCTACCAACCTATATGTTCTACACCACACGTAAGACAATGCCTTCCTATTTTGCTTGTTAAAAGATGTTATTTAACTTTTCAACAGGTMATAAATAACCCCATCTTTTTTATTTGGACACAAATATGAGCCCCATAGCACTTAACTAACCTTTTTCAAAATGAAATGAAATACATTGGAATTTCTTGTCAGYGCATTACACAAATGGTAATTCTCACACATAAGAACCAAAGACTGCTTTTTCTCATACATTGTTTTGCACATTTCTAGTAGCAYAACATACTTATTTCATGTTCAAAACATCTGAGTTTGAGAGACTTGTTTCAGCATCATGGAAGCATCAATGTAAACACCACAGAAGTTCTACAAATTGTGTCCCACTCAGTTCTAAGTCYATATTAATACTCTACACTGTCTTGTTGCCAGACAAAAAAAAATTACTAAGCAATCCACAAAGAAAAGTCACACTCCCTATTCCTAACTAATATGAATGTGTCATTTTAAAAGCCAGCACCTGAGATCASAAATTGCTGTATCAAGATCTTTMATTTATTCCCTTGATTCCTTTTCCYTCTCATATAAGACAAATAGKGTTTAGCACATAGGTTCCTAAAAGAGCAGAGGATTCTTTCAGACTGCTCCTGATTCCATTAGTTAAGTATATTGGAAACACATTAAAATTTCTCTTTGGAAGCACTACAATAAGCACTCAACGTAAGTCTCCAGCAGTCCATCAGAGATGCATGGCAGACTCCAAGGTGCTGCCAAGAGCACAATCAACCATTCTGGTAAGAAGTCTCTGTGCATCAATCATGTTAGCTTTTGCTGAAGGAGACYTCTTCAAAGGATGATTTTCAGCCATATTGATTTYTGCTGYGGAACATAACATTCTCTCCATGAARAGAAGCGTCATTGCCAGTTTTGTTACACACTTATAACTATCCTTCAAATAAATGCAGGGACATCAAATGCAGATYCAATTTCAATAATGCTGCTCCCAAGAATCACCTCTGGAAACATGGAAACTGCAAACCAGTTTCCACTCATCCAGACATTTAATCAATGGACATAGGCAATAATGTTTTAGTCACTGTTATTGGGCAACAATAGGCAGGAACAAACTTACGGTCTGTAATGATTGCATCGAACAACATCCCTTTTCTCCATATTGGTCTTGAAGAATCAGCAACAAGTGCATCGAGGTAGTATTTCTCTAAACCATACTGTCGGAGATTAGCTCTGATATTTTCATCTGGCCCTCTCCATTTCTGGTTCTTTCTGCTTGCCTTGCCTGGGAGGGGAAGGGGAATAGAATAGGTAAAAAAGCATACTCAACAAGAAACTATTCTGGAAGAAAAACTTTTCATATACTCTACCATTTAAATTCATGGAAAATAATTAAATGTCACAAAAAAAACCTGTCAAAAGTAATTGCAATAAATTTCACAAGTAGTAAGGAAAAACAAAAATACGTGAGCAAAGTTCAGCTGCATTTATCTGCTGCATAGGGTGTCAAAGAACACATTTACAAAAAGGTTAGTTTGCAAGATGCTCTCTCCATCCAGCACTCACAACCCTGTCCACTACGTCAAATATAATTTGTGTATTTTCAGGGAAGTAAGAATGAAAATAAGAGTTCCTGGGTTACGTTATGAGGAAATTCCCACATCACAGGCTAAAAGAGCACACAGCTGTGGTACTTATTATTTGGAACTTTGTTTTGGTTTCCAGTGTTCTTTTTAAAAAATATTTCCTGCTTAAAAGTAAGACAATATCTTAACTAGCATACATATAAAGTGGTGAATAAAAATATGCATGACCAAATAAATCCTGTGAAGATTAACATTGCCTTAAAATCCRCTAAGTATCATCTGCTAACATCAGTACTCTTAAATTCCAAAGAGCAAGATTTCAGTGGCTTWGAAATACATAACATACCTAATCCATGGATTGTGTTGTAATCTATATCAGTACCACACACATATGCTCCRAAATGTGCTGAGGAGATTAGAAGGCCACCTATACATGGGAGAAAAGAGAAAAGTATAAACTTCTGTCCTAAATGTTACCTGTGTTAGGATTTTTTCCTCAGGAATTTCAGGAGTCTATACCAGTAGCACACTAGACCCAAGGAAAAAAAAAACAAAAACACTAAAAAAAGAAGTAAAACTATCAACCAGTTAGAATCACTATGTAATTAAAATCAGAAATAGTAACACTAAGTTCTTTGTCTGCTACACATGGTTTTCCTTATCTTGATATGTCCTTTGTCACTCCTTATCTCTGGAGACTGTTCAGGAGTTTTGTTTAYGGTTTTCTGKTTTTTAAAGCAGCAAGATCCTTTAGCATCACATGAACCARAACTTTTGATTCTACTTTGCAAGGAGCAGAATTTCAAATTGTTGTCACACAATTTGAAAAATTGTCACCAAACAAATGGCAGTTCTACTGTGTCTGTTCTCAAAGCCTGTTGCTTTTAACTGTGTAAAAATCAAACTTGTATAAGGTGGCTATTCCCATATTGTAAGAAATAATGGTCAAGAGCCTCACAATTGTAAATACCCGCAGTGTAAACACAAATATTAAAAAAGTTTCTGTAATTGAAGTGTGAAAACTACATATAAATGCATTCATCTCTGAGTATGCTGCCTGTTTTGTCAGTTTTACCAGTGTACTTATTCTGTAATAAAACCAGTTTTTTTTAATTGTGACTGCTAATCGCTGCTATTGTGACCCACCTTCCTAATTAAAAAAAAAAACCCTACCAAAAAACCATGTGATTTCCTCTTGAAAATGACAATAGCTGAACAGAAAAGAATAAATGACATTATCTCTTATGAGCTTCCAAATGAAGCAATGGACAGACTTCAGAAGATGACCAGATACCTGTGTGCCCAAGTTATTAACAAAGAGGTCTGTAGCTACCAGAATGGTTTAGAACAGAACAGCAACTGAGGACAAGGCTGTGAGCCCCACTGATGTCAACAGTCCCACTAAACAAAGGGGATGACTGGTGCAGGATGTAGGGCTGACAATGTACAAGCTGGCTGCACTGCCCTGAGCCACCCATGCAGCACCAACAAACTCTAATGTGCCCTGTGTGCACCAGGTAACTTCTACACCATATGGTAACAAACTCTACCAAAACCAAAGGTGAGTGAGAAAAAAGAAACCTTTAAAATGCCTCTGCTTTTTCTAGTGAAACGGATCAGGGAAAAGTAAGGTTACTCACCCCAAAGGAATCACCCATTTCCCTTCTTGGCTGCAATCCCTCAGAACAGATGGGCAGTACATCCAGAGGGTCAAGACAAATTTAGCTAGCCCTGACCCCAAGTAAGGCATACCACCCAGTCCTATAAAAAGAGTAAGAAAAAAAATCCTTTGCCCATCTAAGAATATTTTTAATCACAGGCAAAAAAAAAAAAAAAAAAAAAAAAAARAAGCTTGGAAATCACAAACTTACAGATTTAATAAATCTCAGCTTGTACTTGTTCAATTGTGCTCACACAGAAGGGGCATGAATACTTTAATACTCTTATACGGCCAGCCTTTTGGATCTATTATATGCAACAGATGCATAAAAAGGATTAATCAGGGAATCACGCTGWCCCTGGTGACTTTTAGCAGCTTCATGGTGGCACCAAACTTCATGCCTTTCTATATACACTATTCCTTCACCTCTTCAGCACAGATGAGGTCTGGTCCCTCCAGGATGTCAAAGAAAAATATCCTGTCATTTTTCAACTATGCAGTACCACAAGTATCTTCCAAAGGAACCATCAACAAAATTACTGAGATAAACTGAACCAACTATCCAGGATGAAACATAAAACATTCAGGTGAAAGACTTGATTTATYTTTTCAGAAGCTTCCAGGTTTCCTTCCTCCCAACACTGAGGAAAGAGTATCTAAAACAGTTTATAGAAACACAATCTTGGCCGTTCCAGCTCTGCTCTACAATAAAATGGAAAATCAAGTCTCCTAAAAGTCAGCCTGGTCAAAGAGCACTTTATATTCCAAGGACAAATGCCAATTGTCCACTCTTACACTAATGTGAAAGACTTGCGATTTGGCATACGCAGCAAAAAATAGTTTGTTTCCAACAAGCAAGAAGCACTTTGCAAGGCCATTCTGATTTGGTACTATTTACCTTTCCAATGTAAAAAATCAGGCAGAAACCCAGCCAGGTAACAAAGCTGCACCAATAAAGAAATCTGAAGTGCAGTTCTTCAAAATGCTCCCCAGATCCTGAATATATTTTTTCAAACCCATCAGCTCAAAATCACTGCATCACTCTAAACTCCAGACTACTTCCCAGAAACACCAGTGACAGGGCAGTGTTGTACTGACAATCTTGAAAATCTTCTAAAGGTCCTCAAGAGACAACTGAAATTCCTGAGGTTTACTCAACAGAAATGAAAAAAACACTCTTATTTACTCATAAATATTGACAATATATGTTGACAAATGACATGCCGCCCAGTATCTCCAGTGTCCTCTTTAATCTCTAGSCTTTATATCACAAATATCTAGAGCCAAACATTTTTTTTAAATTGTAATTCAAACCACTAGATAATTTAGGAGAATTTTGTATATGTAACTTTTTGAACTGAAACACAACATTTATCTTGAATTTCTAGAGCTTAACCATTCATATGTGATTCTTTTTCTTCTGTCTTTATCCTTCCTATTTTTCCTCAATTTCGCTCCCAAGAGAAAAAACACTCTCAGAGATTCTTTTTCATAATTTAAGTTAGCAGAATTYATACTTAGACAAAAAGCCATAGGTGCCAAATGCTGAAAGAGGTAAKTAGCAGAATTTCCTGAACCTTTCAAAGGACAAGCACAAGGAAGAAGAGATAATTTCATAAGATATTATGCAAAAAAAAATCATATCATATATGAACAAAAATGTAAGATAAAAAAAGAGTTCACCAAACCCTTCTGTATAATGTTATATGTCAATTTTCTATGGCACATGCTAGTAAGAATTTATTCTACTAGTGACCTTACTAGTATTGTCTTCTCTCTCCTTAACTTCTCTACAGTGACCTCTGCAGACAATTAACTTCAACTTCCCATCAATGCAAGTATTTTAAAATCGATGCATCTCACATGTGGTCATCTTGAATAAAGTTCAGCAAGTTGAACATGAGCCAGCAGTGYCCTGGCAGCCAGGAGGGCCAACCTTGTCCTGGGGTGCATCAGGCACAGCATCGGCAGCCGGGCAAGGGACGAGATTGTCCTGCTCTGTTCCGCACTGGGGTGGCCTCATCTTAAGTGCTGGGGGCAGTTTTGGGGGCCACAATATAAAAAAAGAAATTAAATTATTAGAAAGGATCCAAGGAGGGCAATGAGGATGATGAAGGGCCTTGAGGGGAAGCCATATGAGGAGTGGCTGAGGTCACTTGGTCTGTTCAGCCTGGAGAACGAGACACTGATGCGATATCCCACTGCAGTCTGCAACCTTCTTCTGAGGGGAAGAGGAGGGGCAGGCACTGATCTCTTCTCCGTGGTGACCAGAGACAGGACCCGAGGGAATGGCCTGAATCTGTGTCAGGGGAGGTTTAGGCTGGGTTATCAGGAAAAGGGTCTTAACCCAGAGGGTGGCTGAGCACTGGAGAGGGCTCCCCAGGGAAGTGGTCATAGCACCAGCCTGACAGAGTTCAAGAAACAATGGTCTAACTCTTGGGGTTGTCCTGTGCAGGGCCAGGAGCTGGACTCTGATGATCCTCGTGGGTCCTTTCAAATTCAGGATGCTCTATGATTGTACTCTAAGATTCTAAAATCCAGGTCAGAACACAGCCTTTGTTATATTTTTGAGAAACCTACTATATGTAGCTTAACACAATATACTCTGGTATAATTATATACCTGAGCATATAACCTGACACAATAGATCAGCTATTTCACATACAGCTGAGTTTTCCTGAGGCAAAAAGTATTTCTATGCCATGCACAGTAGTACGTGGAATAAAAGCTCCCCCTYCTGGCTAAGGTCAGAAGAGCTCAGCTGAGGAAGTAATACCTTGTGCGAGCAATATTATCCTGAAGACAGGCTGTAATGCCACAACAGTGTTCCTCACTGAATGCTATGACCTCACTATTGCTGCTGTGTTGTATGACCAGAAGTGCCCTCAGCATTCCTCTAAAGAGCCGGTGCTAAAACGCTGCTCTTYGTAATATCCTGAAAGTGACTGCAGGAAGTGCTTTAGCCAAATTCCARTTCATGGACACTTTGATCTTAAGCAGTCCACGATACATGGATTGAGTGCAAAATAAACTATTTATGTATTTGGAAGTTGGTTTCCTTCCCGCAAAATCCTATTCAGGTTAACAAACCACTCATTTTATAAACACCATTTTGCCTTTGGTATCRTCTCAAATACCAGTTGAGCACCAGAAGCCACGGCACCAGGTAGAAGAGTGGAGCAAGTACTAACACAATCTTCCAGTTTTTCCCACCAGTTGASAAAAAAAATATACCTGTTCCAACAAATGGATCATATACAATATCATTTGGCTTTACTCTCCCATGGTTTGCCATGATGAAAGACARGCAGGCATCCATGCTTGTATTTCCAATAAAGTGTCTCTTCTTTACACTGTAGGATTCGATGAGCTCTCTTTGGCCATCTGCAATCTGTTGAAACATTTAAAAACCCTGTCAGGTCCTGGATACAAGATATAAACAGACAGGCCAACAGACTTGCTTAAGTGACACCATCCAAAACCAGGTAACTTCATAGCACATCACCTTGCTTTCTGACGTCTGAAAATATGACAGACTTCTTTCCAAGCAACAGATATCTTGGTTCAACACCTAGGTAAATTCTTCAAGACAGAGGTTAAAAACATACAAACAGTTTAGAGGGAAAATTCTTTCAAAGAAACTACAATTAGAGTAACTTCGCTATTATTCTAAGTATCAGAACAACAATTCCTGGCAATTCAGAGTTGAAAGGATTTMAAAAATATGAGGATTAGAAATGCATGTTAACACGTGTGCACACACACACTCATGCTTAAGGTCATACAGAACWTCTTTCTTCACTGGCATTTCGGTCCCACTCAAAATCTAAATTTAGGATAGTGTTGGCAGATCAGAATTTAAGGGAAAAGTAAATAAAGACCAAATGCTAATGTTTTTACATCASACTTCCAAAGTATGCTGGAGAAAACCAAAGCAATGCAGAACAAAACACATTCAAACACTATCCAACACTATAACCCCCATCTCTGATCAGCATCAATCTTACAGGGTAAACAAAATACACTTGCCTATTTTTTTCAGGTTGGCTTATCATTTTTAAACACTTCAGGAATTCAGCACAGATGGGATAACAGCTGCAATATTTTGCAGCATTGCCTCAACCCAGGGTGCTTGCACATTAATCATAGGCATGGAGAACATTCACYGGCCCTAACAGATCACCTGAATCTCTAACTTCCCTATACACAAGTCACTAACCATATTACAATCTCTGTCTCTCCCTCCTTCCAGGTCCCAGGACATTGCAAGCACATATTACCATCAGTGTTAAGTGTCATTCTGGGAGATACCCTTTTGAGAAGCCCCTTTTTCCTCAAAAAAGCCTGAAAGACCAGATGAAACTTCCTCAGGATACCCTAATAATGCAGCAGGCTTAGAGTGCATATGGCCAAAAGGCAAGAACAGTAGTAATAAAGACCACAGACGACAGGATCCAGTATTTGTACTTGGTTCCTACTGCACAGTTGGTGTTCCTTTGGGCTTTGGGCTGGACTCACTGATTTCCACAGCCTCAGGGATCAGTCTGCACCTTTCCATGGAGGTGCCTGTCAGGATCACCTGAAGCACTTACAGAATGCCACTCCACAGGGCCACAGGCCACCTACAGTTCTGTAAATCTTTCTGTGTTTGAAACACACTGCTGGTGYTTTCAGCTGCACCCACAATAATACAACACACCACCACAGCTGCACAGTCTCATTGTGCTGAGCTCTCTCACTGGATGGCAAGATAAGGTGCATTCCCAGATACAATTTCACTTTTTTCCAACTCTAAATTGGTCAGTAAAGCCACTTTTTCTAGTCACAGTAAGGACTTCCAAGACTTGCATCAGAGTATTATGCAATTACAGATGCAGACAACTGTATTTTCTGTTTCTGTTAAAAGTCAGAACATTTTTTACATTCAAACTGAATAAATACTCTCCCGAAAATACAAACTTATAAGAACTGAGGCAAGCATACTCACGCACCCATCTACCAAAATACAGATGATTGGGCTCTTCTGGAACATCATTTGGGTTCATTCCATAATCTTCCAAAATCCAAAAGATRTGTTGTGGATTCTTTAAATTTACTTTTCCTTTGAATGGCAGAAATTCAAGGGCCTATACAATGAAGAAAAAGAATAAAAAAATAAAAACCAAGGTCAATTTTTTTTAAATGGGTACCTGCCTCCTCAAGAAAAAAAAACCAAACAAACCAACCAAAAAACCAGCAAAAAACAAACCACTTCACTTGTGAGAAATGGTATATTAGCATTAAAAAGTACATTCAATTTTCTCTGGAGTTTTGAAATGCCTTTCTTGTAAASAAAAATAGTTCTAATTATCAAGGATTAGAAATCAGGAACCGTAACACTTTTTATTAACTTCAGAGGACATTAAATGTGTACACTAACTATCCAATTTTCAATTTATAAAAACAACACTGATGATGAACAATGGGATGTGAAATTTCAGTGATGTGCAGCTACAATTTACATACTCAGCWTTATTTCACATACACAAAAACTGAACAGGGAAGAACAGCTACTACTAATACAGATAATTTCAGTCCCTGTAAATGAAGTAAATTGAATAAACAGCTGCCAAAATAGAATGTGGAAGAGTAGAAATAAACAGTAATTTTGAAAAAAAAAATTTAATTAAAATACTGGTATAGTTAGGAGGAGAGCACGAGTGCAGACGACAAAACAAGAGATCTGCACACAATCCATAGCTTGCWGCTGAAGACAATTGTTCCACATTTTGCAACAATAAAAGCCTAATAAGGAGATCAAGTAACAAATTCTCCAAAAATTTAGCACCTAACTTTAGTCACTTGAATCTTATAGTTTTGAGCCATAAGCTTCAGTTTCCCAGCACACCGAGCTGAAATCAGCACTGATATTTGTTTGTTTTTGTAGATGCCTTACATGGCTGGTTTAGAGGAAAAAAAAAAAGTAAAGAATTTTGAGGGAATGTAAATTCAGACACAAAGATCTCATTCAGACCAGGTAAGAAATAAGCCAAAAAACTTCCTTAAGATCTTCAAGAAACCCAAATTGAAATACACTGACAGCATGGAATAAGAACAACATGAATAGATGAAACTAAACAAAGATTTCTTATCCATATACTTACATCAATCTTTTTTATTTTCTGTGCTTGGGTCAGTGTTTTATTAAATGTATGAATATGTACTTTGTAAGTAGAGTCTGACTGTAGATAAGGAAGCTGAAAAAAAAAAGGCAAGAACTTTCATAAGTAAAGATGCAGTGGTATTCAGTGGGCTTAAGGAACCATATTATCCAGATTCTTCATATGCATACCATCTTGTCCACTGGATAGTTCTTCAAAGATGCATAGAGCTCYCCTGCAGATCTTCCATGGCCCCACAGTTCAAATATAGACCTGAAATTACAAAGTTTTGGAGAGTGCAGTCACACAGAGCAGGGAAAAAGCCTTAAGATACTTACTGTTTTAAAAATCCTTAGGCGTCATCGTCTTAGTCTACATACTTATGCTTTACTTCATGAACTACTCGAGTGTGGCATCTAACTTTTGTCTGTAATAAGGACAGGTTTATTTTTAATCCTAGGCTGATATTTCACTGATGCTTTTCTTTGGTAACATACACCAAAAGCTTCAGAGCTTTTCATACTGATTGGCAGTGCAATGGGGGTGCTCCAGTGATCCTATTCTAAAACTATCACATCTCCCGACAGTCAGCAGTACGCCAGAGAAATAAGCCATGGGCTATTTATGCTTTCTACATAAAATCAGCATACATCAGYTGAGAGAGCATGGCGTGCAGAACATCTGCAAGCTGTTCTGTCATTTTTTACTTCCTTAGTTGCCTACAGCTACTTTTTGAAGTGCAATGCTCCATTCCTTAGGCAAGAGTGTAGAGCACAAGTAATTGTAGGGAAAATTCAACACTTGATATAATAAGCACTCAACAGGGACTATGCAACACTCTGCAGAGGGGCCCAAGCACTGAAGAACACAGCACAGACACCAGAAATTTAGAATGGTCAGAGAGACTTAACACACCTTTGCTGCTTCTCATCCTGAACCATAATTCAAGGTCTCTCTCATGTGCCCTCACTGGAGAGCAAATTATTCAGACACCTCTAAAAAGGACCAGCTGGAACAATCACTCTCTGGCATATTCCTGTGCTCCTGATTTTCCCACAAGGACCTCTGCTGCAGCAGTCTGGGCTGAAGGCTCATATGCCAGCACTAAGGGAGGGTGACACAAACTTTCCCTTCCAAACATGATTGTCAATTTCCACATATCACTGCTTTTATCTTTTAATTTCATACGTTTTTTAAAACAAGCCACGGTATAATCAACATTATACAAGGCACATAAAACATGAGTAACACAACAAGTACTGTCTCTAGAGTGAAGAACACCATTTCAAGACCCTGAATTGATCAAATACTGAGAAAAGAAGACAGGGATAGCTACATAATCAGGCCTGCAGGAGTCCAACAGGCTCCAGTGACACCTTCTCAATTCTAGAGGGAATTGGAGACTTGTTTATTTTAATACTCTATACAAAATTGATATTTGCCACAATATAACAGAACAAAATTGCACTGATTACGTTATTGCTTACAAGATTTTTCATCTCTTACTTTGCACAAACTGTCCGTTTCATTAGTCCCCTTGCCATCTCTTCTGAAGGAATATTGAGAATCCAAAATGGAGACTGAAATAAAGAGAAGGTAAGTGACGYAAATACTTAACTGGAGCACATCACATGAATTACACAATTACACAATTCTGTCCTATAAAAACAGAACACGCATACTGAAGATTTTAAAAGCTAATAAAAATTAAATCTGTTACCTTTAATCATACAGAGAACATGAGGATAAAATAATTGAGACAAAACCATTTACTCAGCTTAAATGTCTGAGAAATTCTGTTATTAATTTAATTTTTCCAATACTGACTTGGTAAAATTTTTTTTTCACTACTCTTAACTATTCATCCTCTAAAGATTAAAAACACCTCATGACACACACGCAGTAACTAAATCCCAATACCATGCTCTGACTAAGCACTGAGACCAGAATCATACAGCTTCCCAGCTGCACTCTTCCTCTGTCTCACTGGTTTAGAGGCAAACATCAATTCCAAACGGATATTGAGTATTTTCAGGCTTTAGCTTGTCTAAAAAGTAAGGAGAGCCTCCCAGCAGATGGCACTGCTTCTTTTCATGCTGGTAAGTGAAGACATCCCCAGGTGCATTTYGTGCATCTTTTTTTCAGTTCTGAGTCTTTACTGAAATTGAGAATTCCTCATTTTTGGGAAGATACCTGATTTTCCTAAGAAACCACAACATTTATTCAGCTACCTAYATTCACCAAAAATACTGTAAAGAACGTACTTGCATACCATACATACACTCAAGTAAAATATTTGATAGCTCACTTACATTTACACGAATTTCCTGCTCRCCACTGAATTGTCCACCACAAAGGGAGAGCAATGATGTTATTTCCTAAAGTGAAAATATAAAGGTCAGGCTTTAGAATCATTAACTAATGTCATAAAAAAGGAAAAAAAAAATAAAAGGTCAGCATAACAAATTCTAATGCAGATAGTGGGTGGAGCAGAWGTTCACAAATAATTTCAGATTGTATGTACTGTTCATGAACTGAAAAAAATTAAGACTTTCYTGCTATAAAAATAGCCTTCTCAGAATTCAGTGGCAAAGGTCAGGCAAATTTCAGTAATCCAATCCTACCAGTTTGGATATTCTCCTTCATCAGAATCTTTACTGTTCAATCCTGCACTCTCACAACGATATTTTTCTTACAGTATTACCCATTCTCTTCGTAAAATATTTTTCTGACTAATTCACATAAAAGTGACATTTCACTAGTAACRCTGACCCAGGGCCAGGATCAGCAGATCACCTGGCTAACAAAACTGTCCTTGTTTGTTTCATTAAGTTTCTGACAAATCATGTCCCTAACACAGCTCATCACAAAACCAAACAAACTGAGCAGCCACCAAACTACAAAAGGGAAATGGCTCAGCTTTCTTCAGCAGCTCTATCAATCAAATGTCACCAAAAACCTTGGTGATGATAAGAAGAAAAACTTTCTACGTTACATATGTATCATCTTTTAACTTCATTTGATGACCTTGCCTAAAGAAAAATCGGGTTGATCACAAATATACAAATTCAGCTTCCAGTCCCACAAAGCAAATAGTAAAAAGCAAGGCACAGAAGAAAACGTAAATGAAAACWAGGAAAGCACATGATTCAAGACACACTAAAAATTTCGTAACATGCAGAATGATGACYAACCAACTCTAACACAATTACTCTGTATTTCAGCACTATTTTGAACAACATACTATCCTGGATATTACTAGCTCTCAAGATGATGCTTACAAGAGCCCTTAGGCTATCAAAACTTGTTAAGGTGTACAGCACCTCTGTAAGTTGTCACGGGAAAAAAAATAATCACAAGTTAACTTTACCAACGGCATGGAAATAAACACTCAGGATCACAAGCCAAAAGCAARTACCCCTCAATGCCGCCGGTGTGACAGGACACCAGCAAGGCCTTGGAGACCTCTGATCCAGTAAAACCACGGGCCCTAGGACTACAGAGACGCCCCATCYCTGCTGCTCCCCAAATCTTCCTCCTGAAAACCAAGTTACCTGCAACCCCCCTGCCTCACACGTCTCCAGAACAGAGAGAATCACAGACTCAGTTTGGTTGTAAAAGACCTCTGGCATCATCGAGTCTAACCGATGAGTGAACACCAGCCTGTGAAGCAGACCATGGCACTGAATGTATCCCGTCTTTCCCTGAACACACGCAGGGATGGTGATTCCACCACCTCTCTGAACAGCCCATCGAGGAGGGCCCTCGTTGTGCCCAGGGCAGCACCAGCAGCAGTCATACGATTTAAATGAACTTTAAAAGTCACCAAAGCCAAAAACTTGAAAGTATTTTTGGAACCCTAGCTTCCACTGCTCACATGGAGCCCCGGGTACTCTGTTGGTGACCTCTCCCAGAGCCAGAGGCTCTGGAAAAGCGGCAAGGAAACTGCTGCCTTAAAGCCACCACGTGAGCGTGGGGCAGGAAAAGGAAAAAAAAGGGCGCCCCACGCCCGGGGGCCTCTTCCCACAGGACGCCGGGAGCGACGAGGGAAGGGGAGTCAGGAGCTCCTGCCTCTCTCCGAAAGAGGTGACGCCCGCCGGTGTCCGGCACACCCGGGCACACCCGGGGCCGCACTGCCCAGGAGCGCCCCGGAGGACAGGCGAGGCGAGGGGAGGGGAGCGTCCCGCCCGGCCCTGGCCCTGGCCCTGGCCCTGGCCCTGGCCCTGACCCTGACCCTGACCCTGATCCTGATCCTGATCCTGACCCCGGCCCCGGCCCCGGCCCCGCGCAGCGCTCACCGGCAGGCGGAACTCGAGGTGCTCCTGCGCCAGCAGCAGCAGATAGCGCCGCAGCGCCGGAGCCGCCAGCGCCATGTCSGAGCATCGCCCGCCTCCCGCATGCGCCGCCGGGAGGGAGAGGCGGGAGCGGCGGGAGGAGCCCGGGAAGGGGCGTGTGGAACAGAGACCCCCGCGGCCCCTGAAGCGCCGGGAGCGGGGTACGGGGCTGTGGGAACCCCTCAGGAAGTAGTCCTCATTTCATCTCCTTATCATCCTTCTTGTGGTTGTATTTTGCGTGTGCTTTATCACGCACGCCACGTGTCAATACAGCAGTGCCTGCGTATGGTTTATAAATAACTCCGTGTACACTGGGGACACGCTCTCTCAGGGGTGTTTCGCTGCCAGGGGCGCGCTGCGGCCTCTCCCGGCCACGTTTAAGAATGTGAAGCATTAGATAACATTAAGAATTAACAGGTGCCAAAGGAGTCGCGTTCGTTTTTCCGTGGGAAGGAGGTCAGCGCCGGCGGCATGGGTGTCGGAGCAGGTAGAGACACATTCCCAGGAAAGGGGCAGAGGAGTGGCGGTCCGACAGAGGGGCAAAAAGGGGTTTGTCTTGCGGATTATATTTTATTTTAATATCTAGTCTTGATAATTGAAATCCCGCACTCACTGATCTCTCTGTTGTGTTGAGCTGAAAGGTTCGGCTTATCCAGATTTTGATAAGCTGTTTATTAGGACCAGGCCAGCTCAGCAGTGAACTCATGTTCTGTGTTTTATGTACTGATTTTGGACAGTTTTTATTTCTAGATGGCTAAGATCTTGCTCATGACCTGTGAGCACTGTGTGGAACACCTTCTTTACGCATCTCCATAATCTCATCCTGCAGCTTCTCCAGTTATCCCTTCCTGCAGTAATCAGAAGTGAGGTTACTGTGAAGCTTTAGCCCTGATGACTGACAAGAAAGCAACCTAAAGTGACCTGGCAGCTAAACAGAAGCTTTCCTAGAAGAGAATGAAAAGAGGTAGATGTGGACTCATTCACCTCAGCAGCTGAGTGCTGATACCCAGCAATAAACACATTGAACTGCTGACAAACCCTGCAAGCCCAAGATTGCTTACAAAAATCCTGGAATTGCTGAGAGAGCTTTAGTGGAAGAAGTCTGCTTTTGTTTTTTCAATCTGCCTCACTTTAAAATTCTTAGTTGTATAGCTTCCATTTTAGAAACTTCTTAGAAGGGGTGGTTGGTATTATTTTTAAGCTTAATCTCTTTGAAACAGGCTTTTRCTTATTTATCTGCACTGCTTTACCTTCAGGGTATTGCTGTCTGTTCTCACAAGGTGAATGAATACCTGTTTTTCACTGCTACTGACTCCTACAGAAGACTTTAACAAAAGTCCTTTTTTATTTATTGCTTTTGATTTGAGGATTCATGCAAAATCTCTGGCAGTGTATACAAGTTGCTCAGCTTAGTTTGAAAGTGAATGTACATTATGAAGTAAGATTTACGGGGTATTTRATTCTAACATAGAAACAAAACACTTTTCAATTGCTATGTTTGGAAATGGAACATACATTCTTTTAATGCCACTGAAGAGAATCAAGAAGTTTGTTAGTGTGAATGTGGAGAAGTCATCTTAAAAACATTACATAACTAATTTAGTGAGGGAAAGGAAGAAAAAATTCCCTTCTAAGCCTTCAGGGTAATTTTATATATACAAAGTGTAATTACTCAATTTGAAATTTATCCAGGAAGCTATAATTAACCACCTTTCTCTCAAAAAATATAACAATGGGATCATACGACAATCATGAGTTTCAATTTAAAAATGAGAGACCAATAATGAAAAGCCATTATTTCATGTGTGCTGTTGCTTATTATTCCCAATTCCTTTTTGCAGCGATTATGTTGCCACTCTTCTTGTTCTGTGCACTCTTGTAAATGCAGAGGCAACACAAGTGTTTTGTGACCTACAGGTTCTGCTGGGCCATTTGGTGAACGCTGTCGCTGCTCACGGGTTCATGTGCTAACAGCACCAACATGTCCATGTGGGCCATCAAATCTTGCTTTTAAAATAATCATATTTTCAAAAAACAAAAATAACAAATCTACATAATTTAGTTAAACTGTTCAGAATTTGCATTTCTGTCCACTTCCCCATAGAAAATCCAGCACTGATCCTGTGTTTTAWCTTCAAATGTCCGTAAAAGTATCAGCTCTACTTACGTGCTACCTGGAAATTCCAGTTTGCATATTTCAACAGGTGAACGATACGACCCGGCAAAGACATGRTTATAGCACATGCAGATCTCTGTAGGTATATAAAAGTCTGTCCCCAGTTCATCAGACTCTGCACAGACAATCCACAATCTAAACCCATAGAATGCCACAGGTGGGGGGCAGCCCTCAAACCGGGAGTGGGAAGGGACTTGCACCTCTGGAGTGCCATCTCCCTCCCTGCAGCCGGCCCTTGGGCTGTAGCCGGCAGACATGGCTGTGCAGCACAGCCTTTTAAGGGAGAACAATCTATTCTGCCTTTGTCTTCTTCACTAAATAGGGTGCTGCARACAGCGACGCACTCGCTAACTGGATTTTTACTTCTCCTTGCAGTGCCTGATGAGGAAAATCCCCCTGCTCCCACCATGTGTTGGCGTTTCGGCTCCAGATAATATTTTCTGTACATAATAGCTTCCACTGTCCGAGGGAACCTTGTCGGCACGGCGTGAATTTGTCCACCTTTATTCAGCGCCCAGGCAGGAGAAAGGCTTCCCACCCCCGTGCATGGGTTGGTGTGCGGCTGCTGCCGCTCGGGAATGGTTTGTTCACTCCCCAGCTCAGCCAGCACAACATCAGATTGTTTGGGAAGTCAGCGGGGCTGCCGGCTGCCAGGATAAAGTTCTTGAAAAGGCGTCATTGCGAGAAGAGTGAGTACTGCACTATGTATTGCACGGAGGCTGCGGGGTTTSCTCGGTAACTGCGGAACCGGTGGAGCATCGTGTAACCTTGTAAGCATAACTTACTGCCCTGTGCTCCTACATTAGTTCTGAATTTCAGCTGAATCACTTTTGCTTTCTTCATTGCTATAGAATCACGGGTGGACTTAACAAAATCTTCAGATGTTTAATGTCTTTTTCAGCAGCCTTGCCTCSTACTCGGGCAAAACTCTTTCAAAAAATACCAGGCTGATTTGTTGTTTTTCCTTCCCAGCTGACAGTGCACACAGGAACCACAGTTATAGCCAGTCACTGATTCGTTTCCTGGTTTCTGCTTGAGTGCCATAAAAYATTTTCAAGTAATGGAAGGGGATAAAGGGCAAAATGCTAAAGCTACCGGTGCCGTGGGTGACCTGAGGAGAAGTTGGCAGACCTGGGCAGAGGATCACATTGAGTATCAGAGGAAGAATCCGTTCAGCAGTGACGACAGGTTTGCATCTAAACCTGTGCGTACTCACAGAGGAGATCCTACCTATGGGAGACCCCCTGAAGGGTCTCGGACAGAGCAGAGAGGSAAAGATGCTCACTCACACGTGGGTAAGGAAGTAGAAGAGCTCTGCTTGATCATCAGAAGAACTGGAGAGGTGGGAGAAGATGGACAYGTGAGCGTGACATTTGGGCAGCTGTTTGAAACATACGTGACTATTTCCAATAAAGTAGTGGGAATCTTGTTAAGAGCCAGAAAACATGGYCTAGTTCATTTTGAAGGTGAAATGCTTTGGCAAGGAAAAGATGATGATGTGGTCATCACTTTACTACAATAAGGCTTTGTCATGGAATGAACTTTGCTGCAGGGTTCTATTTGGAAAAAACTTACCTAGATACCATCTTGACAGGTTTTGATTACAGAATTTCAACTCAGCTACCTACTGGSACACAAGCAGGAGAAGGAAATGGGTGAGAAGGTTAAAGCATATTTTTGTTAAAATGGTATATTTGGACAGAAATCACAACTTAGGAGCTAGTTCAACTCACATTGGATTGTCCTTATCTACTATCAAGTGTATGACAGTTCYTTTAATAACTCAGCTGGCTTACTGCTTTTAGGTTACTGCGAGTATAAATCTAGCTTGCTATCGTACAACACTGGTTCTTGCAGATTGTGAAATGCYTACTGCATGGGAGAATGGGATTTGTAAAATGTGGAATTGAAAACTCTYGTGGGAATTAAAATACTTCTTCAAACAAAGAGCCTAGTATACAACAAAAGTTTAGGTTCAATTTCACATGGGTAAACTGAATAAATGGAGGTTATTTTCATGAAGTAGATGGAAATTCCCAAACTTACAAGAATATCACAGCAAGRATATTTTATGGTTCCTAAATTAGTTGCATCTTGCTTCTGTTTTGGAGAGCTGCACTAGTTCTGGTATTTAATAGTCTAATATTGCAATTGTATCTTCTTCAAACCTTCTGTATCTCTTGTTCTTTTTCTTCTGTATCTCACACCATTTTTACCGGTTCTGTTCCTCTAACACTATGGAAAAAGTTCTCAAAGGTCTGCACCCTTTTTGGTGAATTCAGCTATACTCCTTCGTAGAAGGCAGGGTACCACAATTTAAAGATGTAAAAGTGAACAGAAACTCTGTATTGGGGCACCTGTGCATTCATAAGGGAAAAAAAGGCTCTTCCTTCTCCAAAATGTAGCAATGCTTTTTACAAGAGGAGAGTAGAAATACTGTATGACAAAATGGATAAATAGAAGTATAGCAGCACAGTCCCATATCTCGTTTACCTGCTTTCAGAGCACAGTTGTGAGCTCTCCAGGCTGTTGAAAAGAAAAATAAAGGATTGGTAATATTAAATAATTGTAATAGTGCTATGGAAAATAATCAGGAGCTGTATTTACAATAGCTGTCACCAATAAAGCTGTATACTTAGAAATCTAAAGTTCTATTTTTTTATCCGTGTAAATAAGAGCTTCTGTGTGGTGTTGTGGTGTTCACTACTTGATGGGTCTTTAAGGTAAGATACTCTCTTACATCAAAAGGATATTAAAATTTAATATAAATTATGAACTTGATAAAAGTGATGTGTTATTTTATCCTATTTATATAAAAGAACTTCTATTGCAAAAAGCCTAAAAGAATGGGGTTTTGTTTTGATATTTTCATCCAATGGCGATTTGCATCAAACCCAAGTCTTTTGACTGAGGATTTCATTATTGCCCTGCCTCTTTTTTTTTTTTTTTTTCTGGTGGAAAGATGACGAAAATAGAAAAAAAAGGGAAGAAATTAATGTGCTGAATTAAGTGTATCTGGGGAACAGGGGAGTCAGATACAGGTAGAGAATGAGTTTTAATCGCCACATAATTTTACCACATTGGAAAATGGGGAATATGTTCTGCACCAGGCACTGCTGGTGTATTTCCTTAGGTTTCAGGCCCACTGCTTCTTTGTAAACAAATCTACATCTTGCAGCTGAAAACAAGACATGCASTTTGTGATCTTAGCATATCTACAATGCTTTGTTCTTTTTGAAAAGTATTTCTTGCCAAATGACATGAGCACACATCAGGGTATTTCAGCACCCTTTAGAGGAAGTCTATGCATACATTTGGATTTCAAAATAAATTGAGCTTTTTATAATGCAGCTATGGAATGAGTTTTGTTTGATTCTAAGAATGCTGAAATCCACTCAATTCTGCTGTASTGTTAGCTCACAACTTGCAGGAAGCAGCATCAGGCACTTCAAGTGTCACCAGCTGATAATAGGATGGCARTATCAGGAAAAATAAGATTGCTGAACACTGTACGAATAACTTATTGCAAGACTTACATGTGAGGCAGTACGTAGCCTGTRAGATGCAAGTCCAGCCCATGTAAAGTTACTAGTTTTTAATTAAGGCTGGCTCAAGTAGTGAAAGATCAGTAATCTAGGCTCTCACTGCCATGGAAGTGGTAGATGCTTGAGTACATCTGCAAGTGCTTAAAGCACACCTCTGATCAAAAGAGAGGCAGAATAAGCCCTTTAATGACATGGTCATACYTACTTTGTAAGCAATTTAAAAAACCTTGCTCTATTATTACATTTTTAATAGAACAAATGATTACTGTATTACAAAACTATTATTTATAGAGGGATGGTTTTTTTTGTAAACAATTACAGGGCCACATTTCCTACCTGCCAGCTTTAGATGAGTATTCTGGAAACAGTGACTGAAATCTGTGTGCCCATGCAGTGATTATAAACACTGAGCTGCCAAACTGGCTCAGCACACTGGTTGACAAATCCAATCTCGTGCTTCCAGCAAAAGCCAGTATTAAAAAAAAAAAAAAAAAAAAAAAAAAAAACTAAAAGATAGATAATAGAACTGGTCAGCTTGCCCACCAGCACTCTGCAGAATAAAAAATTACTCCCGAAGCCTGTATAGTCATGAACGCATCATATCTAATGCATGTGACTCGGTTTAGCTGCAAGTTTAAAAAAATTACCATTCTTCATCTGTGATGTGATTAGATTAACATCCACAGATGAAACAGGAATTTAAACTTTTCAACATGTAACTTATTTTTTCAGTAGGTTCCCATTAGAGTAAATGGAACAGATTTTTTTTTTTTTTGCAAAAACTGTAGCATGTGAGGAGTTTCAGCATTACAGATTATTTRGAGTAGTAAGTAAACTCCAACCTTCTAAAAGGCGTTCTTGCCCTACTAAGTATCTTTCAGCTCTTTAAACCTCTCCTAAACTTCATTTTGTGACAGATTCTGTCAGTGGTCTTTCCTCTCCTTCCAGTTGAAGTCTGTAAACTCTGCATTTGTTTTGGACTGTACATCATATAGAGATTATCTGTGGATTGTCTTGTCAAACACTGAAGGCACTTTAACCCTTTCAATAAATGTTGCTCATTAGTTTGAAATGACAGAGGTTTTATCCAGTATTTCACTGTTTCCAAGTTTGTCAGATTTCAAATACAATTTTCACTGTTTTGCTTCCATTTTCCTGCTTTTATTTACAACTCACACTTAAAAAGACTTTGGAAAGGTCTGAGGAGTTATTACCAATTAAGCACAATTTCTTTTTAACAGCATTGTGTGTGTATCTGTTTCATCCTTCCAGAGCGAGCAGTTAGTACTTCAGCATAAAAGCATTATTCTCTGGGTTCGCATTAGGTTGGGAGTTTATGTAAAACAAKTGAGCAAAACAGTACAAATAAAGCTTTGTCATTCCTAAACATGAGGTCAAAAAAGCAGCTTTTCTCAGGACTGCTAATACTGGATCGAAGAACAGAGCCAGCAGCAGTGGCTAAACAACTTTACTCCTCCAGGCTCTTGGAGAGTAAGAGCTTCTGAATTCATTCTCTTTATTGATCTTTGCTCCTTGGAAAGCTGWACAAATGATTTCTGAAGTTTCAAAATTACTAAAAGCTTCATAGAAGACAGTGACATAACTATTGGAACCTGCTCACTGCCTCTTCCATGGGCTAGCCAGTTATTCAGAAATGTATTTGAAGTATTAGGATAAGCTTTTCAGAAAGTATTTCTTCACCTAATTAAAAAAATTATCTGYGGAGTCCAAGAATGCTTGTCAATGCAGAGGGAAAACAGACCACAGTTCTGTGCTAAAAAACACTTAACGAGAGGCTGAGCATTCCTCTCAGTAATTAGTGTGCCTCTATTTAATGCTTTGTTGTTTCAGCAATTTTGAACCCTGTCTTTCGCTGTCAGGAAACATGGGAATTCCCCATCTTGCTCATCAGCAAAAGTCTGGAAGCTACATTATACCCAAATT
This sequence comes from Malurus melanocephalus, assembly GCF_030028575.1. NCBI lineage: Eukaryota > Metazoa > Chordata > Aves > Passeriformes > Maluridae > Malurus > Malurus melanocephalus. Next base: position 1,447,096 of record NW_026623261.1, read on the forward strand.
TTTACCTTTCCCATTAATAGGACCCTTCTCCAAATTTAAGATATAGAAGTTGGCCTTTGTGCTTTTGTGTTCATTTGGCAACAGTCTGTCTAGGATGGAGGTAAATTCCTWCAGAGCATCCCAGGTTTTGGGTGTGACTGGAAAGGAAGGGTGTTGGTGACATACAAGTTCTGGTGATTGCTGAGCAGTGTGTGCACAGCATCAGGACCTTCTCTTTTTCCTGTTCTSCCCCTCCAGTAGGCAAAAAGCTTGGAGAGACCACAACCTGCACACCTAACACAGGCCAGCAGGGATATTCCATGACATAYATTGTCTGGAATAAAAGCTGAGGAAAGGGCTTTTTTGGGGGAGCGGTGGGGGCCATTGCTACTGGACTGATTGTGGGAGGTCAKGAGTGAATACCTTTGCTTTTTTCTTCCCCTTTCCTTTACACATTAAACTGTCTTTATCTCAACCCATGAGTTTTCTTTTGGTCTTTCTATTCTCCCATCCCACTGGGGTGAGGGCTGAAGAGTGAGGAAAGGGCTATCTAGGGTCAACCCACACAGTCAACTATTCMACTGCACTGGAAAATCATTCCAAGATTAGCGTTTATTCTACTTATCAGTCCTTTTTGACAACAGTTCATGTTAKTATCTTAAATATTATGTCACAGTTTAGTATAGTTACATAAATTAATTACAGATCAGAACCCATACACAGTAGTRATTCTTGAAAATCCTTAATGTTCAGGTGTTTCATTAAGTTAGGAAGTTCAAACCGCCTCATCTATTGCAGTCAAAGTTCAGTGGCTTTAAGTCACACTTTTCCTTCCAAATGTCACAAATTAAAAACCCCAAAGGGTGGCAAATGACATGTGAGTGCCCACTAATAAGAACAAGACATCAGGAAGAGGCTCTTAAGAGAGACAGGGGTGTCAACTCTTCCAGGTGGAAAATGCTGTTCTTCAGAAGAGTGCAGACTCTCAGAAGTACTGTAAGAATATTACAGTACACTGTATCACTAAGGCAACAGGTGCTGGATCYGTGGAAAACAGAGAAACTTTTATGTTCAGGGAAGCTTGCAGGTGCAACATTCTCACCTCAGCTGCATCTGAATGCATCAGGCAAGGGCACTTGGTTAGTTCAGCACCAAGACGTGCTCTGTGAACAAAGAAAATCCACTCCATGTGTTCTGGAGTTTTAACTTTCCAAACAGTCTGCCTTATTATGGTATTGAAAAACAAGTGCTAGCATTCCTGATTAGAGTCATGCAGCAAAGGCAAATGTTCAGCAGGTTCCTTAAGCAACTTGGCATGTTCCAATTTTGGGCTGAGTCCCTGCTATYCCAAAGTCAAATCACATTGCTCTTATGTAAGCCTGCCACACACACACTGCATTTAAGACCAGCTTCTCTTATGACTTCATTTATAATCCAAATTCAGCCAAGCATTAGTAATCTCCAAGGGACTTCCAGTGAGAATTGGAAAATCAGAAAATCTGGGTTTTTCAATCTACTGCCATGCAGAATTTTAAAACATTAAATCCATTTTTCTGAACTCTTCACATTTTCTGTAAACATATAATAACTAATTTCAAATATTGTGCACATAAGATGGAAAAAATCTTTAAATCTATTTACATATAAACTATATACTATGTTATACAGCATTATCACATCTTGGGAACATATTGTATTGACATTTACGGTGTCACTGTGATGCAAACGAGGCAGGTAACATTGAACGGTTTTAGCACCAGAAAGTCAGTACTGTATTTTCAGCAATGTACCTACTCATTACTAGGCATATGTAACACATCATACAAATGCAGATGGGAACAAATGTTTGAAATGTTACCTGCCATCCCAGAATAATTATTCTTGAACATGAAAGCTTGATTCCGCAACAAATACTCCCTTTGGCACTGTTCACATGCTGTTAGTTGTAACTTGTTGCCTTGGTTGCAATACATTCTGTTGCTACACTTTGCCTTTTAATAGGAAAAGTTCTCTGCCTGTGTGCATGTGTTTGTGTAGATGATGTATACATATACACAAATACAAAATTATAACTGAAATACATCATGCTATTGCCAGGGAAGCATACAGACTGAAGTATCCAAATGGAAGAATTAGGTTGGCAGCTACAAATTCTCTATTTCCTCATAAGGAACTAAAGCTTTTTTTATCCTGGGATATTATTGGCAACATCAAACTGTGCAACCTTAAATCAGAGCTCAAAGACCAAACAACACAAGCTTTCAGCTGGCAGCATTTTCAGTTTGCAATCTCTCGATCAGTTGTTCAGCCTATGAAAGAGAGAAATCAATGCATTAACACCATGAGCCTTCAGTTTAGTGAAAATTCCATTTTATAAACAGTGACACTAACAGAGCATTTGCTTTTTACTTTTTTTCACTTTTTTTCAGACAGTAAAAATGCAATCAGCTTCTTAAGGTAGAAGCATCTCAACAGGACTTCAGTAGTTACTGCAGTTTATTTACAAATAAACCATGTAGCTACTGAAAATTATATTATCTGAACCCTGTTTGGCATTCTTAAACCATATTCAAGACACTGTAATTGAAAAAAAACAAATTAAAACCATGACCAACACAAGTACATTTTCCAACTTGACAACAGAGCAAAATACCTTTCAAAGTGCATTCATACTGGATAGCTGGACTTAGTATGGATCTGCCTGAACTAATCCAAGATACTAAATAGTAAAACTACACAGCTGTATGTGTTTGAGGGACAAATATTTGTAAGATGCTCAATAACTCAGCAGACACATCTGCTATTTGTGAGCAAGGCGTGATCTTCAGCAAGGTCCCACTGTGAAGAAGATGTGTTTCTTCTCTTTAAGTAAAAAGCTGTCTATAACCTTTATATGAAACAGATCTTTTTCAGCAACTTTGATTTGGGAATGTGCAATGGTACCAGGATGCTGCATCTGCCTTGCCAAGGTAGGTGCTTTGCTGTATCAAAGCAGTGAAAATGAGGTTTAGATCTCAAGAGWGATTTTCAAAGTGCTTTAGTCAATRTCAGTTCAGTCTCATTGCTAAYCTCTACTGACATAAATCAGTACAAACAATGTTTTTGTAAAGMAAATACTTGGTTTAGTCTAATAATGGCAAGATGAGAAAAAACATATGAAGTGATAAATGCCATCATTAGGTGGCTGTGGTTTTACCTACACAGGATTAACCAGGSTATGTGCAAAACAGTCCATCACATTTGAATATATCCTTTTAAACTAAAACCCAAATACTTACAGAGTGTCCACAGAAGCACATCACAGAGCCTGAGCTTCAGGCAAGATCCAGAACTATTGTACTGTTTGTTGTTATTAGCACTCCATTCCCCTTAATAAGYATAAACATTAAGGTTTTTACCTTTATTTTTTCTCAAACATTAAATGCAAAATATACATAATTAAGAATTAATGTAACAACAAAAATGATTGGTCAGAGAATTTTTGGACACAGTTGAAAAGTTGGAAAGACATGGCATTTTCAGCTCACAATTGAAAACCTATTGCAAAGCTCAACTGCACTACACTTACCGTGATAAACCAGTAGGAATTGATTCTGTAGTAGATCCTGGATAAGAATCCCAGCTGACTGGCTGGGGCCAGGACATGAAGATGCAAATGGGCTATCGAGCAGAACGGAGGCCAGTGAAAACCCATTCTTCAGAAAGAGAAAGAAGTACAAGACAATGGTGATGTTAATTCAGGAAGAAGTGCAAGGTTAATTCAGAAAGAATCACAGGTTGTTTAACATGATCCACAGAACTAACAGTTCATCACATTTTCATTGTACATAAAAGTAAGAATAAAAATATGCCCTTTTATTATACCACAAAAAAAAGCTTTTAAGAAGCCCATTAACTTTCTCCTTCACATCTCTGTCTTTAAGACACATTTTTTCAGGAAGGAGTTAAAAGAAAAAGTATCTTAAATGTACCCTATCTAGTTTTCAGCTGGAAAGCCAACTATCAATTTTAATCATGAAGACCCAGTTCTCTATTTCTCTACACTACTTAGATTAYGTTACAGTTTATTTCAGCTGTATTTATATTGCTGGTGTGATTGAAACAAAATGTARTGCCCTGATTCAATAGGCCCAAGTTTAACTCTCTTCTGGCATCTAGGATTTGGAGCATATTTGCAGTACATAATGAAAAAGCAGCCTCTTCCTAAGTTGTCTGAAGTGTCCTCCCTATTCCAAGATGTGTTCAAGAAAGAATCTCAGAGCTGCAACACAATTTGTGAATAAAAAGTTTATATTCAATCAGAAAAAAATGTTTATATTCAATGCCAGCAGATTTTAATTGAGAAGTCATGCAGTAARTGAAYGTAGACCTAATTTCTTCAATAAATCACAGTGGAAGATCTTCCACTATCTCTAAAGTAACCTTCTGTAAAGTAAAAAACACACTCAATAGAAAGATGGAAAGCTTCAAATACATACCTTACGTCATTCAAGTCACTAAAATTATTTTTCTGGAGAACAGCTTTTCCAACTTCCATCATTCTYTTCACTATTAAAAGAMAAATTTCATTTTAAAAAGGTATTCTTCAGAAATACTAAATTCAACAGACTGATTACTTTGARAAAACAGACATGTTTTTTTCTAATTATAAACACTCTAACTACTCCTAGTCAAACAAGACAATCAGGAGACTGTGTGCAATGATTTACTTGAAAATTGCCACTGATACCAACTTCCACTCCTGCAATGCTTTTCAGTGTTACATTATTCWAAGAACTTTGGCCAAAGCCATCCTATCACCACACCCTTATTAAAAAACCCAACAAGTACTGATCACAATGATGACTTTACACTAATTCCAGTGTTGTATCTCTACACAGCTACAGGACTTTGATCTCCAGGTCCTGAGAAGCCTGGAGTAAATTTCAGAGAGGGTACATAAATTTAAATTAAAATAAAATCGTCAGTCTTTCTTATTACTAGGACAGTTTCATTACCACTGCACAATGCAGCAACCCTAATACAAAAACCTCAAGGCAGAAGTCAGAAGAATTGCCTTGAAGCCAAACACATACAGAAGTTTTTTTTCTGGAGAAAAAACTATGTTTACAAGAGAAATACAGTGATGCAAGATTTGAAAAGTGCAACCATTATTATTTTCTTGTATCATGTAAATACAATTTGCCCTAAGGTGGAATCTCTTCATGGCTGCAGTTTCTTCTGTTACTCAACACACTTAGGCATATCTTGTGAAACAAGTTCTAGGACAATGTCTTCCTAAGGGAAAAGAAAAAAAACAAGCAACCCAAACAAGCCTAGTAACAATAATCATAGCTTCAATATTTTAGAATTTTATTTTTTAAAAAAAATTTTAAGTTTCCTGGAACACCATTTCCTGTTTTCATCTGTCACTCCCTTATGTCCTGACAAATAATGTAGCACTTAATTGAAAGTACACATTTTATGAACTTCTTCTGTAAGCTTTTAAAATTGCATATACGTATCTAAGGAAGTGCAATGAAACAGCACATAAATGCTTTAAAAATAAAGCTGTACTTCCAACAAAGTGCAGAGGCATCTATAATCATCTGTAAACTGATGAGATCTCATGCACTCGTGCAATGCTTTTCCAGAACTGCATAAAAAAGGGTGCCTTTCTAGAACTACACACAGAATTTCCCAGAAAAGGTAAGTGCCTATCTACACTCACTCACATCAGCTAATTCCATGTTTACAAATGGTGTCCAAAGYTGTAATTTACTTGACAACACCCTATTTCAGGCTGTGAAAAGTGATTTTCCTTTAGGAAAATTCCTTAGAGTATGCACACTTTCAGCCTTACCGAGAGGTATGTGCTCTGTCTTCAGTGTTTTGCAGTTTCCCATGTGYTTCACGGGCACCACCAGGTAGTGGTGGGGGGCACCAGGTTTTATATCTCTAAAGCAAACAAGGTCTTCATCCTAAAAAAGGATGCAAATGTATTAAAATGGATTAGGACGAAGATACTGGCAAACAGTAGGTAAGAATGTCCATATTCCCCATCTCGATGCGATATCGAATATCACATTTGGCGCAACTCGCAACACAAGCCGAGGATTTTTGGAGGCAGCCTCCAGGCACGGTGCGCGTCTGCTGCTGACCTTCCGCAGTCAGGATTCCTCGGCGTCAGCCTCAAGGCTTCCGGCTGGTGTGCCAACATTTACGGAAAGCACTGTATTTTCCCTCCGATCTATATTTCCTTGCTGTGTCCGTGCAGGAGCTGAAGGCCCTCGGAGCCGCCTCACCCCGCCCGGCCTTACCGCGACCCCGGGGCCCGCCCGTGAGGGAGCGGGGAAGGAGGGCGGGCCCCTCACCCACCTCRCAGGGGAGCAGCACCGTGCCCGGCTCCTCCCGGCGGGCGATCCTGCAGAACACGCACTTCCCGTCGTAGCCTTCGCGGCCGCCATTCCCGGCTTCGCTCCCCTCAGCGGCGGCGGCGGTGGCGGCACCACCCGCGGCTTGAGGCCCGGCCATGGCGCTGCTCCCGGTGCTGCTCCCGGTGCCGCTGCCGGCCCCTCCCGCTGCCGCCGCCCCGCCCGCCCAGGGAGGAGCGCCCGGCCCCGGGAGACAGCGCTGGCACAGCCCGCTCCGCCCGCCGGGCACACGCGGAGATCCTTTGGGGTTTGCTATGAAGTTTTCACCGAAAACTGAGGACTAAAGACTGATGTTTGTTCTACCTGCGTAAACTGACAGCCCTGAAATTGTTGCCTGCTCATGACAGCTATACTAATTCACAGTCAAAGTAAGATAATTCATAGATTCACAGAATGGGTTGGGTTGGAAGGATCCTTAAAGACCGTCTATTTCTGTTAGAGAGCCAAGATGGGCATGGACACCTTTCATTGCACCAGGTTGCTCAGGGCTCCATCTGACCTGGCCTTGAACACTTTCAGGGATGGGGCRTCCACAGCCTCTCTGGGCAACCTGTTCCACCACCCTCATCCTGTCAACTGCTACTGAACCTAACAGAGGGTATTGGCAAGTRGTAGTTAGCCTTAATTTTCTAAAAATGTTCCTTTAATAATTTGTATTTAAAATCATTTGCACTAGTTCATTAGGCTAGAGCTGGAGAATCACTGACCCTGGAATTTAAATGTCTGTATACTTCAGCTCAAAAGGCACAAAGCACTTGCCCCACAGATGACAGGCTACAGGCTTTAAAAAGGTAATGAGATGAAAAATTTTGACTGAGATTTTCAAAAATGCTTGTTTTTGAAAAGCAAGTTGTGCCTGCACAAACTGGAGATGGTTAGCTATTCTACCTGAAGCAGCTCACTTGCCAGATGTGTCAACCTGCAGAGTGCTAGGTAATCCCTTTGCAATGACCTAATCTGCTCTTTTTCTCTGTTACAAACAGGCAAATCAAATCTTTACAGTTTATGAATGAGGATTATTCTAAAAGTAATTAGATTTTCCTTTACTCTAAAGCCAGCTTTGTGCAAAACATCCAGTACAAAACCTCCCCTTAAAACAGCACCAAATAAAATATCTGCAATTACCTGGCTACTGACAAGCCTGATTTGTGAGTGTGCATTTGTACACTGTCCTGGATCAAAAATCTTTATTAAAGTACCACTGAAGGAGCACATCCTTGATGGTGCAAAAACAAGCCCCTGTTCTCCCTGATAGAAAAATTACTAGTGACCATAATTTTCCAGTTACTTTAGGGAAGTTGTTACTGCCATTTCACTCGAAGCAAGGCTCAGGGATAGCATACCTACTCGGTTTCACAACTTGTTCAGTAATTGTAGTTTTCTTCTCTTAATGCCACGTCTGTATACAATGAAAACCAATAAACCCCAAGTACCAGGTACTTTTAAGACATCTTTGCCTTGCTTGGCTGGACATAAAAATATACATGAACACTTTGGAAGTATGAAAAGGGTGCACAGAAAAATTATGCACATGGACTTTTGACTTCTGGGAAGAGGTTGGTCAAAAGAGATRAGGGGATAAATGTCATTCACTACAGCTGAGAGTAGCAGCAAGAATCACCAGGTCAACTGTTTAACTGTTTCCTGGCATTTCTTAGCCCTTTGTCATGTCTCTCTCGGGGTGTATTCAAAACACAGCTCTCTTTTAGGACACACCGTGCAACAGACACAAAAAAAAACAAATCCCAAAACCAACCCCAGTAAAAGATCTAAATTCCTTATCTATGTTTATAAAATATGGTATTGCTGAAATTTTATGAGGAGGCACAAGTATTTGTCAGCATAACCTGTAATTTAAGCTGCATCCTTTCATCCTTAAAATGTTCCAAAGTTTGTGAAAAGAGAAAGCATCTGTAACAAGTTTCTGAATGCATAATTTCCTTTATTGAAAATATTGTGATAGCACTGCATTACATATATTTAATATTCATAGTTTCAAGGGTCACAGAATTTTGATTGAACAACACTGTTTTGAATACAGACCACGGCATTTAGRTATGTTCTGACAAGGATAATATAATGGAGTAAGTTGTAGGTAGCAATAGTGAAATGTATGCAAAATGTTGAACTTGGTTGGTTTCATTTTGTTTGTTGTGGGGATTTTTTGTTGTTTTTTGGGGGACTTTTTTAACTATTAAGTGGTCTTCTGCCACCATTTAAAAGAGCAAATAGTGTTAGATATTCTGGGTATCTTCAAAGCATTATGCTGTTAGCAACTTCCAAAATATTTTAAAGCATTACCAATAAGAACTTTAATTATGGCTGTAGTAGACCACAAAGAAAGGAAGTGTGAAAAGCTCACGTGCAGYGTGTTACAGGCTTACTGTGTATAGCATTGTTTTTATAGACTGTGAAATTTCTGTGCAGGATTAAGATTTAGAAATGCTTTTGAAAGAAAAGCATTGGATTTTATTTTTTTAATTATTTAATCTATTCAAAAAAGAAAGAGCAGTAACTTAACTGAGTTGCATTACTCAGTTAATAATACTCCAACATTAGACAGTACTGTTTTAATGCACASTACTGTCTCCAGAACCTGCCTTTCTCAGGACAATGAAACATTCAAGTCTAAGGGCAGGACATAWTCCTAATATTGGTTCAGCCCAGATTCTTTAAACAAAACCACAGTTTAATGGCAAAGCAGAATTCTTTAGCAAACAGTGAAGATTTCCAGTCCTCGCTCRCACTCTCCCCATTTACCAAAATTTTCATTTTGTCTTTTCAGCTTTGGCGGGGGTGAGGGAGGCAGTATCTGGTAATTTCATTAAATCCAAACAMGAATATTTAGTTGCCTGTCAAATCCTAAACCAGACTGCTGCTTGAAGTATTTTTTTAAAGTTAATTATATATGTAATTACTAGGAAAACAAGTTTTACACTAACATGATCTGGCCTGTTAGGAATGTTCTCTAAATCTCATTTGTATTTTCTCCTTAATAAATTCTTCAATTTGTAGAGAAATGCTCATAAAAGTACAGTGGGTGGCTTGTTTTGAATCGTTTGGTGGTCATACAGAAAACCAGTTATTTCTAAAAAATGTCCTTCGTAAACAGTCAAATAATACTGGGCAGGTGCTCAGAGCATGCCATCCCAATTCTGTGGACTGCARCAGAACTGATAAAGTCTACAGCAGGGGGCAGTTACCCAATGTCTCCATACACTGCCAAAATAGTAATCTATTAACAGGAATGTGACAGCAGAGTTAAGAAGAAGCACTATCCACTTTCTCCCTCATTTCAGGAAAAGAAAATGAAACAGAATTATGCACTCAAGTGTTTCTGCCAGGAAAATGAACCCTCTAATTAGGGTATAATGAAAACCACATCTCATTTACAAAATAAAAATATAAAAATGAACTTCAGAAATCAAATAAATTGATTCAGAATAAATGCCAATGCATAAGAAACCTACCTCAACAGTAATTATTTATCAAAATGAGATTTGAAACATTGAACAAAAAAACTCATAACTAATAAATTTACAAAAAAAATCTATTATACAATAACAATAAATAAAATTATTTTAAAAACATGTTCCCTTAAGTGCTGTGTACACCTATTTCTGATTCTTTTCCACGGCAAACAGTATGCTGTAGATTTTGGTAAAGTAACATTTTATTTTTGGTCAGCATTTGCATGTTGAACATAAATACACATGGAATGTACTAGATACAGTTCTTCCACAGGATCTTTTTCACAGTTACATAAAAAGTTTTCAACTTATACATCATGAATGTTTTCATAAGCATTGTATCTTCAATGGAAGAGTGTTGGTAGAGGAAGTAAAAAACATTTCAGAGTGATCTCGTACTGTTCTGTCTCTTACTGCCTCTCAAAACAAATTCTTTTATTCTTGGGTTGTTTGTTTGGTTTTTTTGCGTAGTCATGCTCTGGTACAAACTTGAGGAAAAAGCGCGTAACGTTGTGAGGCAGCCTGCACCTTCTGAATAGCTTTTAAGTGCCTAATGGATCCAGTCCTTAAGGCAGTCAGTGTTTCACTCAAATGTCCATACTTCTACGTCTTGTATTATGAAATCTTCTTTCTTAGTTAAGATGTCATTATTGAAGGTGCTGCAGGAGTTGCTTCGCCCATGATACAAATCTGCATCTAACCATAAGCCAAACCGGCCACTAGAAAGGAAATACACAACAAATCTGGTGTTATATAGAACAGTAAAAATACTGAAAGCTCTATAAACAATCAAAGAAGAGATATGGAGGAATCTAGGTGACTCTGAGGATCTCTTAGACCAAATGTGAAGAGCTCAGTCCTGGCAAAGCACTCGCCGAGAAGCTCACGGAGCAGTGCCCTTGCTTTTGGTTGCACCAGTGAGCAGAGCAGTGCGTAGSACCCTGCGAGTGCTCACAGCCCCCAGGGCCACCCGGCTGCTCCCACTGCCAGCTGTGGCTACACCAGGGCACACACCTTGGGGTCCCTCCCCTGGTGTCTGGATGTGGACAGAGCACCTTCTGGTTAGAAGGACGAGGAGGGAAGTTTATCTGCTCCTGTTGCAAATCATGCTCAGCTGTCCCATGGTGCAACCTCCAAGTAAGCTTTAACTGGCAGGAACAGCCTCAATCCTCAATTTCATACCCTCTGACCTTTGAAACTCATGACCAGATTATGCCCTGTCTGTATCCTTGCTCTGTGCAGCAACAGAAAAAATAGCTTAGTAAGAACCACATGATAAACCCTGGCAACTCATGGCAAAATTGCCATCAGGGATTATCTTCCAGAGACAAACCTCTTCAGCAATGAGTGATGTATSTACCCAAAACATCTGGTTCTTTTCCTGGCTAGAAAAATCCCCARCCAACAAAACAACTCTGCAACAAACCCTACTAGCCAAACATCAGTCACTCTAAGCAAATGAAATTGCTCTCAGTCTGTAACAGAAATCAGATTGCTGAGATATCTTCTCTGAACAATTTACTAAAGTAAGTTCAGCCATTTTACTAGTAAGTCTTGCACCTACCATTGTCCCTATTTCCATTTAATTTTTTTTAAAAACTTGGCTATATAATTTGAAAACCAAACACTCACTCACCCTCCACCTCCAAGCTCCAGAGAGGTAGTGTCTCCATTGATGAAGTAGGTGTTCTCTCCACTCCATTTGAATACCTGAGGAGGGGAAAAAACATGAATATATTTGGACTGTGTTAGGATTCTTGTATTCTCAAATTACTGGGTAMCTACTCTTAGCAGCTAAGAGGTGTGGTCATATTTTATTTTTTTCTTGAAAGGGAAGAAAGGTAGAAAGTAAAGGATCAGTACATATTTAGAACAATGAACAAGACACACTAATCCTTATTTTAAATTCTGCTTTTCTCTCTAAATCAAGTGATAACCTGCTAAAAAGGAACAAGGTATTCAATATGGAAAAAGTGAGAGAGAATATCCCATGAAAATTAAGGGGTATTTCAGCAGCACTCTCATCTCTGTTTTGTTGTTATGGTGATCCCGAGAATGCATGAAATTATATCCTATTCTTGGTATCACTGCCTTCCAAGGGGAGTCTTTGATGGTCCACTCCTTAACTCCTCCCTGCTTCATCCTTCAGTGCACATAAAACCACTCCTCATYCTTAGACTGTCTTCAGATAATTACAGACACTTTTGCATTAAGAATTGCATTGAAGCAATGAAGATTAATTGCATTTATCAACATCTGGCGCATCTTCTATACTCAAACATGCTGTCTTCATAAAAATCTCATAAATGTTCCAAAAGTAGAAGCCAAAAATCTTATTTGAGAAAGTGAACACCCACTTACCTTGAAATGTGGACTGAATGTGTAGAGGAATGTTTCACCAGTGCCATAGTAGTGGTCACTAAACCTGAAGGGATGTGTAGCATATGCTCCAAATATCTATCAGAATAAAATGGTTACACTATTTTTGTGGACAGTGCAAAATTTGAGAAAAAAAAAATCCAAGCATTTCAGAATACTTTTTAAGAACAACTGAGCTCATTTTCATGTTAGAAACACCACCTAGTAAAGTGCACCAGAGGTGCAAGTATTCCTCCACATCTTTTGTATCCTGCAAGTTAAAAGCCAGATGATGACCATGGCAGCAGGATTGCTGACTAGGAGCAGGTGAAGAATCAGACACCCAGGGAGGCATTGTTTGTGACAGCTTCTTAACTGAGACACCAAAGAAAGATACTTCCATGGGTACTATTGCACTCATTGCAGTTCTGAAGCTTTTATTACTGCTGAAGTACTTTACAGCTCTAACTCTGGTTTAGAAAGTAGAAAATATAAAAGAAAATGCCAATGTCTTATTTTGGTACGACATCATAGTATGACTAGCATTTCATAATGATCACTTTTCATAGTGYTGCCCTTTCAGTTTGACCCCTGCAGAACAAGCTCTCCTTACCTGGTTGTCCATGTCCTTGATGACGAGGAGAACTGGACTGTCGAGAGAAGCCGATTTGCGGTACAGAGTCTTGAGGCTGGTCCCGTGCTCCAGCGTGCTGTATGCCAGGCGCCATGGATAGCCCTGCACCCGTGCGGGCAAGCGCCGGGCAAGCTGGGCAATGAACAGGGAATGAGGGAAATGGTTACTCAAGCAACACAGACAGTGCCCCAGCCTATCCTCTTTGCCACACTCGACAAAGACAGCCCCACACTGAAGAAGGAAACTGGAGGGTTTTCTAGCCATACCTGTTCTATGTGCATGTTCTCCAGGAGAGCGCTGTGATGCTTTAAGATAGGCAAAGTATCATCATCTTCTTCTTCATAGTAACTGCAAACGCTCTTTCGTCGTTTAGCTTCTTCTACAGTAATGATCTGTGACAAGAGAACAAGCGTTCAACCTAAAGCACAGCTCTTACACCATCAATCCTCTGTTGAAGCCAGTGAATTTAAAACTTACTCCTCAGCTGTCACACTGTTTGGAGCAAAACCACCATATGGGATGGTGTTATCAAGCACAGGTAACCCCTGAGGAAATGTGGAAAATCTTAATTGGCAAGGTGTCTCTGTGACAGCATGACAGTCAAGGTCTTTATRAAATATATTCTTTGTTGAAAATTATCGAACAGTTATTTGGAAACTTCTATTTATTCCTTTGTTTAACACTTATAATATTGTAATATTTTAAAAGGTGAGTCCATATAAATATGTCTAATATCAGGTGTGAATTGACTTATAAATCAAAGCACAGATTCTTTCCAGTAAGTACAGGTAAGGCACACTAACTTTTCCCATAAAGCTGGAAAAAAAATGAGCATGCAAGTCCATACACCTAAYGCTTGTCTATGAAAGGACTCAGCAACCCACGAGGTGCTCAGAGAGACAGGGGACAAACTCTGAACTCCATGTGGCATGAGTAGCAAACAGGAGCCCAAACGTGGCACGGGGCAGGCTGGCAGSACCCAAAATGCCCAGAGCTCACTGCAGAGAGGAGGACATCACCCATCTGTGGCAGCAGTCCAGGTGTCCTGGCTCCAGACAAGCTGCTGCTGGGTGCTCAGCCTGCTGGCTGGCAGAGGGCATCACCTGGCACAGCTGGAAAGCTGCCAGCCCTTCGGTCCTGCTCAGGGCACTTGGCAAGTGCCAGAAGCCTCAGCTCCGCTCAGCAGTGSGGGATGAGATGAGGCTCGCTGTGCCCACAGCGGGGCTTTAGCTGGGGCTTGGTGCCACAGGAAGCAACAGCAAAAGCTCCAAAAAGGAGCTGATGAGAAAGAAAAGGGGAAGCCACAAGACCTAGCTACAAAACGAACAGGAAACCTTAAACCGTCTTTTCCTTCCATGAATGTACCACCACTGTGGTCTTATGTAGGAGCAGGAATCTCAAGATGCAGCTGCAGAGCCCACTGTCTCTGCTATGCACCTCACTGCCAATAAAGCTTCCAAATGGCTTTCGTGTTACATAGGGATCAAGTTTTGCACAATTCCTCCCCACCTGCATGATCACTGCTGGAACTTGCAGAAACTGTCAACAGTCCAGAGAGCAGGGAAGAGACAGTCCTACACACACCTGCCCCTCAGGCGAGAAAGCAAATGCCCTGGACTGACTCCAGGTGTGGATTTAACCACACAACAAAGCACAGAAGTTCTTCCTGACAACCAGAAGCAGTGAGGAGTTCACACAGYCCTCATACCATCAGTCACACTTGGCATCCCCAGTGGGATGCTCGCTACACATGTGCTGYATGCACTCATGTCCAGCCCAAGCTCTCCTGCAGATGCGTGGAGCTGAGCAGGGCATCTGGGCACTGGCATTGCAATGCAGGGTCAGGAAAAGAGAGGAGGGCAGAATCACACCTGCACACCTGAGCAGTTACAGGTATTCCTGCAATTACACTGCAAGAGCTCTACAACTTCATCCTATCCCTCCAGCTTCTCTTTCTGAGACCGCAGATAATGCTGTGCAGGAAAAGTTTTCTACGGTCAACTTCAGCAAAGGTTTGCACTGCAAAATTAGGATAATTTAAAAAAAAACAACAAAAAGAAGACCACAACAAACTGTTAAAAGAAAACAATCTTTCTACTTCTATCATTGTTCTTTTTTTCACCTTMTGAATGGTTTGCTTTCCCTCATCTCCCAGACCATTATTGTATATTTTTTTTTAATTAACAGCTTTTGCACCTTAAACCAAAGRTGCCCAACTCCCCTTTTGAAGACTATAATTAAGGAACAGTCTCCCACCAGGAGTAGAGAAGAAGTATCAACCAACAGCAAATAAACCAACATCAGGTATCTGTAGTAAAATACAACCAAACTCACAGACACAGGCAACCAGAGAAAACCTATTAACACAGCTGTAAATTGCAAACTGAGATCAGAGACAGACAACCCTCCCCTGCCCTTCTCTCTGTATACACCTACTTGGTCTCTGAACTGCACATCTGAAYGAAGTGCAGACACCAACTGCAAAATAAAGCATCTGCAAGATCAGTATTTACAGACCACACAAAAGCAGAAATGGATGAAAAGAATCCACCGCTACAGAAACCAGATCTACAAAATCTTTCAGAGACTTTACAGGACTGAGAAAGGAAGCTACCTGAGGTGGAAATCCCACCCCCCTCCATCTGAGTATGGAGCACATTTATTACTAGGACAGAACTGCTGTCATGATATCCACATTGTTCAAACAGGGACASAATTCAACATACCTCCACAAAAGGTTCCCCCTGGTCAGGTCTGGCACAGTAAAAAATTTGAATATTCAAAGGCATTTGTCTCTGTTTCATCATCTAGTAGGTTATTCTGCAGTGCCCACTACTCGATCCCTGCTCTAGTAGCAAGTTCTCAGCCACAYGTGTGACAGACAGCTACTGGCCACTGCATGCTGTGATAAAATTGCCTGTGTGCTTCTCTACAATTACAGTTTCTGTTTCTCCGCAAGGGAGAGTGAAACTTTCACAGTCAYCATGCCCAAATTTGGACTTTATCCAATAGAGATTTCCTGGCAGACCTACTTYAAATTGGTAAAGCTAGAATATATTACAAATAAAAGAGACACACCTTTAAATAAATATCTAAATAAAACAGTGAAAGACAAGCTCCCAGTGTGGCCACATCTCTCCTACATCTGTTCTTYGGATCACTGACTCTCCCCTTTCATTTTGGTTTTAAGAAAATGGCATGCAAATAACTGAACGGTGAAAYCCAGTGCAATGTATGACTACACTCAGCTCTAAGCAAAACAAGGAAGGCTTTTCTTTTTCATCTTTCATTTCACAAAGCACCAACATTASTAAACTACAAAACTGTAAAAATATAAGCTCCTTGGGAATAGAGGCAGCTACATTTCAAATAATAAGTCCCACTTCCTATCTCCATTTTTCAACAGAACAACATACTTTGAAAACACAAAAAAAAGAAAAGAGCAGTAGAATTTAAAAAAAGTAAGTTTAAGTTTAAGACAAATAATGAGATAACTTTTTTATTCACCACCAAGCTGTTTCCCACTTTGGGACTTATTTGTCTTTTTCATTTATCCCAGATCCTTAGCACAGAAAGTGTTCAAGCATTCAGAAATATGATTTTTAAAATGTCTGCAAGCTTATTTCCCTTAGAAACTAGGCTATGTGTGCAGAAGAAAGAAAGAAAGAGATAACAAGCACAAGCTTGCCAAGTGGTTAAAACAGATTGCAAAAGACCCACAYATGAAAAAGCCAAAGTCCAATGATAAAACTTATCCCACTTACACCCAATATTCCAACAATACTGCTGGGTGTAYCAGAGAAGCAAGGGTTCTGGCACGTCACCACACACCAATCCAAATCAACCAGCACACAGGACTCTGGGCTGATGTTTTCATGCATATATGCATTCTGAAGATTTTATTTGTAGCATATAAATACATTAGGAAATACATTCGGAATTTAGCAATGCTGACCACATAACCTGTAAGCAATGCTGACCACATACACCTTTTAGCTTTGCAAAAGACTAACATCACATGATCAAAATATTTACACAACTTCTGCTGGCTGCACACCAGAGACCTGCTCTTTCTAGTCAGAGAAGAAAGGAAGACTGAAGGAGTATGAGTACATTTGTGAGACAGATACAAGCTTTAAGGAGATATCTATATGAAGCAGCAACTATTACAAAGAAACATCATAAAAAGCTCAAAAGAAAACTGCTGAGATTCTTAACAGAGGATGCACACATGATATGCACATGCTTCATGTAARGGCAGAAAGCACTCACCTCCCAGCTTTTAGTAGTGGGCTCACTGAAGAAGTTGTCAATCATGTCAAGCTCCTCCTTTTCTACCACAACAAAACCTTGCTCTTTGGCATCTTTCCCATATATCTCTGGTGACCACTGAACAAAAAATGTGTACAAGTGATCCACCCTGTGAAGAGGAGACARCCATTGATCAGTGGTCCATGAACACAACACTATCATGCAGCGCAGAGGTTCTGCCCAATGACAAAGCAGGGACAACCACACAAACAGGATATCCATGTACCTCCACATTCACACACCACAAAAGGCAACAACTCCCTCCACCTGGCAGCCTGAACCTCTTCAAGATTTCTCTGTTTTCACTCCCTACAATGTATTTTTCTCCTCCCTTTGCTATATGCAAAGCCAAAACATCATGGTAAAGCAATGTGATTTGTCCAGTCCCACACAATTCATATTCAGAAGTTAAATTGATTGGTATTAGATCATATTCACAAAAGTTAASTCCATAAAACATTTACTTTATTCATTTAGTTTGACTCCAGCATAAAACAAGCCATGAGATCACCAAGGAAGTCTACACCAGAGTTCTAGCTGCCCATTAAGTTATAGAGGGTAACCACAAACAATATTCATTCTCTTAGCATTATGAAAATCAGCTGCTACTGACAGCTTTGCTAATGATATAGTACCAGCAGCACCATGCTCTTCCATAAATGTAGTCAGCTCTCAAACACTGTCTTTAAAGAGATATTCCTTGGCAACATCCGTTAACAAGCCATGAAACAGTTTCAGAAGAAAGGAATTTATGTAGTAAGCTRAAGTTAAAATGAACACATGCAATTTCAAATGGGAATACAAAAGTGGATCCACAATACAAGAAGTTGAATCACCAACAAAAAAATCAGGCCCTCAGAAAAGAGGGAGACAGACAGTAAATGCTTATCACACTGGATCTTTCTCCAGTTTGTCACCAGAAAGTTATGTCCAGAAACTCCTTGATCAATAGAAAACAGAAAAAAAAAAACTTAAGAGAAATTTAGACATTTCCCCTCCTCTATTTCAGATTACTTGGACTTATATGGATGCCCAAATAATCTTAAAATACCATTTCAGCAYTGTTACAATTAGGGTTGGGGTTACAATTGGTGTTAGGGTCACTTCTGTAATTCCAGATTTTTTCAACTGAGTCCACAAAAAGAATAAAGGATTTGCTTTGCTTCATCACAGAAATACTGAAAAATGAATAAATTAACATTTCTCACAGAAGCTTCAAAAAGAGCAGTCTGATCATCTCTTTGCCAACTAATGTGAGYTTTAACTGAAAGAGACAATTAACTTGAGCACCGTGTATTTTATGCACAGTAGTCCCACTCTGGAAAGCTAACTACTTAATTCCTACAAATCCCTAGGAAAGAACAGTAAAAGTAGTGGTTGCTGCTGTCTAGCTAAGATCAATTTGAAGACACGCTCATGCAGGTGGCTGAAGGAGAGCAGCACRCTCACATCTCAGAATCACAGAATTTATTTTTGTTTTAGGCTAGTTCAGGAGATCATCTAGGCCAGCTCCTCTGCTTATAGCAGAGCTAACTTCCAAGTTAGAGGAAATTGCACATTCTTGGCCATTTGGAGTTGGAAAATCTCCAAAAGTGATTCTACAAGTTTTCCATGCATAGCCAGTCTCCTGGGTTTTTTTTTTCTCTTCCATCTAATCACAATTTCCTCCAAAGCATGCAAAACAAGATCTGAGAAGGGTCTGGTGTCATCCTATATTTTCTTTTTCTTGTCCTCTCCTCTCTTTTTTTTTTTTTTTTAACCAATTGTCTAAAAGGAAGACAGGAATAATGACCACCCAAGTTGTTCGGCTGCTCTTCCTTATTTGAGCCAGAAAGAAGTGAAGCCTTCACTACTGCAAGGACACACCACTGACATGGTGAGTTTGCTCTCAACTTCCCCAACTCCCCAACATTTCTGCAGAGCTACCCCCAGGCCACCTGTCCCCACCCTACTGCTGCAGGGACTGCTCCATCCCAGGGGCACAACTTTTGCATTTGCCTTTTCTGAATTTCCTGACATTTCTGTCAGCCCATTGTGTTGGGGCYCCTCTAAACAGTAGCCCTGCCCTCCAATTATGAGCACTTCCCAAATTTTGTGTCATTCCCCAAGATGACAAAGGTGTGYTCTGTCTCAATGTCACCAATGAAGGCATTAAACAGTATCTGTCCCCCAGAAAACCAGTTGTACTTTGCTGCCACTCAGACCAATTACCAACCCTTTGAGCCCAATGGTCCAGTAACTTTCACAACCAGCTGTAATCTATTTGTCCAAGTCATATCTTGCTAATGTGGCTTTAAGGATACAATGGAAGATTGTGTTGAAAGTCTTAGTAATGTGATGGTAAAACAACAATTCTTTGCCCTTTCCTTGCTCAAGGAGCTAGCAATCTCAAACAGAAAAGTTATCTGGTCAGTAGAAAAGCAATTTGCCCTTGGTAAATATATGATAGCTGATCCTGATCACTTCTTTCCCTGTATGGGTTTGGAAATGGTGTCTATAAGGMCTTGCTTCCCAGGRRCTGAGGWGAAGCTAACTGCCCTATGCTCCCATAGACTTTCCTCGATTTTTCTGACAATGGCTGCAGCATTGGTCTTTCCAATTATTAAGGAACACTCCTGGTGAACACAACCTTTCAAAAGATGACAGAAAGCAGCTTTGTAATARCATCAACCAACTTCCTCAATATACTCAGAACATTTCCTGTAAGGCTCCGCAGACCTCTGTATGTTCAGTTTATTTAAGTAGTACATAACTAAGTTTTTCCTCTGCAATGGACAGTTGATAAATAAATCCAGATGCTCCAGATTTAAGAAGCAGCAGCACAGAATAGAAATAAGTGACTATAGTGGTGATGTCATTCTGAAAAGGGATGCTCTGCTAATAAAATCCTARCATTATGCTACAGTGCTATTGCCAAGTTATCAAACTGAAAACATTTGAGACCATTTTTAAACAGAAAAAACAGTTTTTAAGGAACTTTCTTACAGCCAAATGGACAGCTGTAAAAAAAWTTATCCTAGAACTCAACAGCTGTTTTGGTGATCACATTTATGAATGTATCATGTACTAACAGAGAAACAGGCAACTATAGAAACCTGAAGTTAGTAACTCCAGAAMAAAAATGTTCAAAAGGCTCAAAGTCCAACCATTGCTCCTGGCCTAGAGAAAGAAATTAATCCAGAGGAATCCTCTGACTTTGTTTTAAACGTGCTTTAACAAATCATGATTCTTCACAAATCTTATGAGAACTGAGGTACTGTAAGCCCTCTTATGCTTTACGGAGMCAGCATAAACCTCTATGAGCCCTCATTATAAGACATTAAGCTATAGATACAAACAGATTTTCATGGATTTTCTTTGTACAGTTTGGWATCAGGAGTCTAGGAGTACTGTAGAAAGCTAGTTTAAAAGGATTCCAAATCTAAGTTTTATGCTACCTATTCCATTCCATTAACAGGTGCATGGAAGAATGATTCTTCATCATCAGGATCCTCCTAATCATCATCCCTTTATGCAAAGCCCTGTGTAATTGCATGGAAGCATCATCTAGGTATTGACTCCAGACACTTGTGCTGCACGTTCTTCCAGTTCTCAGCCTCAACTACGTTAACTACAGGGTTAGTTAACTACACACTAACAGGAGTCACAACCAAGCAATATCTTGCTCTAAAAAAGGAAATACCACAGAAACAGTGACAAAAACCAAACCAAACCAAACCAAACCTCACCACAGAAGTCAATGAGGCAGGGTGCTAACACTGAAAAAGAGAAGCAAGACTCAACTACTTTTACTTTTCCTCCTTGAAAATCTGTCTGCTTTCAAAGAAGAAACTTGCAAAAAAGTGGATGCTCTCTCAGCAGCATGATTTCAGTGCAGTGTCTTTTACATCAACTTCAGTGCAAATTATACATTCATAAACCAAACCTGTCTGCAAAATTTACACTGTGGAAAATGAAAGAGATTTACTTCTTGACTAAGGAACTAGTGAATACTATTATTTACATAGAAATTCTGCATTACTATCTCTGTCTCAGTGCAAGGCATTTTCCTCAGCAAGGTCTTGAGGAAATGCCTGACCTAATTTCTGAGCTACTACTACTCAAAATCCACTAGGGTGGRAAATCTACATACCAACATAAATCCATGATATAAGAGCACACACTTACCCTCTAATACTGTAAGCTATACCCATTGCAAGAMTTCCCAGCAAAAGAGTCAATGTCTGTTATTTGTGTCCAAAAGCATGGATGTCCCTCTGCTCAGCTGAACCTGTCAAGAAGCTGCCCTACACTGAGTGATCTGCATATATGGCAGCTGAAGATGCCCAGCACCCCCTCTGCATGCTGAGGTGAGCACTGCTGTGACCAAGCAGGCAGCACAAAGCAGTGCTGCAGTCACTCATTAACTCAGCCACGCTGTTCTGCTCACAGGGCAACGCGTGCCGGGACACACGCGGCACCCGGGAAGCAGGGCATGGAGAGAGAACAGCAGGCACAAAAGGCAAATGAGACACAAGATTTAGTGACAGCATTTATGAAGAATATCAGCCTAAAACTCTTCTCTATTAATAGAGGCTTCCAATTAAAAAAAAAAAAAAATTAAAAATTAAAAGTACAGAGCCATGAAAGCAGCAGTAGCCTGCACATGGAAGAGCAGCTCTGCTGGGAGCTGTGGACTATGGGGCCCAGGCTGAAAATGGAGCCATTTTCACAACTGATGACAGAAGCTGTTTCAACAGYAAACACTATGATCACGGAAAAAAATGTAATTAAAGCAAATCAGAGGAAGATTTAACTTACACTAAATATAGACATGCAGACCAATTTATTTACAATCTCTCTCCAGGTTTGGACTGTTTGTTTCATTTTTGTTTGGTTTTTTTGTTGTTTGTTTTTTTTTTTTTTAACTACTACAAAACATTAAGATGCTACACAAGGTACTGTGACTGTACTGGACAAAATGTTTTATTTATGCTGCTTTGTGGCCAACGAGATGAGAGTGATATTCTTGGCATTTTCACACATGAATATAAATAGCATTCCAAAAAGTTTTAAACTTAGTAAATTATCTCATGYATTTTTACATCTAAAATACATTGAGAAGTTATCCCAAACAACCTACTATTCATGGCATTCTCCAGATGCAACACTTACATTTATATTCTACATAATACTGATGCAAGAATATCCCAAACARGTAGGAAATGTTGTGTTTTGCTTTGGGAAAACATTCAAGAGCCTGGAGAAAACACTGTTTTGTTCAAGAGGCAAAGACATGTCTTCCATTAATACAAAAGAGTGGATCTCACATTTAATTTCTGCTCCAAGTTCTACTTCATCTTTCATRCAATTCTGTGGTGTTAAAATCAGCATGAATAGCACGAAAAACACTCAATCTTATAACCAATCATTCACCACTAGTTTTGATCATAATCCAAACAGAAACCGCGACATCAAAGTTCTGGTCTGTCAGCCAGCATGGCCAAGTGCTGCTGCAGTAGCTCAATGCAGAAGTTACTTTTTTCTCATTATAAAAACTGAAGTATAAACCAGTTGTCAACACTTCAGTTTATATATGGATCAGGTCTGCTCACCATTCAGAAAGTTTCTGCTCACAAAAGGACAATCAGAAAAGCTGTTTTCCAAGTGTGTGGTAAGAAGCTTGACAGATTGCCTATTGCACAGAGCAATGATTAGGAATGAGCTCAGTGAGCTCAGCAGCTTTATTCAGTGTTAGCTACACTATCCTCAAAGCAGTAACTGACCTTGTGTTGTATTACAGCACCACCCCAGCTCCTTGAAGTATTTAMTCACAGTTCAAACTAGAATTTTCTGAACCCACCCTTTTGCAATCCCTGAGGAGTCAAGGACTGGGATCAGCAGATAGCAAGCAAACCAAAAAGGTATCCAGCTATGCTCCCAATAGCCACACTCCAGCTGGATTAAATGTCTCCCTCTCCTCCAAGAAGACCTCTAGAGTAGCAACTTCCATACTAYTATAGACAGTCAAAATGCTCCTTTTTAAACAACAAAAAATAAACAAATCAACACACATGCTAMATGTAGAAAATTAAAGTTATTAAATAAAAATTATAAAAAAATTTAACTGTATCTGAAAGAGACACCTCTGAGATGGATCACAAGTTCAGATTCCACCTTCCTGGTGATATCAGAATCACTGATTTTGGTTCATCAACAGATAAGAGAACTGCTCTAGCTACCTTCTATCAAGAAAAGGATCACATATTTGATTCTTCAAAGCCAGTGAAAATTCTTGGGTGATTTATGTTGAAAATCACATACCTCTACCTTTCTAGTTTGTTGGTTAGCTTTTTTCTATAGTAGTATTTMTGCATCATTCATACACACCTTTAATATTTATGCTTTAATACACACCTATGCATTAATAAACATTTATGTTCCTCAATTTCASTACAAAGGAACTATTTTTAATGGGATGAAAGACAGAAATACTCATAYCTGTTTAGTTAGGTTCTCTCCCTTTTCCCATATGATGCCTTTTGCTCATGTGAAATACCTATTTTTTTTTAACACTGACACCTTAATGGATTCCATGCCTCTCCAGCCACTGCTCCCCTTTTCCCCTTTCCCTCACTTCCTGCACTACAGATGAAACCCAGATCACCTCCCAGTTCTTTTATATGTTAGCTGCACATAATATCCCTCTTTCCATCTTCAAGTGGCACCTGAGCTCCTTTTCCTTCCCACTGAGAGCCATATTAGACCAGCAACAAACACTGCTTTATGTCTCTTGTATGCAATGAAATGAGGGCATCCCTCAGTATCCCTGCTGCATTTCACACCTTAGACCATATAGGGAATGTCAGAATCAACTCTAGAAAACACTTCAAATTTAGCAGACAAGATGTTTTTGTTCTAATAGGAGTGCAGCTTACCTTTCCCGAGGAACAGCAAACCAGTACTCTGGTTGCTTTATCTTTTTACTGTACTGTTGAGACACGGTCGTGCTCTGAGACACAAAGGACTTTCTCATGGGCTTGCCTACTTTAATGCACAGGAACATGGGAGGAGTCTTGCTCTTCTCCTCTTTCGAAGGAAGCATA
Source organism: Malurus melanocephalus (assembly GCF_030028575.1). Taxonomy (NCBI): domain Eukaryota; kingdom Metazoa; phylum Chordata; class Aves; order Passeriformes; family Maluridae; genus Malurus; species Malurus melanocephalus. The sequence goes on from NW_026623261.1 coordinate 1,471,346, forward strand.
TCTAAACAAGACACAAGAGAAACAGGCTGCTTACAGCACAGTACAAATACTGCAGTGATGAAATGCTGTGACAAAGATTAATAATCTTGTGCAGAGGAATACTCAGAGGCACCACACACAGAATTACACCTGATTTCAAGAGCACAATTGGTTTAGTAAAACCATGTCCATCCTAAATTGAGACCATTCATTCCCATTTTGTCACAGCCTGTATCTTCCTCAGCTGTTACAGCCATGTGCAGAACAGCCCTGTAAAGCAAATAGGTGAGATGACCAGGCTGGGTGCTGCCTTCAACATGAAGCAGGCAAGTACAGGGAAAATGTTTGGGTCCAGAAATCCCATCTGGTTGAAGAGTAATCCTGCATGCACACACACACAAAAAGCCCAATCAATTCCTCAACTCTGTCGGTCACACAGCCATACAAGCASCTTTTGTCTGCATGGGACAGGGTCAACCCTAAGAGCAGTTTAAGCTCCTTAAACTGGTAGTATGACAAAAAATCTGCTTCTTAAACTATAGCCTCAATCACACTGAAGTTGCCTTCTTTATCTTAGGAGTACACATACGACCAAAAATAACCAGCAAGATACAAATGCTTATGAAAGAAAGGAAAAGCCATTTTAAGAACAACTGTTCTTAAAATAAAGACTTCCACTTTAATTGTGCCTCTCCACCTGATGTAAAGCTAGGTCAGAGACGAGCATCAATGCTCCAGGACAGTGGAKTAGTGCTTAGAGGCACTGGGCTGCMATGGAAATGGTAATATGTGTGCACACACTCTTTACTGAGATTTCATTCTATGTTATTSTGTTACTSGATTTCATTCCAGTGACAGCCTGAATAATTTCTGAAAACACAATGACCAATGTAGAAAAAAGTGATCAGTCAGCAGAACTATACATGTATTCCTATTTACTACTTCTTTAAGGGTTTCCATAGCATGACAGACACCAGACACACACAAATAGTGTCAAGAATACTTCGGTACTCCCCTCCACAGCAATGCTCTACTACTCTGGATACTATCAGAAACACACTGACAGACTTCAAAGAGGCAGCAATGGTTACCAATATGGAGTGACAATTCCTAGGCCATGAAGCATCCCTGCCAATACTGAAACTGGATGACTTTTCACTGTCCTTCTTAAAGCCAGCAAACAGAAGTAAAGATTATAYAAACAGTGATCACTGAATGTGGAAAGAGCACACAAGCTACTTATCAAACTACAAGCTTAGATAATTTGAAGASAGCAGATAATATAAAAAATAAATACACAAAGAGTAGAAAAGAGACCACGTATTACAGAAGGAAGAAATTTAGAGCAGAAGACTGTCAATTCAAACGTTACCATCATAATGCTGTCCAAGTCTCAGAGGAAACAAAGATAACCAGACCTACCTTCAATTGGCACTTGAATTTTCTGCAGCAGCCACAGTCTGATTTCTGATTGATTGTCTAACTGTGTTTCTTGACAGGTCTTGTCTACAGCTGGTACTAATGAAGAGYCCACAGACTCTTTCAGATCCTTTTCCTCTGCTGCTGCTGAGTTGATTTCTAATGAAGGTGCTTTCCTTTCAACACAGCAGGAATCAAGCTCCATACTTTTAACTGTATGGACTTCATCAGCTTGAGACTTTGAACAGCTAAGTGTAAGGTCTATGCCAATTGCTTTATTGTTTTCACCTTTCTGGATTTCAGCCTTGTGTAAGTCTTCAGATTGAGACCCATTTCCATCTTTATTGAGGTAAAATTCAATAAGTTTATCTTTCTCTAGCTCTTTCTTAGTGTCCAATTCAGTCTCCACCTTACCTGTCGGGGAACTGACACACTTGTTTACTTCTGGAATAACATCTTGCTTTTCACACAGCTCTAAGTCTAAGTCAGCTTTAGGTTCAACACTGTCCTTTTTTTCCAAGGAATCAACTGTCAAGTGCTCCTGGACTTCTGTAGTAGGTTTGGTTACCTGCTGCTTAGTTCTCCCCAAGTCCCTGGGGTCAGCCAGCAAGCCTTTTGTTACTGAGATTTTCCTGTCCAGCCCTCTATCCATGTGAGATGATGTCTTTTCCAGCTCAATGAAGYCATCCTCTCCTTCTCCTAGAAGGGATTTTTCTTTGGTTTTGGTATCTGAAGCATTTTTTTCCCTGGAAGGGTCCTTGGTACATGAATCCACATCTAACTTTTCCAAATGTTCCGTGGCAGTGATGTTGTTGGGAAGTTCCAGAGACTTTGATTTGATCGAGCCCGTACTTTCAGATGACTGAAGAACTTCAAAATCAGCAGACTTTTCCTTATCTGAAGGCTTTATCTGTTTGGTGCCCAGAGAAATGGATGCATCCCCATTCTGCTGCCTCTTCTCCTTGCTGAGGGATTTGAATTTGCTGAAAGGATTGATATCTTTCTCAGAGGATAGGTCTTCCCATTCTCCTGGCCTGTACAGAGGACAAAGATCCTTTGGTATGTCACTGTCAGGGGAAATGATGGATGTACACAGGATGTTAAAAGCAAAATGGAAACAGAAAAAAAAATGAAAAGAAAAACTAAATATCAACTTAAACCATGAAACTCAATGAACAATAACCTTCTCCAAAATAAACATACAATACTGGAAATAAGTGACTTTAAAGACAATGGAGAAAAATGCTGGAAGTGTAATACCAAAATAAAATGAGTAAACAACTTGGCAGAATATGCCACTTGGGTGAATAAATGTTACACATGTAATAAGAATGTGCAAGTCATCAGAAGTTCAGTAACAAAAACCACAGGACATGTATTTAGCTGCTGGAATTTAATTGAGATCATATTAATATTATCATTTCCCACACCTGACAATGAGTCAATATCTACAACCATTCATGCTTCCCTAGTCAGTACAAATGTATTTTTGAGGAAAACAAATAGGAGATAAGCTGCATCCTGTTTGAACATGTTTACKGCAAAACAGGCAACAGAGTTAGTAGCTTTCTTCTTTTATTTGTCTCCATTATTCAAACATACTGTTTGAATGCAGGCTTCCCCAAATATTTCTTTTTAAAGCAGGACAATCATAAAACATTTCTAAATGGAAAATTCTGAAAAAATGTACCAACATAAAACCTGAGCTCTTCATTACTGCTAAGAAGTCTGAGGATAATGTGAATGCAAGATCCTCATCACTTAAAAGTTGCTAAGAAGTTATTAAACACTCCAGTAAAGAGTGTAACAAGTATCTGCAAAGCTTTCCTTGAAATGTGAAAAGGGAGGGAAGTAAATGAATTTCACTGAGCAAATAGGTATTGCCCATAAGAACAAAACCCTGCGTAGAATAAATACATAAGCAGTGCCAGGTCTGTGCATAAATTAAAGTAGCCCACCCCAGAAAAATTAATTATGCATTATAGATTATAACTATCAATGCATTTTTGGTTCTGAGATAATATTTTGAGAGTATTCCACAGTCTGGTGTTTCTGTAAGTCCTGAAGATGGCAGTTAAGGTGCTGTTATCTTCAAAAGTTTGAAATACTCCTCTGAGAACAGTCCTGGCAACATGRTAATTGTCCAAATCTAAACCTCTTCAAATCCACTGAAACAGCTCTAGAGACAAGTCAGTGCAAGACCCCAACCATGGCATACAACAAATGCTTTTATTAATTACTGGTTCATACTGGTCACCTTTGCACTGTGGTTCCCACATTCATGACCCATTTGTGTTTTATGTCACTTTAGCGTTCTGAAGAGAAAGTAGAAGAACAACACAAGTGATTCATTCCTTTGCTGGCACTTTGCTGCACTAAAACTCTTCCCCTCCATTCCCCCCTCTGCCACCCCTTTTCCTTGAACCTTACTGAAAATCTGCAAATGTAAGATCAGGGAAGAGCACTCCTTACGATGGCAATGCATCTTTAATCTTCATGTGAGAGATGTCATTGTAGAGAGCTATTGAGACAACCTCCTCCATGGGGCAGATGAGCCCATATTCTTCACAGCCATTCTCAATTACCAGAGGATCAGACTTATGTGGGTCAAACATGATATTGTTTGGAGTTACTATCATGACTCCTCCAACAACGCCCTAAAATAGGAGAAGAAAGAGTCAGCACATCACATGTAATGCACTTATCATTTATTACTGGATTTTAGGCTACTATCCTAAAAAGCAAAACCACCTTCCTCCCTGTTTATACTGTGTCATGCAGAGTTTGCTAGCAAATACTTTCATTTCCAATTTCATCAAGTCAAGACATTGCAAGGAGAGCAAAGAAAAAAATTCTTAGTAACACCCAAGCTCCTGGCTGATAAGGAAGGATATCTGAACCATTAAACTTTCAGTGCTGACTGCTACAAACTAAAAATGTGATTGTTAATCAATCTCACACAAAACAGATTAGTGGATTAATTTTTTTTAAAAAAGTACATAGCATTTTATTCTGGAATTAACATGCAACCAGCACAGCTGATTGCAGTCTTACTCATGGAAATGTCCAGGTTACTGTGCTAAGCTACATTAGAGATCCTCTTGATCTCCTTCCCAGAGGTACATGCAAAAAGCATCTCCATACAGGGATATGGTATGAGACAGCTTCTTCCCAGCCTAGAAATAGCTTTTATGACTGGTCCAAGCATATTCTGCACAGCTGTAGAGGACTCATTTAATTCTTCAAAATATGCTCTAGCCATGGATTTTATAAAAGGCCACTCTATCAGCCATTATTCAGCACCAATCCATGGCAACAAACCATTTGTCAAGGTTTCAAAAGGAGACAGAACAGTGTTCTGATTCTGCACTCTCTCCTCCACATGAACTACAAAATTCACCAGACCAACTCTGAAGCTGTGTGTAAATCACGATATCTGGCAAGCAGGAGACACAGATCAACTGAWACAACCCACACTGCAGGTACTATAAATTATCCAAGGTCATATGCAAGGCAAGCCAAGGAAGGCTCACAAACAGGCTTGGTTTGTGGGGCTTTTTTAAAAAGCAGTAAGATATCAAGCTTATGGCTTGGCACTGGCAAATGAGTACATGAATGCCTGCTCCTTTATAAAGCAAAGCTTGTTCGTATTTCCTATTTGCTTCTCCTGTGTGACTCAGTTCACAAGCTTGTTTGTGTCTGGATGACAGAATGAAAACCAAGTGAAGAGGCTTCTCCCAGAAGCCAGAAGACAATACATCAGTAGGCTGTRCTTCCCACCCAGCCTGCAGGAAGCAAAGCAACAAGGCATTTTAGCTACACTGGAAAAGAAGCTGTCTCATTTTTGATTGCTCTGACTGCAAATTACTTTTTCAGTCCTGCAGCCATAAAATTGGCAATCTGTATCCTCTGCATCTAGCAAGCATCACATAACAAAGTGACAGTACTGCCCTAATTTACATGCAAGACATCAAGTAGTTCTGTGTTATGATCTACAAAATAGCAGACTGTGAAATTGCAGAGTTGTTAAATACAGTCTCAATACAAAAAGAAGCCAGAAATGGTAGGTGTAAACACATCCATCTTACAAAAGTCAGGACTAAGGGAAAAAAGTGTTGAAATGACAATGATTAGCATCTCCTGTGTTACAAATTCCAGAGAACTTGAAAACCCAAACACGCAGACAGCTAACTGAAACCAGAGTCAACAAGAACAGATATATCAAAGTAGGCAGAGCTTTGCAGCCTTGAGAAGAAAAGAAGGCTAAAATACTACCTAATCTTTGTGCCTTTGCTTCTAAAACAGCTGCTGCAATTTAGGTAGGCACACATATGTTATAAGAATGCTTACAATAAAGTGAAAGAAAGGATTGTATAATGTAATACTTATGCTTTTAGTAGGCTTGCACGTCATTCATTAGCAAGTGCAGATGCAACATGAACATCCTTGGAAACACTGCTCTGCAAACAGTTAAAATTTATCTTCAAGTCATAAATGAAATAGATTGGCATGTACTCGTTTTATAAAGCTGTTGCACAATTTGATGGAACTGGACAACTAATCCTGACATGTCATAACTCTAAAGTGCAATTCTCTCTGTGTATCTAGCAACACACACAACCAAAAGAACATGCATATTATCACAGTATCAGGAAACACAGCAGTAATAGATAAAGCCAACATAAATTTTACATTCTTTAAAAACATGAAGCACATTTGACTCCCCCAGTATTCATCTCTCACTTACTTATCCAAAGAGAATCTCAAACAATGCCCAAAAATCAGTTTCCACCTACCTTACCATCTGTGAAGTAACGACAATTCATTTTTAAAAATTTGACAACCACAGGCTCATCCTCTTCTGAAGTAGAGGACAGGACTCTCTCCACTGGTTTGAAAGCCTTTCTTGCCAAATCAGCATCCTTAGAAAACAAGAAGTTCAGTGCAGAGCAACAGGACGAGAGTCATATACTTCTAGATTTTTGAAAACTAAAAGATCAGGTTCAAACAATTATTTTCCTTTTGCTTAAGGAAGAAAAGCAATGGTCATGTCTATAGGTAYATGTGTACTGCTTGCAACCTTACAAAAACTACATACAAATAAGAGGCAGGAAATTAAAAAATATCAAGACATGTCAGCTCACCAAAATTCAATTATATGATCTCATGAGGAGAGGGCCTGCCCTGCCACATCATCTACACTGAAACCTCTGTTCACAGAGCATTGGTGTGATTCTCCATGCAGGTKGCACAGAGGCATAAGGGTAAGGTTACACATAATTAATCACTCCAAGATTCTCCCCACTTAGCGTTTGTGATGTGTTTGAAATGACTAATTACTTTAACTTCAGTAGATWTTAAAGATGTCAAAGGCTCCTAAACTGCCCAAAGGGACTACGTAAAATTTAATCATAATGGCCAAACATCCTTCTAAAGAAAATGAAAGATCAGCTATGCCAAGTCCTTTCACAAAGATTAATTTGTCAGTCTTGTCTAAAGACAAGACAGTACATGGGTACCACCACAATTCATTTAACTAGAAAGAAACTGACTGCCCAGACTCAAATAGCAGCCTCTGTGTTCAAGAACCCCAATGCAGGATCAAGATTTCATGCAGAACAGCATAAAAATCTCCATATTTAGCTTTTCATTCTTTAAAGATTATGCACTACACTATTTTCAGTAGTTTTGATAGACTAGGGCCCTGAACTTGTAGTGGGTTTCCACACTCAGAATTCCCTTAATTTGGAGTATTTTAAGACACAGTAAATTTTGTAGTACAGCAAACTAATTTTACACAATACACTACACACAAGACCTGCAAACTCAAAAACCTGCTATTTACACAGCCTTGATTCCCAGCTTCAGAATCAGAAAATATTTTGAGAATCTAAGACCAGTGAACCATGTCTGACTTACAGGAAGTTTATCATATTCAGCATCTGATGATGMAGGAGAAACCGGAGCACCAGGACTAGAAGACAACAGCCTCCCAGCACTTGTTTCTGGCACAAAAAGAATCTAAATACAAATACATATTTCAACAGTGAGGCACAAGATTTAAATGGTTATTCACTATAAATACTATGTTCTACTAGCAAGACAATATAATACTGATCACCCACAACTGCAATGTGTACTCCTTAAGAAAGTTCAGAAAAGTGAAACTATTTGCCTTATTGCAACTTTTGTATGCTGGGTATTCTTAGCAAGCCACACCACCTCTCTGTGCCTCAGTTTCCCTCTCTGCAAGTCAAGACRCTTCAATCTCCTCATGACTGTGATGCAGAGATCTGCTCTTCATGAGCCAGCTGCTTCTTCATGAGCCAGCTGCTAAGTCTCCACACTTGCATTTCCAGCACTGGACTCTCTTAAAAAGTCTCTCTCCATTTGTTTCTCATCTTACAGAAGACTGACTCATACCAAACGTAATGGCAAAAAGACATTTCAGTTCCTGTATCTAACTCTCTACTTCTTTAATGCATTATAGATTGTATTTATCCAGGCTTCCTAAGAATSCAACTCCCTTGCAACAGCTGTATTATCTTCTTGAGCTTCAGAGTAATCATTAAGCTTTAGTGACAGTACATAAATAACAAGTCAGATATAGCAATTACAATTACAAAGCTTCTCCTTCCCCCTGCTCTCCCCAAATTCCAAGTAATGATCTACTGAATTTCATTTTGAGGGAGGGCTTTAAATTACTATCCATTATCCTTGTATCCAAGTAACTAAAAGATACGTGTAAGTAGTAAAAATCTTTTAAGTACATGGCAAATAATCATGCTTCAGGTGTCCAAAAATCCCAAATMAATAAAACGTTTACCTGGCCTGGCACAATTGTCTGTGTGAAAAGCTTATTGAGCTCCACAAGCTTGTTTGGGGTGACGTTGAACTTTAATGCTATGCTGTTTATGGTGTCCTGATTTCCAGCCTGAAGAAAGAATTGATTATTAAAATACCATACTGAACACACTCAGCACACTAYATGGACTAAAGCCATCTACAGACTGTTTGCAGGGAATAGACTTGATGACCTCAACACCCCATCTATTTAATAGTTTAAGTGATAAACCAGTATCAAAAAAAAGGACATAAATATTCTCTCACACTATACAGTAGATAAAATGCAGAGGTGTTACAGATGCCCTCTCCTTTTCTCTTAAAACTTTAAACCAGCACATTTAGAACTGGTATTTGGAACTGGTCAGGCAAGGGGGAGAAGGTCACACACTGCAAAGTTCACTACACCTCCAGCAGCCACAGCACGTCAGGCATTCCAGTTCCCAGCTGGAACACCACCTTCCACCAAGGCTCTGTATGATAGACAGTGGAATGCACTTACTCCTCACTGGGACGTGAGGGCTCACACAGACTTTYTGGGCAAAGCTAGCACACTGCTGCCCTGCTCCAGCTTAGATAAACAGATCTYATCACCTTGACACCAAGCACAGGTCAACTACTTGATGACCCAAGCAACATGGCAGAATGGGAGTATTTTTCAGAATAACGAAACCATTGCTATATTCGAGAGCCATAATGCAGAAATAAAAAGGGAACTGRCAGCTGCAAGAGGCAGAAAACCTGGGTTGAACAGAGATTCAAGATGTGACCCTAGCTCTCCCCATACAGAGGTATCTGAYTGGTATCAATAGGGGCAATCCCTATTGAGATAGGTGCAAACTGAGAAAGTATTGAATTAGTGCTTTCAGTTTTGTGCTSCTGCCTCCCTCTCAATCTCAACAACTCTACTTTCAAAAAGCAGGTATGAACACACCATGCAACAGTACTTACAGTATATTCTATGGTACCATGGGGTTTCTGAGAAACCATTTTCTTCTCTTTCTTTTCATTGGTTTTGCTTTGATTGTCATCTAAAGAGCAAAATAAAAAAAATTCAAATAACTGACTTTCAAGATGTTTGCCTTTCAGCATGTTTTGAAATATCAACAGTATGTGCAAATTGCAGCTGTGAAGAAGAACAAGAGGACACATTAAAAATGCCTATTAGGCCTTAAAATTGCATTGTAAGGCAAGAAAACTTCATCAAGTACAGCAGGTTTAGTAATCAATCTGGAACTCTGCAAGAGTAATGTATATGCTATACATATCAATACACAACTGCTCCCCTGGTTTCTTCCATAATTCCTACATAATTCAGCTGCTGGAYACAAGTACTTTGTACCTTCAAGTGAATATACACACTGCTACTGCCTTGGTACAACCACAACAAATCCTGGTTAATCACCACTCCACCACAAGTACGTTGTATTTAAACACTACTTTAAACTCTGAAGGTAAAAGCGTGCCAAAGCATGCACACATACAGTCAAGTACGAGAAAGCAGAAAGCTTGTGCAGAACACCTTTCCTATCAGCAGTACACAGAATCACTGCAGCTGCAGAAACCCTTGCAGGACCCAAAAGACACTCACGAGCTGTCAGCAGCACGAGCAGGGTAGACACTTCCAATTCTTACAAGAGCAGCAGTGGGTGAGCAAAGCCAAGGCTCAGGAAGGATGCAGCTGCCCAGCCAGCCCCAGCCCCACGGGGTCCCCTCCAAACCCACAGCCCAGACCCGCGTACCTGGGGGCAGCGAGGGCAGCATGCAGCCCCAGCTCCAGGAGCGGGGATGGGGTGCCAGGAGGCAATTCATGGCTCTCCCAGCCTGGTCACCCCCAAGCCCTTAGAAAGGTCCTGCTGTGTCCAGCAGGGTGCTGCAGCCTGGACGAGGTGAGAAGACAAGGCAAGGCTGGRCCCAGTAAAACCAGCAGCCAGGACCAGGAGCAGGGAGACGCTGTCCTCCTGGAAGGACTGTTCCTATGGTCCAAGCCAGCAGCTCTAGAAGATCAGGGAGGAAAGGACGGGGAATGGCAGCGCAGGGCTTCTGACCTGCATTCAGGCTTTGTTGTAACCTTTGCTATTTCCAGACAGCAAGAGGCAGATTGTGGAAAAAAGGGCGAGGACTTGCCTGCCTCACTGTAATGTACACAAGAAACAAGGCGGGGCCCAGTGCGCTGCACCTGACCCTTCTGGTGGCCCATGTCCACAGCAAGATTAATGCTGTAGGGCTGCCTCAGTGTCTTCCAGAGGCTACACAATCAGGGACCATCTCCCTCAGTCAGAAGWGACTCTCAAGAGCCTTGAACGTGCATCCAGGTCATACTGGCATATCCCACCCACTGTCTGCCAGGGATGCAGTCACTTGTTAGGGACACTACAGATAACAAGGCAACAGAGGCAGAAAGAATGTAGAAACCAAACACACACAATTTAAGTACATGCACATAGCATACATGGCACAAAGAACAGTGGGAGGAAGAGGAGGAACAGCATGATGCTGGCTTTTCCCAGCATTTTGAAACACACCATCACTCAATCTCAGATACTTCGCCTCTGAGACTGGATATTCACAGTGAAACTTTTTAAATTAGCTTTCTTACTGACTTTTTCTGACCAATTTTTTTGTATTGTCACACTACCTTCCGCTGATCAAAGTGAAAACTGTGTGTGGAAAAATAGGWAATGGCAGCATTAGCAGGGCACAATATTAAATCATCAGAAACACAGTGACAATGACAGACAAAAAACCTGACAAATACTAAATGTTTTCTTTATCCATTGCCTACATASAACTGCAAATATGGTACAACCATGCCTGAAGAAACTCCGCCACCACTGAGTTCACACGGCTTTGTACTACCAGGAGATACCACTTCTGTAAGTCCAGGATAACTATAATTAGAACTAAATATCACACCTATGTAGGCAAACTACCTGAACTTTTTGTGACCTTTCCCTGGARAAAGGCAAGAAAGGTAGACTTCACCTTCTTGGTGAAGGTGAAACCATTATTTGGCCTGGCTGGAAAAAGCAGACAAGTTTTCACATATTTTACCTTTACTTGTCTCTGRAACAGTACACAAGGTAGTAAACAGCTGAGAGCAATAATCTCATATTAACTAGACATGCATCAGTAAGAAAGACCTTGGAGGAGTGGGAATAAAARTAATGTAGGTCAGAGAGATGTAGGGAGAGAAAGAGAGATTTTATACCTGCTGAATAGTAAAAAGTTTAATCTGGAGCTCWCTGAAGAGCTTATAATATTTGCTCTTAGCTAAACACTTTTTGTTCCAAAGCTTTGTCTTTGAAAATGAAGACTGAGAGCTGACCATGACAGCAACCACTATGCCACCATGGCACAAGACCACAATACAGACAACTTTCTCCCCTCCAGCTTCTCACCTGTGAGGTAGGACACTTTGTTCTTCCCCTGTAAATGTAAATACATTACATTTTCCCGGTCCTTCCAATTGCATTGACTGCRAAATTTGCAGATTAAAAAATACTATCAAGGGAAAAGTTATAACCTGAAATACTGTATTCAAAGGAGACATGTAATATGCTCTAGTTCTTGACTGCAGAACTGTCAGTCTGTTTGTTTAGTAGGGTCCCGAGCACAAGTGTGGTGCAATACAGAAGAGTGAACTAAATATGCACACATAATTGAAAACCCCAAACCCAAGACAAAAAGAGAAGTTCAAAAAACAAGCTAACTTTAGATTAAACATAATACAGTCTTTTTCGTCACTAAATGCTAATAAATCCTAAATAAGTTGAACAATTAAGRCACTTTTCTTTCACACSTATGTGCRARGATATATATTRTAYAGTCTGTTTAACCAMAAGCTAAAAKAAACAGTCACAGCCTGTGAATTTAATTGTCTTCTGAAACTAAAATCTGACATTTTGTGTTTGGATACTTTTGCACCCGACCCCCTACCCCAGAATAAGGGGTTCTGGACACTGTCCTTACACTAAACCTAACTACTAGACAGGCTTGGGCAATCCAAACCGACATCCTATTAGTTTGAATAGTGCAAAGTCTTACGTAATCTGTGTCTTTTATTGTGCATATACAGATTTWAAAAAATTAATTAAAAATTTCAGACCTTCAGAAGAAAAAATTGCAATGAATCCATGAAACATGACAGGTACTGCTAAGCCCACAAACTGTACATGTGTGAGGCTGAGGTCACAAACTGTGCTCTACATGAACAGTTTACAGCAGAGCGCACGGAAAGCCTGCCAAAGCAACATTCCACAACATACTGCCTCTCCAATTTCCCTTATCTTCTCTCATTTCTTCTCCAGGAAGCCAAACATGATCTGAAGGCAGGTAGCTCTAGTATAGCCCCAAAGGCACCCAGAGCACATGTTGGCATGATGGAAGCCTCAGGAACCACGCTTCTTTCAGTCAGAACTAGATGAAGAGCTCCACAGGCTTTAAAACATGTGCCTCTGGCTACTTTTTGAACTTGAATATTTGCTTAGTGGTGAAATGACTCACGGTTCTGCCTCCCAAATTTTCCTGCACTGCATGTACAGTGGAGATGGGAWTGCACACCCATGAGAAGTGACTAGGTGTTAATGCAAATTTCATCRCACTGCATTTTTAGGCAAAGGGCAGAGTGGGTGGACTGAACCTCTCTGGTTTCGGGAAACTTGTAAAATAAGAATTATGTAAAAATAGTAAAATAATGAGCAGTGAGCAGAAGAATGCCAAGTGAGAACAGGCAAAAAAAATACACGCTTACTGGAAACAGACAGGTCTAGAATGGGAATTTTTCTGCCTTTAATGATATATTTGTATCTCAGTTTCTTAGCAGACTCTTGACATTTTGTTTAGCAGTGCTATGGGAAACCTTACAAAAACCACCTAAGAGTAATTTGGAAAGGAGCTATTGAAGGAGTACGATAAAGAGGTCAATCAGTTTATCACCCAAAAGACCTTGACGCATGATAGGAGAATTACACCTCTGCAACTGTGTAAATAGCTCTGTAAGGAGATAGAATAGGTCAAGGAGCATCAGCAGTCTCCTGGGCTGCCCACACAGAGGACATGCAGGCACCACTGCAGGACAGTCCCATCACCAGTGCTACAGAGCAACCTGCTGSCAGCCCAAATCAGTGAGGTGTGGCAGTGATGGCAGTGACAGCTGAGCCTGCAGGACAGGTCCCAAGCCACCAGTCAGTCTTGTGTGTGGCAGTGCCAGCAGGAATGCTGAAGCAAAGAAGGGGACAAAGGACTGACCACTTTCCACACCTGGCAAACAAAGCCTGAGAGGACAGAGGCAATGGCATACTTGGTGCAAAAGTCCATTTTACTCATTAATTTCTATCTTACCACAGACTTAGGCTGCATGTAAATACAGAAATCTTTCCCCTGACTAGGCCCTTGGCTTCTAGAAACCACAGATTCCCCAGAGTAACAGCAYTCACTAAACTGCCTTGTCCCTTCGAGACCTTCACACCAATCCTGTACCAATAAACCCCACACTATCATGATGTGCGACATAGAGCAGTGCTTTTCTTCTTGTACTCTATACTTAATTTCACCAAGCATACTAATTAATGCTATTTTAGGGTGAACAAATAAGTAGTCATTATTCACCTTCTGCATACCATTCATGTCACAGATTTCCAGCATCTTTTCTTAGTTATTTCATTTTTCCAACTGATAATACTGTGATAGAGTATTTCTACTCTCCTATTTCTCTGATCACACAGACTGTCCTCCTTGTTAGCTTTTCTTCTCCTACTATATCCTTTCTGAGATGGAGGAAGTAAAACCACACACAGATTTTAAGATATAAAAGAACATTAAACTGTGCTGGTGACAGAAAAGAGGGTTTTCTTACACCTGTATGRTATTAGTCATTTTTCCACATCACCCAATAGTCGTATTTTTCCACACTGCTCAGTACACCACTGCTGTTTCAGGACATTCCTGTCCCACATCCCTACTGCAAATTTGTTAGAAGCAATAAAACTGTGTTAGTACAGTCTAGGCAAGCACCAGGACAAAAGAGTGAAAACATAAAGGTAGCTTAAAAGAATCTGAAACACAATAAATTCAGGGGAGAACAGTTATCACTCAAAGTAACCTARTCATGGTACTGATAAGAAATTAAGAAAAAAAGGCTTCCTGGGGTAGTTTCCTTATCAGTGAATGAGGCCTGATACCAATTATAGAGATGGAGTACAATAAGTACCATTTAAGTGATTCTAAACACAATAATACAAAAGCCCTAGTTGGGATGATAGCAGAGGAAGACAAATCAGTTTATCTGAACAATTTTTTCTATTCCTACTTCTACCCTGACATTTTAATAACTTTCACCAATTCTGCTATGTGCAAAGTTATGTACAGGATTATGTAATTGTGATTTAAAGCATCTTTTTGACTCTTCTCATGACTCTCAAACTGATGAACAGCATTCACATTACAATTATTCGTTTTAAATAAAAAGTCTTTCTTTTAGCTCCTGTCAAGTGTGGGTGAATGCCATCATGACCACTAGAGGGGCCAGATTCCTTGTTTGGGATACTCTGATATTTCAGCTTGCAGCAGCCTCTAAGACATTACACCAGCCCCATTCCCTCCTTTAGCCAGCTGCAGCTGCAGCAGTTAAGGGGCACATAAAGAGTTTTTCTGGCCATCCAATCAGATCTATCTCCCTCAAAAAAGGCAGCAAGTTAGATAGAAACATTCCCTACCCAGATTTGGTTAGTGTACTGCCACCACATTAAGAGAAATTAAAAAAAATCCCTACAGCTCAGCAATTCAGGTGTCTGTTTTTCTTTTCTGCTTCCCACTTTCCCCACAGTCTCCTGACAAGCCCTCACCTTTACTTTGAGTATTTTTACTCTGCTGAATCATATCAGTTGGCTTCCTCCTTCGCTACTGCTGAAGTCACTTGAAACAAAAGGGCAGCTGTCATCCATCACGACCACACTTGTACTCCTTCATTAGTGAAGCTTCTCCTGACATAGGAAAATAGCAATTCCCTTATCAGTACAAATCCAGACACATGATTCTGAAATATCTATGCCTTGAACAACTTTTCTCCATTCTCAATATAAACTGATTGTCCACTAATTATTTTCCAAGAAATTCTTTCAAAGGAATAAARAGATCACTAGAAAATACAGAGCCTCAACAAAAAATTACAATCAGTTCAAAGAACTAATAAAAAAGGCAGTAACTCCTTCTGCTACTTGGTTTTTTTTAGGCACACTTCAATAAAAATCTGACTATTGATATTCATGCAATATTCACATATTGYAGCTTCTACATGAAAAACTGCAAATATTTAAGAAAATTATATTTCCTCCCTATTTATTTCTTCATCCCCAAAATGTGGCTTTAGYTCCTTTGTGGTCTGTTAGCATTACTTGTGAATCCTGTTCAGGAACATAACAGGACTATTCAGGACCTAAACATATCTTTCACAAAAGTATCACCATAAAATTTCTGACTATCCATTATATTGGGTACTCAAGGGCAATATAGAGTGAAGAAAATCAGCCTGTCAACAAAGCAGAGCTGAGGAAAGGAATACTTAGGCATCACAAGAGGAAATATGGACGTTTTAGAAAACTGTTAACACTACACATGCTGGCTTTCTTCATTTATTTTGCTGSTTGAACACACCACAGCTCGCTGAGGAAGGCTATGCTATGTAAGTCAACCAGGACAATATCTCGTCAAATCAAACACTGTACCACCCTATCTACTGATTGGTGTTTACAAGGTTTTAAGTTGAAAATACAGACAAAATCACAAAGACTCCAAAGGACACAAGCCCTATTTTCATGTCTGGAGATGACATAAGCATCTGATGTGCTGCTGACTGTCAGCACTTCATCAYGCAGACCCTTGGAATCCACAGAAAAGAGCAACTCAGTTTATRCACACTACTCATCCCAACCGTGACCCAACAAGTGGCATCAGAGACAGACTGAGGAGATACTAGGAAATGTCAGTGTGAAAAGCTGGGAGCGTAGGCATTACACAATCCAAAAAGATCTGGCTTAACCTTGTATTAAATGCAGGTAAAGAGAGCTCTACTTTTCAGAGCATTTATGTTAACTTTCAACAGTGTTTTCCAAGCACAATATGGGAACTTGGTGAAGAAGAGGAATTGAAAGCCTGCCGTAAGGATACCAGGCTTGAATGATGCGGACACCCTAAAAATGACTCCCTCACACCTCTGCTTGGAGACCAAAAGTTTGCAGCTTGATTTCAAATGCACTATATTATGCTTCTTATGTGCATGGCCTATGAATACTCCTGTCTTACAGAAGAATGTCTGAAACTAAAATGAGAATATTCTRCCAATTSCCTGAGAGCAGAGACCCCATGAGARCTACAGGGAGTCACTGGGCAGGGGAGAAAGCTGCAGATTGCTCTGCAGGCACTCAGGGTGCAGTCCCTGGAAACCAGGGTGGGGGAAGAGACCAAGGATCCAACCTGCCTGGTTAACAGTCCTCCTGGGGAAACATGGAAGAGAAAAACCTGTGAGAGTCCAATTCTTTATCCCAGCACAGCATACACCACCAAGATCGCCTCTTAAGAGCTGCAGATGCCCTGCAGGTACTCAAGACTAAAACTTCCACAGGGCACCCATGCTCAGCTAGCACAAGTCCCAGCAGGSAGCTGGCACGACCTGGGAAAGCCAGACTGCCCCAAGCATGATGAGCCAGTGGATCCTGGAAGTGACAAACTTGCTAACCACACAGACATATTTCCCTTCGTTATTCGTGGCACAAATATGACAACTCTTTTTATTGATTCTCCTGACACGCTTCTTTTTCACCTCCTGCACATGCACACCCGCCACAGTCTCACCATGTGTCATGCTWCACAGCTTTCCTCTCTTCCTCTGGAACCACTTTTCAGAGACATTAAGTGCATCTGAATTTAAATATAATTAAGAATGTAAGTGCTCACTCTTTCTGAAAATTCAGAAATTCAGACAGCTCTTAGAAACACACCTGGGTCTTCCAGCAGTGAGATCAGTTCTAGCTAACCAAACACCATCCATGTCATTCCCTAGTCTGACCTTTGCAGAACAGATCACAAGATGCCATCATCTTAGATTTTACTTTGAGTAATTGCTATAGTGGAACATAACTTTTTGAAATAGCAAATCCTGGCATTTTTTTCCCCCTGTGACAGAAACATCACTTTTTAATTTTCTGCCTCAATAATTTATGCCACTGTTAAAAAGGTATGCCTGATTTCTAATCTCTTCTTGTTCTCTCCATGTCCTGGTCTGCTGAGCCTCTCACAATTCTTTGCTATGATRTTTCAATTACACAATTAGGATGAGGTTCTTAGGGTTTCCCTCCTCAAGAAGAATAATAACCAAAGTAATCTCTCCCAACTCCCTATAGTCTCCCAAATTTTCATTCCTCCCTGAGCTGTGCTAAACAGAACTCACAGTAAACCAAATCAGAGAACCTGAATTAAGAACAAAAACATCTTGGGTCCCAGAGGTTCAGAGAGGGTTAAAAGGGACAAGCCAAGCCACAAAACAGTTTATATGTAAGGAATGCCGAAGCTCTTCATCCTGGAAAGGAAAAGATGGAAGAGGGATATTTCATAGAGAGAAAAGAAAAAAAAAACAAAACCCCAACCAACCAGCCAGAAAACAACAAAGAAATTCRCAAGAAAAATCATAGATGGAGATGGTGAGTAGGGATTGATTGTTCAGTTTCTTATAGAAGAGCCCGTGGCCACCCAAAAAAAGTCAGCAGGAGCAAGACTGCTCTTCATGCACATGGTAGCAAACCTGTGCACTCTTCATCAAAAGATTCTGCAGACACCTGCACAGGCCCACAGAGAGGCAAGATAAGCACATGGTAGCGCACTCTAAACACATGAACTACGAGCAGCTCAGAAGAGGACAGTAGTGTGGACAATTTCACACAATTCACTGTGTTCACAATCTTCCCCAGACATYCAAGTGTGGCCTTTGTGGGAGAACACACACTATCCTAAATGGGCTCTGTCTGAAACAGCAAGGGCTTTCCTAGGGCCCCTCTAGCACTTCTTCACCCTGGAATCRCACACACCAGCCTTGGACAMAKMRGTTCAGCAGCAGTCACAGTCACACYGTAAAACTTTCAGTTACCTAYACCACACTTCTGCCTCCAAAATTATGTTCTCCAAGTTTATGGCCAGGTAAATATGCACATCAAGTACMCCAAGTMATTTTTYTAGTCAATAGGCCACTCATCCTGGAAAGCTTTGTTCTACAACCTACCTTTAGAACATGTAATCAGCCAGTGCTCAAGTTACCAAACAATTCACATAACTCAGCACTGATAACTTGTGATGGGCACTTCTCCCACTCCATCTCCTCCACCTCTAAAGCATTAAATCAAACAGCAAACAACCGTCTCCTTCAGAGCTAAACACACTTGGTCATCCTACCAGAGGGACCTACCACACAAAATTAAAACTTGTGACATTCTAGAGTATAAACTCAAGGGCCTCACAAAACATTAGTAGTAGGTGACGCAGCAACGTAATGTTTACAAACACAATTTGCCTTGACTAACTATTTGAAAACTGAAGGAAGGAATATAAAATTTTGTATCAAGCCTTTTAAAAGGCTTACTGAAAAAGCCACATCAGTGGTCGTGAAGATTCATCAATATACTCTCAAGACTCCTACATAAAAAAAAGTACAAAAAAATAAAAAAAAAAAAAAAAAAAAGCAAAAAAAAAGCAAGTATCTAATAAGCTACTTTTTAGCTCAATTTCTAATTGTTTGAGTGGAGAAAATCACACCACAGTATATAAATAGATCAATTTTCCTTCTACACCCTTTCGTCTTCCTTGCTGTTGGAAACGCACCAGAAAATTACTGAAAATTCAACTGCTAGTATGCCATACCAAGCTAAAATCATTGTTAGTTTCTCTTTTGTTGTTGACACAGTTAAGAAACCTCTTAATTTTTATATTCATGGACAGTTTTCATTTTCTGTCCTTCACTTTCCAATTCAATCCCCTTACTTCCTACTTGAAGCATACATTGGATTACTGACTATCAACAGGAGAGTTTACAATTTGGTTTTATATATCCATACAGCTTTACAACAGTTCAAATCAGCTCATTCTTCTGTCTCAAGATCATGTTGATATGTGTGCCACAGGGATTAGTTCAGTTGGTGCTAATAAAACCAAAGTTGTGTTGATGGGCACCTACTTCTACACACAAAATACCAAGTTTCAATGTTTGAAATTTTACTTAGTTTTACAACAAGTAGGAGCTTATCCCTCAAGWTGAGAATTTGAAGAGGATGCCACACATAGGGAGCTTACCCAGTGTTAAGACATTTCCACACAAATTTTCAGAACTCAAATGCTAACAACATTATTACTTATCCTTACTGCTCAGATTAAATTCTCCTGCCTAAGAAGGCATCCCTTCTCCATGCAACTCCAAACAAACATCTGTTAACAGCATGGCTTGAATATAACCTGGTGGCCATAACACTGATCCACTGGGATTCATGACCATTTGTTCTTTTCCCAAAACAAGTCYCCTGAAAACAGCTGCCTTTCAGTCATTTGTCCACCTTATTCTTTCCACATGGTTTTTATAACCAATGTTAATAAACCAGCTTCCGAAGCTTCCCAACTGGTCACTGCCCAGTACCTTCAGTTACACTCCTATGCAAGTTATTCCAAACCTCTTGTTATTCTACATGCAATTAYAACCAAATTAACTTCTTCCTATGCTGCTTCAATTTTATTTGAGATCTCCATTCTGAAAGAAAAAAATTATTTCCCTTTTCATCCCTCCTTATATCATTCTTGGCCTGAAGCACAAATRCAAAGACAAGGTCCCAGAACTTGAGAAAATTCAGATCCTATTCTTACTGTTGTATTAAGCAACTTAACACAACACCAAGTAGCCCACTTCGTAAATCACTTGGATTACTTGGAATAGAAAATACTTTGCTACACAAATAAGGCTGACCAAACCCCCAGAGATTAGGAGTGATTACAGTTAGCTAACTACACACAAATTTTATTTTTTTTTAAATATTCTTCCTTAATTTTTTTTATGAATAGCACCTTAGTTTTAGGTCCTCAGTTGCATCCTATGTTTCTGTACCAGGCAATACAAAAGACAAAACCAGGACTCATAGGCAGAAGGACATTTCAATTTTCAATTCAATATATACTGAGAAGTCCATTTCAGGTTACATCTACTTAGCACATGACTCAACTATTATGCGATGTGTATTCAGTAAGTGCCTCACCATTTCATTACATTTAAATTCTCTCTATAAATTTTCACTGCATTGCCAGCAACTTTCAACTTTGAAACAAAGCACTTCTGGTATCTTGGGAGCTTCCTCTGCTGTTTCTGTGCCAGTCAGGGCAAATCTCAGCACGTCATAAGTAATAAAAATTGCTATGCCCTCTCTGCTTTACTTACTAAAATTTGTTCTTGGCCACTTACCCAGAACATTCAGAGGCTTGGTAACTGCACGCATGCTGCACTGCTCCTGTATCATCCCTGCTCAAGGGATGGCAGGGAGGAAAAGTCAAAAAAAAAGGAACCTGCTTTCTGCCTCTAGGAGGATGCTCTGGCASCTCCTGCTCAAGATGTGATGCACTGTCTCATTAAATGGGCACATTCCACTTTCCCTCTTATGGTGTTTAGGGCTCCAGCTTATTTGGATGCAAATCAGAGCTACAATAAGAGGGGGTTCTGTTACTCTCACCTCCCGCTTCTGCAGAAATTGAACACCATGAAATGAAAAAGGATGGCTTTATGATTACAGAGMAAAATGATAAGCCAGTCAACTGGATTTTATTTGGTTGATAGAAGTAACTCTGTGATATGGGACAAACCACCTTAACCAAACTTTTCTTAATGATATATTCTTTAATGAAGACCAATTCCTCACATATGTTGACTGCTTATATTTTCAAGCAAAATCAGTAGAATCCAGGAATATCATGTACATCTGATAGAAAGACACGTTATATCATATATATATTATTCTATCAATAAGTATATGGATGAAATTCAGTGTCGTGTTTGACCACTGTTACACTGCTTGTTTTGGTAAAGTCACACTTTTACCTGTTTCAGTGTCTTCAGTGGCACAACACAAATGTTTTCATCCAGTTTAGCAACTCGTGACAGGAATTGTGGTTTCCAAAACTCACAGGAATCAAATCAACATCTTCCAACAAAAAAAAACAGGCTTCCCAAAGAAAGCATGTCAAAACCACATCAAAGCCAAGCTGCAAAAGTAGGTCAATTAGGTTATCCCAAGAAGAAGGGGAGAGCACCCTGGACACCGAATATAGCAGCCAGAGCACCCACACAACTGTATTGTGCCAGACACACATATCCTCAGAAATCTGAAAGCTGTTGGCTGCAGCAACAACATCAGAAAGGGTGAGACAAAGTTAAAAAACAGATTACTACATAAATCAAAAGATAAGGCAAAAATAGGAGGAAGGAATGTTATTTCCATTGGTCTTCAGGAACGAGCAACAAGCAGCATTAGCATCTTTGCTGATTTAAGGCAGGAGAACAAGGGCTGTATCTGCAAGGCAATAGGGTGATATTTAGAGACTGAATGGTGCAAATTATTATGCCACTAAATACTGAAGAACAATGCAAGTGCTAAGAAGAAAGGAAACTATGAGGCTACACTGGAGAAACCTTCTGGCAGCACGACCTGTTCAGCCATTTAGCTGAACACATCAAATTTCAGCTATTTAGCAGTACCTCAAGAAAAATTATCAATCCCTGGAGGGGATGCTGGACCGACATCCATCTAGAGGATGTCCGAGTGGCATCTCCTCCTCCTCGGCTCGACGGTGCCACCCGCCGGCTGCCGGCATTAACACAATGGATTAACAATCCCTGGATGCAGGACAGGAGCTCCTCGCTCCACCGCTGCACTTCCACCTTCCTCAAATAACCCGAGTMTTTTAACCACGCTCTTTATGCACAGCGTGACAGCAAGAACCGCCTCCAGTTCTGCACTGCCTTCAGAAGCTGTGTTAGTCCTTCCACCGGAGAAGAGGAATTTACTGAGTCAACAAAATCCTCCTGACAGCAKTGGTGGCTGCAGGAATCTATTAAAAAGCACAGAATTCAAAGGGGGAGTCAGGATGTCACTGCACCTACAAATTCATAAAGGCAAACGCATTCACAAGCTTCTAATGAAGGGACATGGTGTGMAAGGAACAAATTATAGTGAGATGTTATGTTCTTTCCCTCATCTCATAGAACACGAAATAAAGAAGGATTTATCACCCTGTAAAATATGAAAGGAAGATTATTCAGAGGACAGTGGTCAGCATTCTGTTAGCCTGACAGACACTACTCTGGATTCAAACCATCTAATGAAAGGACCTCCCATATGCAAGGCTGTTGCTACATCCAGTAAATTTTTCTTCTGACAAGGAAAACTGAAGCATTTGGATGAAGTACAGAGAGCATTTTGAAAAAAAATACAGGAATTCCTGTCTCAGATTTTCCTAAAGTTAGAATAATAGAACTGTTTGAACTGGAAGGGACCTCAAAGATCATCTCGCTCCAACCCCCCTGCCACGTTCTAGACATCAAGTCAAAATCGGATAGTTGGGCAGAAACAACCACCAACACACCCCAAGCATTTGAGAAAACATAACTAGAAAAAATGTTTGGGGGGCGGGGGGAGAGGGAGAGAGAGAGAGAGAGAGAAACCTCAGAAGCATCAATAATGGGTTAAGTCAGAGGGGGGTAAAAAACACATGGGGGGGGGGAATAAAGTATATGTATCCCTAATGTTAAATAATGAACACACAGGTATATGCATGGAAAATCCCTCTCAGACAATTTCATATGGAACTATATCAACAATGAAAATATAAAACCTTTACATATTTGGCAGCACCTTTCCATCACTGCAGCTGACACATCTCCCAGCAGAGAACTGCTGAATGTACACCTTCTGGCAGAACTCAGGAAAACAGATGGGTTTGTMCTCTGCCACACCATGTGCAGGTAAAAGGCAAACTGCTTAAACAATTCTAGCTTGTTCAGACTGTGGTGGGTGTACAGACATCTCTCAGAAACCACTCAGGATGTTGGCAAAGGTGGCAGCTTTCAGGAGAGCAGCAGTAACAARCAGCTGAGCAGGTAATCACTGTGAGCTGTAGCTGCAGTGGGTGAAGGCAGTGTAAGTCATGTGGTCCAATGCCATGGCAACTAACATTCTACTAAAAAGACTTCCTTTTGAAAGTTGTACAGGGAACATGGAGCTACTGCGCCTGTTTCACAATCCACTCTTTTCTGCCTCTGTTTAAACTTTCACTTCCATAATTTGATGCTCTAGTTGGGTAAKATACTTTCTTTAGGAACAACTGAAACAAGGCATTTAAACAAGGAGGTTTTTTTTTTTCTCTCTCTGAATTTTGCCAGTCAGATCTGCGCTGAGCTCAACAGCAGCATTAGATTACTTTATTTCTCAACTGAAATTCTGTATTTCTGCAGAACCCAGAAGCTTTGCACAACATGATGACCAGTAGCATGTCAAGTTACCCATAATGATGGCAGTTCMCATGAAACCTGAGTTTGTACTGACTGTTGGATCACAAGCCAAAGACAACTCAAAGACATCAAAGACATCTTTACATTCTTCACCAGCACCGCCACACTCTKCAGTGACAGGGAGTGATGCCATTTCCCCCCACCTCACCATGCCATGTGCCAACTGTTGCAGACTTCTTTAATTTAATTCTTGAAACACTACAGAAACAAAATTCAGCTACCTCACAAMCCCCTAAATTCCTCTAGGTACAAAGCAACAATAACTCACTGCTTTTAGCAGAAATACTTTACCAGRAATACAGCAGATGTTTATATTTTGGTGTGTGTGGGTTTTTCTGTATCAGCATACTACCAAAGCAGAAAGAATTTGCAGGTCTGTTTATTAACAACTCTCTAGTTTTCCTTTGACAGATACTATTTCAAGAACAGAACTTCAGACAGAGAGAACAAAGTTTTCTTTCAGTTTTCAAATTATTGATCTCATCACATTCAAATCTGCCAAAAGTTACAGGTTGATCAATAAATCACTATAAACCCTCAAGCTTGTCAGGAAACATTACTACAGGGTTTATCTTCTTTATGGCAAGGCCTGTACTGCCTCATAAAAGGCCCTCYTAGGTTGTGGGCTACTCTGCATAACCACTCAACACACAATGTTTTTACTGCAGATTTCTTCTTTTCTCCCAAAGAGCACTCCTCCTTAGGAGTCAGCCATCCATGCCCATCCATGCAGAGTATGAGCAGTAAAGCAGTCTGCTTTGAGGATAGCTACAGTATTCTGTTCCTTTTCTATAGAAAAGGATTCCTTACAAGATGGAACCAGAGTTCTCCACAGCTAAGAATTCATTCCAACAAAATACTAAGACAAGGTCTGGAATGAGAAGTATTTAATAAATCATATCTAAAATCAATCAAGAGTACCTAACAAATTCAAATCYAGAACTGCAAACAGATGTCTATATGACTCATTTCATATATTAATGTACAGTTCATTTTTTTCTGAATTACTTGCAAAAATAAATTTTAAAAGGAATTTAGAATTTATTGAGCTACTTAGACAGCTGAAGCAGGGAGGTGAGGAAGAAACAAACCTTCCATGCTACATGCCCTTTGACATCTTGTTTAAAAAYATGCAGGTAATTTATTTGCTTCCTCACACTTCAACAGACAAACGTGAATATGAATTAAGACTGAAGTCTTAAACAGCATACATCAATTCATGAAAGAAATAACCCCGCCACAAAAACTAAACCCCGATAAAACACTGAAGACTAATCTAAAAAATAACTAAAATAAAATGTAAAAATAAACTAACTGCTGCCTATAAGAGTTTTAGAATTSAGAAACAAGATATAGGTACTTTCGTGAGAATGCAAGATTTAAGTTAGAAGCAGATATTTTGAAAAAATATCTATTTTGCAAAAAGAACTATATAATTCTATTTGCTTTTATAGGAGGGATAACAGAAGTGAATCATACTCTTAAGAAATAGAAGGAAAATGAGAAAAATAGAGCATATGAGGAAATGAGGAAAACAGAATATGAGGAAAATATATTAACAAACTATCAAAACAAACATTTTAAAATACTACAGTATGAACATAACTCACCAGTACTGTAGTATCTTTTAAGTTCTGTGCGTCTGATGTCTTTCAGTTGATTGTACTTTTTCTTTTTCTTTTCCTTGTCTGGAGCAGTTTCCTTTTCCCCAGGAAATTTACAGTTGTCTTCAGAGGAACTGATTTGCTCCAAAATAACTTTACTTTCATCATCTTTCTCAGAAGGTGTTTTGGGAACAGGAGATCCAGGGGCATTGGCAGAGACAGCCTCAGTGGTTTGTTTGACTTGCCTTTTCTTTTTCAAACTGTGCATAAAGAAAAGAAATGGACATTAAGGATTAGCCAGCCCCTACAGATGAGTTATTTCACTTGCTAACATATCTTTTTAAAAATGAATTTAATATCAGAATTCCTTACAACCTTTGAAAAAAATCACACACTTGGCATCAGTAACTTGGTAACTAAGATTATGCTACCTCATACTCCTCCTTCAATTATATCACAATCTCAAGGATACGGAAAGGAATAAGATTAATGTGTCTTTACAAACAGACYGTGTGAATCTGTTTGYAGGAACTTACAGATAGTGAAGTAACAAAATAAACTGTTAGTTCTAGAAAATGTTACTAATCAACATGGACTGTTGCTCAGCCAAGGCCACRTTAAATTCCTGWACCTAGAGAAAAAGAACAACGTCTTAATAGAATTATGAWTARGTTTTCTCTTCCTTTTATATAACCAAAGGGGGGGTGAATATTAGCAGGGGGCATAGAGCAGGAGATTCAGGAAGYCTGCACCTTCCGAGTACCTCAGCCAGTGGGGAAAAGGAAGAAGGTGATGTGGCKGGGAACGCAGCATGAAAAGGGGGCTGTGTCCCCCAGCAATCTGAGAGACCCCAGGGGAAATGCCCACAGCCTCTCCCTTTATTTGAATAAAGTTAAGGGACTCCTCTGGCGCCTTTTAGGACATAAACCTCTGATATTGTTGATTAATTTGGCTGACAATACCTTCTCAAGAATAACAAGTAAGGAAATCAAGGTCTTACTGTTGTTTACAGAGRAGAAGGAACAGGGAAAAACAAACCAACAAACCATTGAAAAGCAGAGTTGTTTTAAAGGACCATACATGTAAATACAGAAACAAGACRCTGAATTCATGTTTTCAAGATGAAGCTTGGGATAAAACAAAACTTCAGATCACCATGCGTTATAACAAAACAGCTAACAACAATTCCACAGTCCACTGCTTCTGCTTTGTAAARCCATCTGTTCTCATATAAACTTGTTATTTTTTTCCATTTCGTCCAAGGTTATCTCCTAGCCACTCATGATACTACACAGCTCTTCTGGCACAACCCATACCATCTGGTATTCCAAGTTTCACCCAGGAGCTCCTTCTGCAACGTGATCAACGTGGCCACAAACTGCTTGTGCCAGTACATTTTCCAGCTGCCTAGATTTCTTCTGAGGGAAATCTTAATGAGCTGCCTATAAATCTTCCARCTTATCACTATAGCAACAAGAGTATTTTCTTTTTAGAAGACTCCTTAAAGCACAGTTCAARTGAGAAAGATGCTTCAAGAATCCTAAAACAGAATTTTCTGCTAAATCACCACCTATAACACTGATTTTGCTTAGTGAGCGCAAAGACTGACTTTAGGAAATTGAGCGTCACTGTCACTAAAATAGTTCTCAGTTAATCACTGACTCATACCACATGAAATGAAAAACTAATCTATCTAATTGTCCTTCTCTACAGTACATTAACTTCTTGGTTAGAAGGTACCTAAAGGAGTGAACTGTGTATTTATCTTGTTGATGCTTCATTTTGTGCACAGGAAGAATTATACATAGAAAATACAGGCAACCAGTGAGTCACCACAAATGGGAAAAGGCTACATGTTCTCACAGCAGCAGGTTACGTAAGTTAAAACTTAATGTTTTAAGTTATTAATATACTGCAGGATTTTCAGAGATTGTTTCTTCCACCCTTTATGTTTATATGCTTTTCACTGATTTTTTAGACTACAACATAAAAATAAATACACAGAGCACTTGACAATTTTAGACATTTGAGGCTACACACCTTTTTCATAATAAAATATTAAAAACAGTTCCAAGTTTAGAATGTCTAGACGGAGACCTCTGAGAAGGGTCAGTTTCTCAGACCACATTGACCAGCACTTTCCAGTGAAACACTTCAAAATACTGTTATACAAACTGTGTCTATCACATGTTTATTTATACATATTTCTTTAATGCTTCCCAAAACAGGAAGATTCACATTCTGCAGCCAGACCTCAGTGAGGCTGCTGTGATTGTCCATTCATCCAAACCCACAGATCTGTATGATGAGTAGCAGCAAGAGACAGTTACTGTATATGAAACCTTATAGATTCTATCCTGACTACATATTAAAACACCATACGGGGATTTATAAAAGATAAAAGTAACTACATCTATATATAACAAATGAAGTGTTTAAACTGCTTAGACTAATGAAAATTTGCAGATGCAAAAGAAGCTTATTTTTGACTAATAAGCCATGCTCAATGTGTATATTTAGCTCTGGTGTAAGTCTTGGCAAAGCAGATCTCTGCACTGAAATGGCATATTTCTACTATGGTTATACCTGATTCCAGACTTCTAMATGAGCCACATTCCTGACTTTTGACTCTAGTGACTCAATGACCTCCCAGTGTGTGTGCATATCACAGGATACCCAAGTCACCTGCCTCAGTAGATGAGAACTAGCAAGCATCCACTGGCACCCCACTTCTACTCACARTGCATCAGAGACTTGTGTCTTCAGATTCACAGTCTATTTGTTTTGATCACAAACTCTGTTAAGTAAGCTTTCTGTAGTATGGATGTAGTATCTTGAAACAACAAAAAAGCCACTAATGGAAACACAGAACCCTTTCTGGCAGGGAAAAAAAAGAATAAAGAGAAAAACCTCTCTAGAGGTCAACAGTCCTTGTGACAATACTAACAGCTTCTGTCAGTACTTTTCTTAAAACATATTCATTTGAACTAGAGTTTTCAAAGATGCCCCTGGCAACTTTTAGAATAGAGAGCTGTAAMAGAACTGGTCCATTAGTGATAGAAAAAAAAAGAAAGCAGAAAGGAGAGTCTGAACTGACTCACAGCAATGCAAGTGACTGGYTCTTGTCCTCAGTGTTTAATCTTGCTGCATTCCCACTACTACAGCCCACCAGGAGCTCATTACACAACCTATAGCATCCCCAGCACTCAGCAGCTGCTGTGAATGGACAGCATCATAGACATCTTTCAGCTGCAAATATTAAAGAATCTGGGTATTCCATAATTTCTACTCCATCCTCATGGCAGGCATCAGATTTTCAGATGATGCCAAGCTTACTCTTCCTGCCCACAGCTCTCTTTCAAGGCCATGAMCATCTACCTCCAAAAGCAGTAACCCTGGCTATAGAAAAAAAGACAACATGAGGACCAAGTATTCATAACATTCAAGACAGGACTCAGAATAACTACAACTCTGTCTAGGGTTATGATCTCTGCTTGAAGATTATGCTTTCAGAGGTCTCTAAAGCCGGGTCAAAATAACCCCAAACTCTCCAATTCACCACTCCTGAAAAGCCTTGACTGTAATATCCCAAGGAACCAAAACAAGCCTTCAATAGCATTTAAAACCATAACAGTAGCCTCAAATCTAGTATGCTTTTTGACATTATGCACCCTCTTAGTAAAGCCAGCCCTGTATAGACACAAGGCAATTCATTATTAATACACACTGGTACAGTGCAACAGAGATTGGGCTGTGAAGAGGACAGCTGGAGGGTTTATTGCATCTTAAACTCCACCCCTTTGAGGTACCTCCTTCAGCCTCCCCTCACCCCCTTCTCTCACACTGACCTGTATATCCCACACAAGCTGCCAGCCCTTCTACCACTCAGATTTCAAACCCATCACCTAAAAAAGGTGGATGCTGGAAGTCTAATCTACTCATCTCGCAGCTCTCAGGTATTTCCCAATCTTCACAACAGGAGCTGCTATGGATGATGGCTTTAAGAACATTATTTGTCAGATTATTTGTTTTTTCAACTACTTTGAAAGATTTTGAGTGGTTTTGTTTAAGGGGATGTCTGTGAATCCAACATGCAGTTTTGTCCAAATAGTTATGAAAGTGAAAGGGAGCTGAATGCCCAAAAACCCAAAAATTAAACATCTCAGTTTGATCAGTGTCATGTTCTGCAAATAAATCAGCCTTCCAGGCAAAACAATATGCAGTAAGTGAATGCATAAAGTGTTACTGCAGAAAATGCTTGGTTYCCAGTATCAGTTGATGGATATGTTGTGTTCCACTAGGCAAGTTGCTGGGGGAAGAAAGAAGAAGAAAGAAACAGAGAGAGCAAGATAAACAAACATCTTATCTGCAAAAACAGTCCTGTTTATGAAGAAAGTCTTACACGTCTGTAATTTCATTTAGACGCCAGATAACATTTTTCAAGCTAATTGGTTCTGACAGACAAAACATTTATTCTGAGTTTATACAGAGGCATCCTTTTCCAGSCCCTCAAAGTGCTTTCTGGGCAACAACCAGTAAGCCATTTGCTAAGTTTGTCCAAATACACAGTTTACCAGCAAAGCAAAACTTTCTACAATACAAGTATCATTTAGTTTAATAAAGACTAATGATCTGAAATGGACATAATCACAGAATAGGCAGGTAAAAATGCAAGGTTAGCAGTGCTTACTTGAATTAATTTGCAACTGACTGTTTAATACCTTGGGCACTAATTTACAGCAAAAGAGCTAGGCAAGATTCCAAGATCTGGCCTACTTCATCTTCCAGGCCCAACTCAACTTTATTTGCCTTTTATCAGCAGTCACCAGTTTTTAAAATAAACCAGCCTGAATTTCCCATTAAATTTACAAGGTAGGTGGTTTGCATAAAAAAAACTGCTCAGAGAGGAAAAAGGGGTGATATTATCGGCCCAACTCTCACTAGAAACTACAGTAAAGCAACCAGTAAAGCATCTCTGATGCTGAGACAAYAAAGACATGGAAATCTGATGGTAACCTTTTCCTTGAAATTTCATATTGTTTACACTTATTCAATAGAGGTGTCTAACTGACAATTCAATAGGACCTCATTCAGTGCATAATATCACAGTCAAAGAGCACTAGGTCCATATAATAGGATGTTTTAAAAAAATTCCTGTGATAGTAAGGATGCTTTTTACGATGTATTAGATTAATAGAAGTCATACACCATGTATAAACCTTGCTTTAAAAACAAAAGCATCTAATGAAGTGGCCTTCCAACAATATAAAAAACAGAAGGGGAAAGGAGAAGAAATATTTTTATCTTTCAGCTGACAAGCTTAAGTTTTCCTTTTGGAAAATTTTCCACAATGTGCATCCTCTAAAATGTGCCTTGATATCTGGCAYACAATCAGCTTAACATCCTGCCCAACAAAAACAGATCATGTTTCTCAAATACCCTTTTTTAAAAATCCATTTGTGCATATATACAATAAGATTAACAGAATTTACAAAAARGAACTTTAAAACACTTCAAACATCTTAATCTCTTTTGTTCCCATTAAGATTCCTATTAATTTACTTTGTATAAAAATGATATGCACCTCAATTGTTTACTTCAGAATTAACCATTTTAATCTTAATTTAAATCTCTGCACTGATTATAATACGTACTAGTTTTTTTCTACCCTACATGCCTTTCTCCACCTATCCAGAAGAGCTAAATCAATCAAATTAATGTCAAACACTCCCCTACACCTACGTACAGAAACCTAACAGTAAAAATCCCCATTAGGCACCCACTGGTCTGATCCTCATCAGCCTCTCTCTCCCTGTCTGAACAGATCACTCCTCTCCCCTTCACCCAGCTCGGTGCCAGCACGACTCAGCCAGCTCCAGGCATGGCTGTGCTCTCATCCCATCCAATGTTTTCTGAAGAATAAGCAAATCTCAGCCAAATAAATCATTACTGCTTGCAAAGCCAGAGGAAGTCAGACTGCTTGCCAGACCTTAACACTTTTCCCCAAACCTCCCCAGTGCAGCCACTTTCACTTCACCAAAGAAACAAATACAAAACCGTTCATTCTCAGAAATCTTCCTAAAACTGAAACAGCATCCACCTTGCAAGGAAGCATGCTCCATGGAACACCAGCCATTGCAGGCTGGCAYATGTGCTGTTTTGGAAACAAGCAAGCCACAAGGCTGTATGTTTACTGTTAAAACAGACAATTAAGGCAAATGTAAGGGAGAGAACACATCTTTTGCCCAATATTTGAACAATTAACGACAGAAAGGAAAAAACTAAACTATCAAAAAAATAATTCTGAAAAAGTAATCAAGGACAGCAGTGTGGATCCAGTAGTGGTTGTAGAAACTCAAGTGTCCATAATCTGGTAAGTCCAAAGGACAAAAAGCAACTCCTGAAAGCTCTGATATTAGTAGCACAGGTCAAAGCTGGAAATTTCCACTTTTATTGGAACTCTTGTTACTGATTGACAGCAAGTACCAGAACCAGGCTTCACAGATGGTCAGCCAGGAGCAATGCTCAAGAAAGCTGGCACACTCAAAAGAGTGAAGTACAGTACTGACAATCCAGGGTATGTCTGTTTTCTTCCCAGTACTGTCATTAGCTTAAAAACCAAGTTACTACATGTGTTTCATCATCTGTAATGTGGATGGAAGAATTTGTAGTAAAGCTGTCCTGGAATTGTAACGACACTGTACCTTCTGGTACAGAGAGTGCTTAGATTAAGTACAATATGTTAATTTATCCTCCCCAGTTTTCTGACTTAGATCAGGAATTTTAAATATCCCATCTAACACCTTTTATGTTTATTTGAGGGATGGAAATAATCCCAGTTTCCCAGCATAAAACTCGAGAGAGTTTTGAGGCGTCAGAAAGTTTTTATTAAGTTTAAGACTACAATGTTCCCACACATCTAATAAACTTTTTATTTTCAAAGGCAAGAAGTATCCCCATATTTTGTGTTTACTTAGCAAAAGAAGTTATGCTGTATTAAGCACTCCATTGCTATGACAACGACATAATCAAATCTTTTCCATAGGAAAAGGATTCTGGAAAGCTATTTTGCTTGCTTTAGACATCTATTTAATTCCCCCCCTTATAACCTCAGTTACTGCAWGCTCTCAAAGAACAGCCTTAGGCAGAACGCAAAATGAAGAAATCCTTCTTTTCGGATGACTCCTTCAACTTTGCCAGAAGTTCACTTAACAGGCTTATTCAATTAAAGCAGCACCACAGATCTATTTTGTCACAAATACCAACTTGACTCTTAACACATTCCCATCCCGCTCCTCCTGTTTTCCYCTGCTGACAATGCCAGATACTTTCTCCTACTGTGGTGTTCATTAATCACCCCAAACCGTTCCTACACATGCAAGGAATTCTGAAAATAGCTCAACAAGACACTCTCCCWGTATTGAAGTCCTGGCAAAGCAAGGATGGCCTTGCCCTGTCACCTTCAGCCAGTGCTGGCCTCCAGCCACTCTCCTCTACTTTGTGCCAGCCCCTCCAGACACCACTACCCTCGATATCAGCTGAGTGAAACTGCAAGAAAAACGGAACTGTGGTTACACAGCAAAGGAGGATRATACAGAGAAATTGCACAGGAAGAGTCACGCCACATTGAAACTTTTTTTTTTTGGCAAGGACAATAAGCCCATCAGGCTGGCTAACACACATCTCAAGTTTCTCCAAAACTTTGATAAATTCCTCACTCCCTCCTCAGCTGAACATTCTTCATAAAACCCAAATGACATGAAACAAAGAGGAAGGTCCTTTAAAATTAGCATTTAATTAACACAGGGAAACAGTGCAAGATTTGAGAATAACCCCAAAGACAACAAGAGGGTACATGGAATGCTCTGGGCAATTGTGTGCTGCTCCACAGTCATTGCTGCACACCCACTTTCCCAGATCACCCAAGTAAAAAAATTTCTCAATAACAGAAAGCAGGTCTAGTATTGATTAAACTGACAGAAAACAGTCAGAAAGAAATTTAATGCTCAGTGACTCAAATGGCAATAAACATTTGCAAGGAAGCAATAAAACAGTAGGTGAAAATCAATGGTCAGTTAAAGCAAAACCCACAGGAAATGGGCCACACTTGTGAAGCGGTAATGTAGTTGGAACCCACCTCCAGGAAAAAAACCTCAGGGACTGCTATTTTAGTATTTCTTATATGAGCAGTACAAAAGACACCATATTAAATACTTTCAAGAATTACATTCAGATAAAGTGAAAAGCAGATAAAGAATAAATAGCTTAGGCATGCTGTTTGCCAGATGTAAAAAGGTACAAAGAGCAACTATGAATATTCATCATAGTAGGGCAATGAGGAACACAGTGACAGGGATACAGTCTTTTGGTTTGGTTGGTTTGTTTTGGGTTTAGGGGTTTTTTGTTTGTTTGTTTGTTTTTTCTCAGCAGGAGTCTACATGGCAAACTGTCAGAAGGYAGTACACCTGTGGGCAGACTCTTGAAGGATACTTGACTGTTGAAGGCACTCCCTTTTTTTTCCCTAGCCCTCATTTTCAAACACCTCTGCCTGGCCCCCAGCATAAATCAAGTATGGGTGAGTACAACAGTAGCAAGGCAAAGAGCACAGCAAACCTCCAGAGCACAACRCTATTTGAGGAATAGACTTGTCTCAAAGCTTGTAGCCCAAAGAAGCACCTTTAAGCTACTTTTGTTAGCAAAAGAAGGTGCCTCTCTCTCTGCTCACCACTGATTATGTCCCCAGGAGTTGTCCCCAATTTTGCACAAATCCACTTGTTGAGCTACACAAGGGACCAGATCTCAGAAACTATGCAGGTTAAAGGTAATCCAGCAAAAATGCCAATAAAAAAATTAATTTTTGAAAGTTGGATCACTTCCCCATTAGATCCCACTTGGCTGCACTACAATTCGTATCTACACAAAGGAGAAGGCCATAAGCAGAGGCAAGACTGCTCCTCCAAGCATGTACTTTGCCTAGATGGAGTGGCTYGTCAAGCCACAGCCTTGGTTGTTCTCTTTTGTGTTACTGGAGATCAGTAAAAAGAGGATGCCAGAATGCCAAACCAGGCACACACCACACCATGCCCAACAGACCTCTGGACAGGAGCACTGAAGAGGTTATGGCCGCTTCTTCCCACTTACCCAGAAAAGGTGCTTTGATGATGGAGAATTTTCATAAACATTGATGCYCTGAGGGCTGGAAGATGAGCAGCTTTCCCTGCTGCAAAAAGGAAACAGTGACTCTGCTTCTCCAACAGCAGCAGAGAGAGAAGAAATCATTGTTTTCTTCATAAAAAGGATCWTAATGTAGAGTAAGTTGAATCAATTTAGTAAGTGAAGTCATCTGCCAGTGTTTGCTGACCAAAAGGTGATCCAAAAGTGGCTATGGTTGAAAAGTCAGTGAGGAAAGTCATGTCTAAAATTCAACAGTTTATTTATTTAAATGACCACTAACGGAAATATCTTAGAGAGGGAGGTGACTTAGATTTAAAGTATCTGTCTTTGCATTAGCTTTTGCTTTTCTTAAGAAAGTTACTTTGAAAATTACCATTTAAATGTCAAGGTGCTCTGCATCACTGCACCAATCTGTATGGCATCAAACTAAATATTTAATACAGCTGTAAACAAAAGTAGTCTAAAAAACCAAAAACACAAAGAAGARAAACATGCTTTCTCTTCTTTATTATTAACAGAGAAGGCCAAGGTTTTTTTCTTTAAAAAATGTGCTAAAAGGGAAGCCAAATCAATGGCTTTAAATGCTAACTTTCACAATGACACCAAAATTATCCAAATATTACCACATAGTTCTCAAGGATTCTGTTAATAACCACTGGAGATCATATTATAAGAGATGCTGTGCGCAGGCCTCCAAACAAGTTGAAAACTTATCCACGCAGGAACAAATTCACAGCAAAAAGCATGGCAAGATGAGTGAGAAAARGTTTTATTTCAAGYATTTCAGAGCAATTGCTAGAAACAAATCTCAACCAACCAACTGCAKATCTCATTTCTGTGTTTGCATTCATTGCCCTCAAACAACTTGCAACCTATTTTGCATGTTGAGCAGTTTAATGGCTTTCCTGAACAGACTTTGCCTCAACTGGCATGCAGCAGAGAAGAAATGTCCAAATGCACCGGAGATCTTGTTACATGGACTGAAGTTCTGAGGACATCCACCCATGCTCATAAGAGGTGAGGGAGGGGAAAAAAAGGAATGTGTAGTTTCAGTGTGTAGAATAATGGCTGATACTGTCTCATACAACAGATATTTAATAAGTGAGAATGATGATCAATCTGTATCCAGAGGAGGTGCCTGCATCATCTTCTACACAAAGTAATATGGCACCTTTTCAATATTATAGTGAAAAGACAGGTATATTGATGACAATACAGGAGAATGTATCTACATGAGACAGTCACATGACAGGCACGTACCAGTCACATGACAGGCACGTACCAGTGCAACTTCTCACAAGCATATACCTGAAAATGAAAATTTGATTTGGTATGATATTTTCCAGCAGCCATTACAGTGGTGTAATAGGTCCTCAATTATCATAAGAGATAAAATGTGCACGAATTACTACATCTTAAAACTCCTCTGCGGGTTTTATATCAAATATTGTATTATTTATGCATTTATTTTTTCCGGAAGAATAGTTCSGATTTTTTCATTTTCACTTCAGCTGAAACTTTAAGCATGCAGTCAAAATGTATATGGCTGGAAGGGGAAGAAGCAATTACTTCAGGGAAAATGAAAAAGCAAAAAGTAAATCTTGCCCTCTGTCAGCATGATGGAAAAAGGGTTGACAGGAGGACACAAGAGGCTCTGCTCCGTTTCCCCATTCTCTGGACTCTGTGAGTCCATGAGGTCTCTCACACTGCACTTGAGGCAGTAGCTGAACTAGAATATTAAGCTGAGGAAACCAGAAAGTCACAGTGCTCCTGGATTCAATCCTACAAGGCAGCCCTTCTGCTCAGCACCAAGTGACTTTGCTCCTTGCAGCAGCACACCCAGGAGGCTGAGTGCTGCCATCTCCTCCCTGCAGATGCAGAGCAGGAGCACGGTGGGGAGAAGCAGGCCAGGAGCTGTCTTCAGTCTCCTGCTATTTCCAAGGACAACAACATCCCACCAAATCCAGCCAGCCCAAGCCAGGTAAGGGAGGTGCTCTGTGACACTCTGTCCTGCTGCCTGCCATTGTGCCCACTTGTCCATTGCCTTCTGTGCTGGGAATGAAAGGTTCCTGGCATGCTGGGTCCTACCCCTGCTTATGGCAGGTGGGTAGGGAGCTGCTGGCCTCCCCTCTTCTCTGGTGCCCTGGCACTTCTCCCTGCCACAGTKCTTTGGACCTGATCCCACCACTCGTGCCTGGACAGCTCAGCTCCTACAAGCAGCTTTTTTTTTTACAGCTCCCTGTTCTGTAAAACCTAACAGTACAGTTCCTCATATGTATAAAATTGCTCAAATGCATCAGTTCACGGGACCAGAATCATATGCTGTAGTTTTGGACTGCCAAAACATAAAAAAAAATAAAGAATTCTGGCAGTGTTTGTAACACAAAACATCTCTGTAACAACAAAAATCCTTCTCAGCCCCAGGCAAGCAGAACTGCTAAATGCAGCATCTGCTCTGGTTCAGGTGGAAAGAGCAGCATCATCTTTTTAACATATAGTTCACTAACAGATAGTGAACATAAAGCTAAATCTTCTGCTTAAGATTTGACTTTTAAAGATTGTCTGATTGAAACACGTGATTAACACCTTCAAAYCATTTATTTATAGAAGCATTACTGAAAGCAAAAATCCATTTCAGAAATGCACTGTTATGCCAAAACCATAACATAATTTAAGCTAAGATTACCAATGATTGGCTAGCTGTTAAGCTTACACCTACTGAAATAAAAATAGCCAGCCCAGAAAAATAGTAGCAAAAGCCTGAAGTTATTATCAGCATATTAGGTGTTATACAAGACAAGTTCTCTGTGCCAGAAACTGCTGTCTCACAGGAAAACGGTGTATTAAGACAGCCAGAGAGCTGATTTATGGCTCATTTACATTACAAAGGTTTTCCAGCATAAGGACAATTATTTCCCTCCTCCCCAAATTCCTAACCACTTCTGCTGCTCTCCTTGGGGTTTTTTCTCACACAAATCAGCTGGAGGAATCCCACAGATCTCAGTGAAGAGCATGAGARACTTAGAGCATAGCTAATATACATGCTCCAATTTCAGATGATCCTAGGAAACACTCCAATCTACAGAGTAGGAGAGAAAAGGAACTCCACAAACCTACACTTATAACTCACCTCCCCATAATCAGATTGACAGGAGTGGGGCAGGGTGGAAGAAATCCCTTCCAAACACAGTCTGGCAGCTGGATTAGCTCTGAGGGCAAGAGAGTTTACTGGGGGAACCTAAGGCCACCAGGAACATCCACACTGCCTCATACCCTTTTCAAAGCCCCAGAGCAGAGGGAAAAAGCTCCATTTCCTTGGGGAAACAGGAATGGGGAATTCAATGTCCAGAGGCATGCAGCAAAAACTGCAGAATGTGCAACCAATAGCTCAGATCCAGTGCAAGCAGACAGGCATCCAGTGTACCCACAGAGGATCCACAGTATTTCCTCTCTTACTGACAGAATTCCCTTAGTTAGCTATATAGTGCTTTCCAATCTCTCAGGCAGAGAGTGGAAAAACTGCCCCTTTCTAAAAGCATTCCTGCAGGTATCATTCATACCTTTCCCTTTAAACATGCASCACCATTACCAGAAACAGACAACACAACGTAGCACGGCACATGCCAAAACCGTATAGGCAAAAACCTTGAAGGAGGGCAGATACAAGGCAGGSAATTTCATTTGTGAGCCAGAAACACCTTCCCTGAGGGTTTATGGTTAGCTTCTTATCAACCTGTGTTTTCTTCAASCCAGCAAACTCTAACATAGCTCAAAATGCTGACTGCTCTTCTCAAAATACTGTACAGCCCACTCCCTACTACCACGTGGYAGAAAGTGCAGGAGAGCTAACCAGGACTGCTG
Source organism: Malurus melanocephalus (assembly GCF_030028575.1). NCBI lineage: Eukaryota > Metazoa > Chordata > Aves > Passeriformes > Maluridae > Malurus > Malurus melanocephalus. The sequence goes on from NW_026623261.1 coordinate 1,509,809, forward strand.
CCAGAAGGAGGTAAGACAGCTGCTATTTCTCAGAGCATGAGCAGAAGATGAYTAACAGCACCACTAAAAAGTCAGTAACACTAGGCTCCTCTTTAGTTGGCTGCTTCTGGAAGGTGCCTTCATGCTGGARCAGCTCRTTGATGWCAGCTCTGTCATCCATAAGAAACAKGGCAAAACCAGAAGGCTGAGTGCAACCACTTCCTTTCAGTAGCATCTAACACAACATCACTTAAATATCGAACATGCAGCCACATATCTGCCAACTATTATGCTACATTTCCACCAGTGTTTTAATTTTAAAACAGGTCACAGAGGTTCAGGCAGAACTTTTTTAAGTAGATACATATAGCAGCTAAGAACAGAACACATGCCTGGGAGGCTGAAAGGACAAGACCGTATSTGCAGACACTACAGAAACAGTGCAATTTTAAAATGGAATTGTATCAGATATAGTAAGAAATCTACATCTCACCTATCCAAAAGCCATCTTGTGAAGCCTATAAATTTTATAATCTTTAAGATAWGTCTTTAAATCCCTCCAAGAGTGAAAAGGTAAATGGCATGGCCCACCAGGAACATTCAGCACACCCCCTGTGCCCAGCATTCCCAGCTGTAGGCCACAGGGAAGGAAAGTAGAGGAAGACAAATTATGTTGCATCTATGTTAATAGCAACTCTTATCAAAACTGCACAGATGTCTACATCCAAAGGCCTATCRCGTAACTATTTATGTTCTAGAGAGAAGGCTAAATAAGTTTCATTTTAAAGGCTGGTAAGAGACACCCAAAGATCCCTCTGGGAAAAGCAAATTTAAGGTCATTGTATGATTCTGTTTAACAATCCAGTCTTACATTAATCTTGCAAGGTGAAAAATGGTGAAATTACTGCTACGACACAGACATAAGTACATTTGAAGATTAAATAAACTCTTTTCTCTGCATAATCWGTGATATAGTTCTCAAAGAAATCAATAACATCACAAAAACTCCACCTTTTTTCTCTGTCCTAAAAAAAGCCTCTTCAAACAGAGGCAACACTGTTATCCAAGTCTTATTTCACATGCAGAGGGAAGTGAATGGGTGAGGAGGTTAACCATGCTTCCTGTCTTATACAAGATTTGTATCTCCATAAACAGCATTTCTGGTACTGGAAAGTTCTAAAGAAGCMTGAGGAAAGCCTTGGGGCCCCATTAAATACTTTCACTAATTCTGTTACTAGTAACAAAATCCTTCTTCAATCTTAAATGACTTCACTACTCTTGAGGATGAAAACACTGGAAAGAACCAAGACTACAGAAACCACAATCTTGTTTGTTTCCCAGAGGAAGCACTCACATTGGGAATAATTCCATGATTTAAAGACTAAACAGAAAATGGTGATTCATGCTCTTCTGATGGATCCTATCCTCCAACACAGAATTACAAGACTGCTAATACAGAAACCATGGAATCCAGAAATAAACTTTCTGCCTTGAGGAGATGAGGAAACAGTTCCCAAGATAAACTGCTGCTCCAGATTCTCCCATGCCACATTTCAGAAAAAGCAAGTAAAATTTCCTCCCAACACTCATTCTCCAGATTTACACCTATGATAAAAAAAACTGTATTTACACACACACACTAAAAAGTTTGTGACCAATAGCAAGTGTCTCTCAAGCATCTGAAGGACCTGAATAACCTCCCAAAGCTCCACTCAAAAGGTCCTAGTGCTGCTGTCTGTGAAATTCCAAACATTTTACAATGTCTTACACAATGACAGCTGCAAAGGGCAGCTAAAATACTGACCCACAGTGCACCAGACAGAAAGCCTGCTAAAAACACTGAAACCCCTCAAGTATAAGTACCTGGAAGGTAAATCACAACACTGTTTGAAAAAATATTTTACCTTTTTTTTCAGCATCGACCATAGTAAATCAGCTATCCTGCACACACTCTCCTACTAAGTAACAGAGCAAATAATAACCATTCCACTCCATAAATCTGAAGCAGTGATATATTAATTCCTTTTTTACAAAAAAAAAATGTTTCAGGCATCCATGTTATTGCCTGAAACAATGTGAATAAAATGCAATACTATTATTCAGTTTCAGTAACACAATTATAAGGTAATGTTTATATCTCTGGAAGCAGAAGTAAGATATTTTCATTATACAGATGAACTGAAATGATGTATTATTTCCTACAGTCATTTAAAAAATATTTAAGCATCTCCAGGATCTTGGCTTGACTATTCTTCACACCCAAGATAAACCTCCATGATGGTTTGTTTCAAAAACAATGTGTGGAAATTTTTCCTCCTAAAAGCAAAAGATAAATTATGGGTGTTACAGGAAACCTGAATAAACATCAACAGTTTGGCTCAGCAGAGTAAGAACAATTGTAAGGAGGCAACTACTGGAGAAACAGTGAGCTGAGGAGCATCCAACATTTGAAGTCTGTTGCATGGATACAATGAGTCTGGCCAACAAGAACAGCACCTAACAGAAAAACTTACAAAAAAGGCTCACATAGAGATGCCCTCAAGAAAATATGTTTGTGCATATATTATATAAGTTTTCCTCTGTCCTAGAYACCACTGACACCCTCTTGCCACACAGTCCCTCTGTGTTTACTGCATTTTTCTGACTTCATCATCTTACTGTGTCTTAATAGTCACAGGAATAAAAAATAAAAAGTGCACAGTTACTGAATATGGAAATGAAACAGAGGACAGAAAAATTTCAAATGAGATGTTTATAAAACTCATAGCTTGCAATATGCAAAAGACTGACCAAAGGAATGACCACAGCGCGTCAGACGAAGAGTCTGTGCAAGTCAACATCCTGCCTCCAACAGCTGCCAAGAGCAAGGAWCAGGGAAAACATGACAAGGATATATAATGCCTTCCCCTAAGCTTTTCAGTCTCTACAATCAGTTGCTATGTATCAATKATTGCTACTGCTGGAATTGTAAATACTTGAAAGGAAAGCTAACATTAGGTCATAACCAACTATGTTACTGACTGAAAAAACTATACACCATTCATTGTATGGTTTATTTATTTTTAAGCATTAAAAATAATTAGAAGGAAAAAAACCTGTAAATCAGAGCTGGTAACAAGTAAACAACAACTGCAGTAAACACTCATATRTATCTTCTTTAAATCTTGAGTTTAATGTGTAGTGTCTTCATCTGTACATTTGTAAATTTAAGTATCTAAGCCAAGAATCTAAATGTACTGTGAATTCCTTTATTTCCTTAGATACTGACATCCTAAGGAAACGGGAGATGAGCATCAAGTTATAAAACTGGCTTCAGGTTCTGACAAAGTATTAGCAATCTGGAGCCAAAGGGAGTCTCTGCCTACTGGGATGGCCTCTGGAGCATGTCCTAGACATTTATGTAGTTTTCTCAAAAGAATGATGGTAATAAGACCAATCTAAATCTAATAAACACAAAAGCACCCAAATCCCAGTGAGAATATTTTCCTTAATATAAATGCTTCATCTTTGACTTCATAAATCTGGCTCTCAGTGGTGACCAAAAAGAAACTGAAAACTAAAATTATTATTCCCCTGGAAACTAAGAAATCATTCAGTGTAAGTATCATTTTTACAGTTCATCTCTACACAGATTCTTCAGATCAGGTTCACCACAAGTTGAAGACACAACAATTAATAAAATGAACGTAAGTATTTTTGTCAATTTGTTGAAAAGCAGCATTTTTTCAAATAAAGCATACTTGTTTTCCCTGCTAAGACAGCAATAGACAGCTACTTGACATAGGACATACAAAGCATGGAAAATGCTTAGTAACTTGCTGTGATGAATGCTGAGACACAGAAAACTTGAAACTGAAAAATCCCCTTCTGTCATTCTTTCAAAAAGCTATTCAAACTCTTCCCTTATGATTTCTCATCTCCTTGAACTGCTGTCCAAATATATCTAGCATCACACAATTGCACATGCAAACCAATTACAGTTTCAAGCTGTACGTTCAGCTTTCCAGACTACCAACTTAYATCCAAGGCTATTTTTTTCATGTGATACACAGCACTAATTTTGGTAGTTTMTTTTTAAATTAAGTTAAAATTTTAATAGCTACTCCTTTTATGAGGTGAAATACCCCTGAAGTCAAGCCTACACAATGGGCAAGGGAAAACAGAAAGGCTCTCCATTCTGCAAGGTGAGAGGGAACATGTACRGGCAGACAGAAATAGGAAGTTGTACCTGTGTTCATGGGCACATAATCACAACAAAGAACCAAATGCCACAGAGAGTCAGGGACCCAAAACATGCAGATGTGCCACTCTATATCCCTATTACACTGTGCCATCTACTTCTGGACTTGCTGAATACTAGCACAGATACTGGGCCATTCAGGAGCCACTGACACAGAAGTCAACAAAAAAGCTTAAAAACAAGGCCTGGAAAATTAAGCACGAAAACTTAACTCCACAGAATAGTCTTTAAGTAGGAGTAAAAGTTAAATAAGGACCTATTTCATAAGAGAAATTTATGCTCACACGTTACTCTTATACTTACACTTCTTGCCTGTTAAACTCCCACGAGTTTAACATCTTATCTACACAAGGAATCCAAATCACTCTTTTAAAAGTTTTGTAGACATTTCTGTTTTGTTTGAAAAAAAAAAAAAAAAAAACTTTTTTCATTTCCTGCCAACCAAGGCAAAAAATAAGCCCTTTACCACAAAACACAGTGGGCAAAGTTGCATTCAGTAAGGAGCAAAATTGATGGGGAGGGTTCTATTTCAGCTTCACTTGCCATAGAGAAGGGAAAAGACCTGGGAAAACTGAGGCACTTGGACCATAACTACCTGTAGTGGAAAGAGATGATGGCTGAGTGGGTCTACTTAGCGGACTATACTMAATATTTTATTCTATCAGTGCATATATACATTTCCCCCTTTATAATTAAGAGAGAACAAGAAGGACCATTCTCAGCCCAGAATGAAGTAGAGTAATTTTCCCCATCCTCCTGAGAAGAAGCACAGATTTTCCTCCTGCTGGCAAAAAGTCTAATCCATTTCTTGTTCTCTTCCTYGGTAAACAGCACTCTTCTCCCATGAACATATGATCATAGGCAAAAATAACAAGATTAAGGTAAAGGTGAATGAGGTGAAGTCTGCCTCGTGAGAATGTTTACTATACATAAAGTCAGATTTTGTAAATACTATTCTTATCTTAGACTCACAAAACGTAACAGTAGTAGGACATAAAGGGAAAAAATAGCAATAGCAGTACAGGGGCACATGTGTTGRGGAATCAGCTATGCTTGCTCTTAGCTTAATAAATATGAGCCCAAGCTGGCAGGAAAAGCAGTGTGTTTAAAGTAGCACACAAAACTGCATCAGAGACAAAACTTACCAAACTAAAATTTAAGGACAGAACAGTTTTCCACAGATTCTAAGATACAAAACAACCCAAATTGATAGCAACATCAAAGCATACACCAGAGTAAACTATCTCTCTGTCCCAGTATCAGGCACCTGATCTAGTAACTTCTGTGTCAAGTCAAAATTTGGCTTTTGACATCAAGTCAAAATTTTAAAAAGTTAAAAAAAACCAAACAAAATAGGGACATTGTTGGAACTGTCTTTGTACTAAAGGCAATATAAGCTGCCTGTTTTTCTTGTGTATTCACATGACATTTATCTGGGTCATCGTGTAAAGCATTTAAACCGTTCATCTGCAAGATCCTGYGGCACCTGTTCACTAGAGGAAGTCCGCTAGACTTAGCACACTAAAGGTAAATTTAGTTCTGCTTCTGTCCCTGACTGCACACACAGACAAAGCACAGGAAGGAAAGCTGGGCATGACACTTACTGACAGACTTCAGCTTCTATTAACACATGACCAGAGCGTCKGCAAGGACATTCTTGTAAAAATCATCCATGGGTTTGCTTAGAGTAGGGACTTCATTTAAAAGCCTTCAACCCATATAAAGAAAAAAGATGAAAGCCAGGARGGAAAGAGACAGGTGACCTTCCCCAAGTTACACAGCTGCTAAGTGCTAGAACTAAATCTTTTGAATCTTTTTGACTCTTGCTCAGTGTCCTATGCCCATACAAGACACACTGSCCCTATGAATTTTCAAAAGAGAACACTCACAGGATGACAGAGGAAAGCAGATTAAATACAACTGTCAGGGACTTCCCTGAATGTCTCTTGAGGCTTTCCACTTGTTTAGCAGCCAGCACTTAGAAAGAACTCAAAACATTCTCAATCCCAAAGCATTTTATTCAGACAGCTGTCTCAAAGCCTGAGTCTTCTTAACACAACATTACTTGTTTCTTAATACAATCCCTTTAGCTACTTCTGCTTTATTCTTCATGATGCCTCCTCTGTTTTAGGCATCATTATCCATTTCCCCTTCTCAGAATCCCAAACTGCAATATACTGCCAACATCAACAYAACTGCATTTCTCCAAATGGGAAACAAGTCACCAGGCATTAACACATGACCACRACTTCCTCAAATCTTTAGCCACCACTACAGAGAACCTGAATAGCAATAAAGAAGAAGCAACTTTTCCCACATTACTACTTCTAAGTCTTCTGTCATTTTTAAGTGCCACATCTAGTGACAGGCACAATTYTCCTCTTCAACAGAACAGAAAATATCCTTGAGGAAAAGATGGTTTTAACACCTATTTCCTATCCCTTCACAAGAGTAAACATGCTTTGGTTCTTGTATGTAAGAGCTCAGAGATTATGAGAGACTTGTCAAATTAACAAAGACAAGTTGTTAGGAAAGCAACACCACTTATTTCTTAAAAATCACCAATCATGAATTCCAAATGATAAAAATGATTGACTGAAAAAACATTGCTTTTATTTATAAAGATTATATAGTCTAGCCAGCTTACCCCCTCTTAGCTGGTCTTATCCTATGAGATAATACTACTTAATCTGTGCTTTATTTGAAATCAAATAAACTTCAGGTTYAGACACACATATGTTTCAGATATGCTTGTTTTCATCAACACTCTCCAGAAGCTTGAGGCTGGAAGCTCAAATGCAGTGCAATTTGCAATTGAGTACCGAAGAACAGTTTATTATAAATTAGAATTAAAATTCAAGTTTCTTCTACTACCCAAAAGAAAAAAAATCACCACTTTAACATCAGGGATACAGCAAGGAAAGTACTTCCTGGATACATACTACAGCATGGGTTTCATTTTCACAAAGACTTGAAAAATCATAAAGCCTTGTGAAAAAGGCTTTAAAAAGGCTCTGTAATTAATCAACACTGAAATAAACCCTGTAAGCTTACCGAGCAAAATAGCCTTGTCGCCGTTCCTTCTTCTCTTCCTTGGTCTCCATTATTGACAGTCAATTGGGCAAGGTGAGCAGCCAAGCGTGATGCTCTTGTTCCCATCAGTACCTCATATCCAGGCAGAGTCTCCTGTACATAACAATTAAAAACAGGAAGTTCATAAATCAACATATCAACAACACCTATAAAACCCAACAGGTTGTGGAAATAAAACGGATCCAGTGACAAAGCAAAGTAAAACTTTAACCAATGTTTGCCATGCAAAATCCATTTAGTATACAATGAGACAAGCCAATAAATACACTCAGGGCAGTTTCCCCAGCACTGGAAGAGACATACTGCAAAGCAGCCAGCCCAAAGAGCATCACCTGGAAAGATTAAAGTACTTTCAAGTTTATACCAAAATATCTTCCAGATCTCATGTGTTTCCTGGACAGGAAGACCAAAAGAAGCTTTAGAAATATATAGTACGAACAGTATATCAGTAAAACACAATGTTCACTCAGAATTTAAATTATAAATTACTAAAAGTAATGTAAAACTGTAAGACATCTGAAAGCTTTAAAATAATATAAAGGAAAATAGAGTGATTTGCAGTCTATAATAAAGATTTGACTRATGTGACCAACACACAAGTCAAACACGCACACAGGGAGGAACAAGATAGACCTCTGGCTCTGCTGATGAAGTGGGATCATCTTGAGAGAGGTAGAACCAGGAAAGGTTATCTAGGTCATCTGAGAAGTTAAAAAAAAAGTGTAACACTGGCTTTTCACATGAAACTCACCATCTCTTAGCAGAAGGCTCCACTAAGGCACTTGGAAACCWAGAGCTGAGAATTTCTGAATTGTTTTATAATTACTGTAATTAACAATGTGCCAYATCAATGGTTGTCCAAAATCCCTGCCAAGATGTTTTATCCTTTTCCCCTCCTCACATTCAAACTATCCTGATGGTTTGGTCACATGCATAAACTAAGTTAACTTTAGAGTTTTTTGTCAGTATTTCAGATTAAGCTAAAACCAGAATCTGCTACTGAATATTTTAATCTAAATGGACTGTATAACAAAGAAATGGAAGCCATATAAATTACAATCCATAGCAAAAGAAGAAAAATTCCTCTGGGACCTAATCAGTTCCCATTATTTTCCTCTGCATTAAAAGATCACAAGCTACAAACTGCCAGATGTCAACAAAATAGATGATGCAGAGACAGACTAATCTACTTGAAAAGACAAGTCATGCTRGATTCTACCAGAATACTTGCTACAATTTTCTCTCCCTATTGATGGACAATCAGCTCACAGCTAATGTAGCTCATTGCTTCAAAATGCACTTTTTCTTACTCATTAGTTTTGAATATATCCAGTGCACCAAAAAGATTCAAGTTTCTCTGATTTTTACACATMAGGCAGTGTTACAGTAATGGGCACTCGTTAAATGGCAAATATCTGACATCTCTGGCTTTATGAAGAGAATACCATTTTATCTCTACAAGGTAACACATGATGCAGTTTTCAGCTGGACACAGAAACCTACATGATGGTAGCATAAGAGCAGCATCAGAACAAACTGGACTGCATATCTGCTCAAATATGCAGTCTGTATGAAGATACCACATACTTCCTGAGAATTCTGACACATCTTTATCTTCCCTCTTGGGGCAGGTTCTTAAGATTTTCAGTGGATCAAAACTGGTGGCTTTATTAGTACTGCCTTTAGAGTTACAGTAATTCTTTCAAAGTGTACAACTACAACCTCTGCAGCGAATTACAAAAAGAGTTCRAACACAGAGGAACCATATTTCCCCCTTTACCTGCTTTGCTTTCACTACAGCATTATGAGGTTCACTGTTTGCTTTCATCAGTGCTAAATAAACCAGCAGTGGCAACACGGATATGGAGCCTCACATCAAACAAATGCACTCCAAGTCTTTGCACACAGTGAAGAGGAATACGTCAAGAACTTATGACAATTAAATAATTATATTCATAACACATGGGCACTCAGAAGATTGGAATGTTATCCACAAAACAGGCACAGTAAAGACTTTCAGGCAAACTTTTTTTTCTTTTGCTAATAAAAATACACAGTAATACAATACCCAGTCACCAATTAAAGTAAATTTTCATAACAGAATAATTTAATGTCAGATCCCATTCTGTTGACTTAAAACTTACTTAGTTTACCCTTTAGAAGAAACAAAGGTGTTGTTCCAGAAAGGCATATTGAAGTCTGAAAATTATACCTTGTTGGGGGGAATTTTGTACTGGTTGCCTTTAAGGGAAAAACAACATAAAGTCTGACAGCTAGGAGGAATATAACACAGCCCGCAGTAATTGCTAAAAAAAAAACTAGTATTTAGTATTTCTGAAAGATCTTTTTCAAATTTTAGTTTTTTAAGACGTAACAGCGCAAAAGCCACATTTACTTTACAGGTTGTCACTGACATTTAAAAGTTACATCAAAAAAAGCAAATCTCCTCCACACTACTCCCTTATCTGTGCTTTGATATCTTACAAGAAAAAATATCTGAGCTATTCTTTATCACCTGTTTAAAATGTTATTGAGGCTATATGATTAAAATGAATCTTGGTTTCCTGGCAGCTCCTTTCTGGTACAGACGAAYACTGAATCAGCAGACTATTAAAAATGTGCATATTTGGGGGATATTTATATGCTCAGACRCAGACAACTTACTCATATATCATCAGTTCAGTCCAAACTCAAATGATGACAAAGCTGATTTTATACAAAATTCAGGCTCAGGCGAACCGTTTCTACACACTGAAACAGAAGTAGACCATGAAAAGCTTATACTACATGTCTACAGAAAAGCTATTTCTTTAATTAGGCATTTTCAAGGCAAAACTGATGACCAAACAATGCATTTCAGTAAGGGTTCTGTTAAAAAATTGCCACTCTCCAAATTTAGCCAGTGTTAGCACCTGATAATTACATAAAGAAAAGAGCAAAATACATTAAAATATACTTTCTGATGTTATTCCGAAAGAGAACTTATAAAAGAGAACACTCACAAGATTACAGAGGAAAGCAGATTAAAYACAATTGTCAARGACTTTCCTGAAAGTCTCTTGAGGCTTCCCACTTGTTTAGCAGACATCACTTAAGAAAGAACTCAAAACATTCTCAAAACTAAAGGCTCTGGATACTAAATGCTAATACTAAAATGCTCTGGATATTTTAATTTATATTCACTCATTTCTGAAGTAAATATAAATTAAAGACTTGCTTTGTGTATCTAGTCTTGCTGCCAGGGAGTTTTGGGGATGTTACCAAAAATTTGTAATTAGGATGGGAATGCTCCAGCAAGGCCACCAAAAAAAGAAGTTTTTAAAATGTTATAATCACAGGGAACAGACTGAACCCCTGACCATGGACACCCACACCACTTCAACTGTCACCACACTCCCAAGACCTCCAGAAGCAGCTTCCAGGTCCTGCTGTCCTCACTGCAATCTGGCACACTCCTGCACTGGTACATTCAAAGTAGCAGCAGAAGATTACCTAAGTGCAAGGATAAACAAAGGGAAGTGGAACAWTAAAAGTAAGCTAGTATGTGAATAAAGCACCCTTTAAAGTCTATGAAAAATTTACCAATTTCTSAAAATTATTTTTTCTTCCTCTTTCTTCCCTTCTCATGCATGAAGAATAACGTACCTTCCCACTTGCAATTTAAGTAGTTCATGTTTTCATGAAACAAGAAAAAATCCTGCTTGCTGTGCTCAGGGKTAAGCACTCAGAAATCCTGGCTGCTGGCTTTAAAGCATCAACGAGCAATCCCTCAGTTGTGGGCATTACTTTCCAAAACCATGCACATGAACAACAGTACATCCAACAGCACTAGCAATGCAGGAGCCAATGAAATATCTGATTATTTTTAGAACATTTAGTGGACTTGGTAGCTTGTCTCTGGCCATCTGTGCCCACTGCAAGTCCTGGAAAGGCAGGCAGAGAAAAAGAAGCATTCAATTSATGCATTCTCTAGACATTTTTCATGATCCTGAAGAGTCACTATCTCTCAGCCTCTCATGAGGTAGGAAAATTATGTAATACTCTGCTTTCCAAATAAGGAGCTGAACTCTAAGAATTACCTCCACATGTTCAAATGAGAGCAGAATAGCAAWGTGTGCAAGTATCCTCCTGGTAGCTTCAATCCACCAGCCTCAATAACCAGCAGCAATGAGAACAAAGGGAGGACACTACTTTGACAAGGGGAGAGTTATTATTTTCTGCAAAATTCAAACTGACTAACTTGGAAAACCAATAGCACAGACTCAATTTTATCTGGGTCTGTGAGCATGTACATGGAAATTACAGCTCAGATCYACAAAAGCAAATAAAAAGCCTAACTCCTCTGAGGATCCAGGCTCACTTGGCTCCTTCAGCAAGCATGTAAAAAAAGCAATTAACTGACTTTAGGAAAACCAAGTCAAGGGTAGTGTCTTCCATACCTTAGCAGGAGCCCCATAATATAAGAGATAGCAGCAACAATCACACTGTRAACAACAAGCAGGGAAGGTGAGAGGTCTAAGCACAAATTTTCCAGTTAGGAAGGCAGAGCAGAYTAAGGCACAAGACTCCCAGTGAGACAGTCAAGCAAACATGGCCACAGCAAGGACGCAACAGGGAGACCCCACTGTGCTGAGGGAACAGGATGCTGCCCAGACACACCATGTAGCTCTCATCTGCTTTCTGGTACAGTGTCCCACACAACAGTGATTTTTTAGTTTTGCTTCTGTTATACCTCTGCCACTGAGACCGCAACCACCACACCCATCTGTTCACAGCACTGCAGGTTTCCTATCACCTGCTGTAATACCAACATTCAAAACCAGTCACATTCAGACAAGAGGCATTACTAATGATTTGGCTTAGATTCACAACTCTGCAGCAGAGAGTCTTCTCATGAATAACAAGTCTTCTAGCACATGTGCCAATTCTGACTCTAAAAGGTGCAGCATCAGAGGTGACAAGGGTTACACCAACAAGTCGTACTAAGACCAAAAAAAAGACAAAATATATGCCTGCAGTACCTGAAGAGCAGTATTAAAACCATCTATCAAGTTGGAAGAGTAAGAAATTGTACTGCAAATCAAAGATAGAAGGGAAGGAGCTTCAGTGTATTAGATCTCAAATCAAACCCTTGGCGGTTGCTAGTTGTGCCTCTGATGAGCCCAAAGCAGTTACCAGAACAAATAAATGCTMTGGTAAATAAACAAATAAATAAAMACACACACCACCTTTAAACATAAGACAACAATAAGAAAAGGTTAACACAGAAGAGGAGATATTTTAATCTGCTACTGGTTATTTAAATGCCTGTTATTAAGCTTCACAAGCCAAAACACTAATATTAACTCTAGCCTTCATGTCCACAGATCTCCCCTTTCTAAAACCAGGAAGGTGAATGCACACTTACACATTATGAAAAATGCTAAACTTTGCAGCATTTCATKAATGCCTCACTGACTGGACTAACCAGGTTGAGTTCTACTGCTTTTAGATTCTGCTAGTATATTTTACTTGGTGCTATAGAAAACACAAAAAGTTTCTATACAAACACACAATTCACCTACTRGATTTCATCTCAAGATGAAACATAACAGAAATGCACAGCCAGCAAAGAGGAGAGTATGCTAATTTTTTTTTAGTCTTCTCTTTAGGCGGAATGGCTTAGGAAAAAGTGAGATTGGAAGCTTTCAGGAAAGTACCAAGCACAAGGAAGTAAAAGCATAGACTTAACACATTCGGGAAATGGACAAAAAATTCTAAAGCTATCTGAAATATGGAATTATTTTAATACAAYTGTATAGTTACATGATCATTATGATGTAAAAAATGTTATTTCTAAAACATTAATAAGCTCTATAAAGAAGTTCCAGTCCATTACACATAACTGAAGGGTGCTAAACTAGGAGAGCTACTTCTCCTGAGGTACACAGAACCCTTGCTTAGATGAAAAACCCTTCYTTATGCCTTTAATCTTCAAAGTATTATGCCTGACATGTTTTTTGTGTCAAGGGTGCACTCTTAAAGTCCACAAAGAATAAAAATTCAAAAATTAAGGGACTGAAAATAAATGTGTATGCAGAAGCAATTTCTAGACTCCTTGTTCATTATAAACACAGATCAGTCACAATTTCTGTGTCTCCAAATAGAAAAAAAAAAGAGATTCAATGTGGCTATTTGCATGCTGTGGGCTCTCAAGGACASTGAAGATAAGATCTGGAGATAAGGCAGGCAAAGAAAACAAACATCCTTGAGGAATAGGGTACAATGTTTAGAAGATTATTATCCCTGCTGCAGGGTGTAGTAAACTAATAGTCCAAGCATTTTCATCCCCTACTAATGAAGTAAGAACAGTCTAAGCTTAGATCACCTTCAACTCGCGTACCTGATTTTCAACAGTCTGTCCACACAAAGTTCAAACAAAATAAATGAGAAACAATGTAAAAGAAACACTCCTGATTCAGAAACAGAACAATAACAAAACTTGATTCAACTCCAAAGAACTCTCCAGACAAATTATTCCTGCCTTACTWGGGAAGAGGCTTTAACCTACTAACTCAGGCTGTCACATTTCACACAGAGTAAGAGGGTAGCAAATGAGCTACCAGAAATTCCATATCACCAGTTAGATTGTAAAGAGACAAAAACATCTAGATTTAATCTTCCTTCATTGGCAGCTGAACATCACCAAATGCATTTTCCATAYGGAACAATGTATTTTATGGTTTAACTCTGCTAGACAGAAACTGGTTACAAAACACAGCATAAACTATTAACAGGCAGAGTGCTATACTATTCCAAACATAAAAGTGCAGTACTGTTGGAAATCAGGCCACTTGGGAAGATTTTCATTTTTAGGTCAACAAGAACATTGCTGCAGATGTTTTAAAATAATTAGTACCTTCATCTTATTGTATCTCCTGTTTCAATCTGCCCCAATTCAATTAAGCATCAAGTCCAAATCCTCTGAACCCTGCAGCTTTTCACACTTACGTTGTACACATATACGTAGTGTTGCCCTCTACAACTAACTAAAAGGAAGAGGTTGGGAGGTGGCAGCCAGTAACGGGTGAGAGGACACAGGGAAAAAGCCTTAAATTGTGCTGGGGAGGTACAGGGTAGATATTAGAAAACATTTCATTGCTAGAATAGTGGTTAAGGATTGAATTATACTCCCCAGGGAAGTGGTGAAGTCACCTTTCCTGGAAGTGTTGAAAAAATGAGCATGGCACTTTACAATATGGATTTGRTCAAAGATTGGATGTRATGATCTTGGARGTCTTTTCCAACCKTAATGACTCTGTGATTAKGTGAACTAYAGAAGGATGAAGTTTACCATACCCACAGAGGGTAAGACAGATATCACTGCTCCTTTACCTCGGCCTGGAGCATGCAGGCATATACACAAAAGGCTTTTCATGTATGTGCCCCCCAGCATTCAACTAAAACACCAAKTATTTKSWGTTTTMKAAAACWSMAAAAACTGATGAACATTCAACRCACCAACTAGCATTYAGCTAATCCCCTTAGCACTACCTTGCTGTTTTGACAGTCAACACCATCATGCTCCTTAAAATGCTCATAAACAACTGCTAGTTTCATGACGTGTTTAGTATTTCAAAGAAAGCCTTGCATATCTGTTTGATAAGGTCAAAACAGATGCATGCAAGCAACCACATCACACCCTGACCCAATGAATTACAGGTTCTCTACCAGGTTTAAAAGAGACATGATCAAGTCCTGCTTAGATTTCCCTCTTCCCATACTCAGAATGTTGCTAAAGGCCACCCGTTCCACAGTGTCACATGTCGCAGGCCCAGCCACACTCTTAGAACATCGAACTGTTTCTATGATTTTCTTACACATGCCACAAGTGGGATTTGCACTGGCAAAACAGCAGCATCACAGCAGACAGATGCATGGCAAATATCCTTTGGTGATCAAAGGGACCCTGACCAGGGCAAATGTCAAGCCAAAGAAACTGGGTTTTCTCTCATCTCCATGGAGCAAACAGCTGTCATTTTCAAGTATTACTGCCTTTCGCCTTTCTCCCTTTCACCCACTTCAGCTGCTTGATAACACTCCTCTACCTAAAATTACCACACCAATGACTCGCAGCAGACTCAGCAGAAGCGGCTTTGTATCCACATCTCAGTTTATATCCCACCATGCCAACTCACACCCCCTTCCAGCAGGCTTTGCTGAATTGCAGGCACGCCTTCACTTCAGCCGCAGCAGGCAGCCCGGGGGCTGAAAGCTTGGWCAGAAAACCCTCAGTGACTTTGTTCTGTGGGCATTAGCAGCCACACATGCAGAAAGATGAGTCCAAGCATTCATGGGATGAGAAACAGAGTACAAAAGACAAATCCATGATCTCAGCTTCACAGCAAACTTGCTCTCTTCTCAGCTCTTTTCTCACCAACACAAGAAAGACATTTATACAAAACGTAAATAAAGCTTAGCCAGAGCAGAAAGTGACTGGTGTTTGAAGAATCTCTTAAATCACAAAGATGTGGCTTGATGGCACAAATGTGGCACAARTATCTATACTGCCAATCACAGGTACCATGAATCACCTTCTGTTTACAATTAGTATACATCCCAAAATGCTTAAGCATAAAGTCAGGTTTATATTAAATATTCCCATTGAACTCAACGAGACTTGGTTAMCATGTTCTCAATGCTTTACAGAAGACCAGGCAACAAGAAACCCTTGATGAACAAATCCATCAGTCTAACAGGAAGGACTAGAAATGGTCAGTTTTTTAGGTCAACCACAYTTCCGGCAATACACATAATCATGCTGTGAAAATTACTGGAAACTTTTCTTTAAAAAGTATCCATAATTTTCAGGTGTTTAGAAAAAGAACCTCAAATCACCAGAACCTTAAACCAACCCAGTGACATTACACTCTGAAAGATAAGTATTAAAATACTTCATTATTTAAAAAAAGCAACTAGACACAAGACCTACTTGAACATAAAACTGTAATTTTTAAGTTTCAGCTCAACATCTCTTTTTACAATTGACCCAGATTCCTGCAAATACCAGGTCATCCCTTCTATTTATCATCTGCCTCCCAACTGAGAAGCAAATGAGCTGAGGAGTGGGGGCAGAAAGGAGTCTAGCAGTAATGCAATGCAAATGTTTTTCTATCTGAAACACTGTTAACAGAACCAAAATGCCAGGTTTCCATAGCAACYGGGACTGTGCCACATGCTTACACTGTACATTAAGTAACATATTGAACAGTTTAATTGTAAAATCCTGTACATTTGTAATATACAAAATTAACACTGGAAAGCTTCACTATTTACTTTTCAATTGTTTAATCTGCAACATTTATTGCATTGCAGTATGTTGAGTGTGACATTGTATTACACYTATGCAGCTTCATAGGTGCCCCAATGCTGGCAGTGCAGGGTGCATCAAAATTACAATGATCAACAATAAATCAAACTCTCTTCACACTGCATAGAYTGAATCCTGTTTTTAAAAGCACCARTGTGTCTAATTATTTCCTTCTTCCTTGCAAAATCCCTTTAGGCATTGTGTAACAGAAAGTTATTTMGTTGTCTTGCCCTTCTGAAACATCCTGAAAACTTCTATTATCTTACYGTTTTTCCTTCCTCCACCTCCAGATTCCTGTAAACACTACACTCAGTTTCTGACCTTGTACCTGTGCACTACATACAATCAAAAACTCCCCTCTAAAATGGAATTCCTCTTGCTATGCACCAGAGCACTCACATTTACCTAATCAGAGAGTATCTCTTTGAAGRGCTGCTTGCTTCTTCAGCAACAGAAAAGTTCTTTATATTTTTCTGTGTTCTAAGCATTTGTGCAGATAATTGTTGTCTCAAAATTATTCAGGTGAGCAAAGTTAGCAACCTATGTTTCTGTGTGCAAAAAGGACAGAGCTGTGCTATGACTCATGCAAAGCTGTTATATGCCATCCTTTCTTCAGCATATCTAATCTGGCTTTTACTTGCTCAATTTTGCATGTGTTCAATCAGTGAGATGGAATAGGGCTTAGTTAAACAACAAAAAAGTTAAAAAYACACCTGAATTAAGCTTGAGTACTGTTGCATAAAAAACATGTGTAGAAGTTTTCTGCTAAAACAGAAGCAGTATATATTTTACTTTTAGATTACTCAAGTGTTTTAAATATTATTATAGAACTGAGGTTCTCTTGTTGAACAAAACAGAAGCTAAAATTCAAACATCTTACACTGACAGTATCAACAAAGTAACTTGGCATTCTGAAGTCAGATATTTCCTTTTGCTGGAGGGGGGGGGAAGCCAAACATCACAAAGTCAGAAAAATGACAAACAGCTTCAGTTCCTCCAGTGYTGCAGTTTCATGAAAGCCATCTATCTCAGCCRCATCACCACRTACCACATCTGAGACTGAGCTCTCTACTCCTGTACCAAGTGCATTCAGAGGGACTACTCACCCACACAGACTATGCTTGTGACACCTAAGCACACATGTGCAGAACTGGAGCCCAAAGACGAAAGTTGCTAAATTTCTGTTCACCACAAATTATACTTGACACAGCTGGTAATGTTTCAAACAAAACTTTGTATTCTCTTGTTTACAGTTACATCAACACAACTGCCTGCCCCTTTCTCAACTTGAAGCCAGCCAAAGCAGTTAATGCATTAGCAAATTTTGGATTTCGTTTCGTTTTGCTTTTCTCCATGCTAAGGAATTTATTTTTGAGGGGCTGTAGTCCTTCCATTTTTGGTGCTAAAACTTAAAATTTGCCTTTGAAATTCTGTCCAAACTGGGTAGAGACCTATACTTTTACAAAAGATAGGAAAAACAGTGTACACCTACCCCATCAGGGTGCATTAGTGACTTGTAGTTAAAAAAACCTGACTCATTACCTGTGAAAAGTGTATTACCCCAGAGCTAGATTCATAGAATCAAGGATCATTTAGGCTGAAAAAGGTCATCAAGTTTGACCATAAACCTACTCATGTTCTTGCCAATAATTATGACAGGGCCTAGGATTGAAACAGATACATCCAATCCCAAACACATGGCTGGGCTGACCTCATGAACAGGTAGTACAAGCTTCCACAGGTCAAAATTGCTTTTCTGACATATCTGCATGCTGGACTCAGGGAAGTAAAAAGAAGAGGGGGGAAAAAAAAAAGTAAAAAGCAGCAGGAATAGAGACATGTTTCAAGGCCAAATAAAATAAATTCCAATTTATAACATAGGATGCTGTCATCCTAGAGCCTTTCAGTGAGAAAATCACTCACAGGTCTTTCATCACAGAATTCAAAACAAACAGTACGTGGCATGAAGAAGAAATCAAAACTTAAACAACAGCTGAAAACACACTACCAGGTAAGGCTTTTTATTTTAAATGCAGTATGATGCTGATGGTAAAGCAGTAAAGATTTGAAAACTGCATACAGTATGGAATGTGAAGTCCTGATTCCAGTGACATCCAATGAAGTCTGATTCTTTACAAAGTTCCTCAATCCTAAAAAAAAAACAAAACAAACCAAAGCAAGCAAGCAAACAAAAATAAACTAACCAGAAAACTTCACAGCCAGAGAAGAGGCTTTTGAAGGACTGTTCCCATTTACTAAGGGATATCAGTTTCTCCCAGAAAAGCATTTTCTAACTTGAAGCCTTTACATCCCAAACCCTACAGTGGTCCACAAAAAAAAAATGAACACAACAGTTACCAAGTAAAAAGAAATACGTCTCTCCTCAGATGCACCACTTAAAAATTAGGTTTGGTACTACAGGCAGCTCCTTCAGCTGCAMCACCTTTCCCTTTTGCAAACGTCCTTGGCTTTCTGCTGGCATTTGCACACACACTACCCACAGCACTCTCCAGTCATGGCTCATTCCTAATCGAGCAGGGTCCCATTCTGTAAGGAGCAGCACTGCTGTGCTCTGCCGTGTCTGGGTCTGCATCTCCTTCCTGGGATGAAAACAAAGAAATTAATGCACTGTGCTCTGACACTCTTCTCTTAAGTTTAAGTGTATTCATAGTTGAGTTAAAGGGCTAGGAAGCACTCTCATGGATGCAGGGGTTTTCCCACAGCTCACAACTCACAGAGGCCAGGAGAATCCTCCAACACATATCGGTGCATAAGGTCTGGTTCATTCCTAGGGTTCATGTTCCTTGCTCTTTTCAACCTCCCTGAAGAGATTCATTATTTCTGGTACTTGCTGCACCCTTTTGGTTTCAAGATCAGTCTCTAGTCCCCTGCCCCTAAAACCTGCTTATTATCTGCCAAGCTCAGCCTGGGACTGGGAACTACCAGAGCAGGGCTTARAAAAGGACACAACTATTGACAAAACACTGAAGCTTCCTTCTCACACAATAGGGTCAGGTGCACAGTGTCAATAGAGCAGGAAAAAAGAAAACTAATCTTCATGTCCTTAATCTCCTTTCATGACAACCAATGTGTYACTTGTACTAACAGAAATGATGCACTACMAACAGAATCAAATTTTCAAAACAAACAACATGCTTAAAAATTTGTCCACTAAGTGATCAGTTAGCAGCAATGCTCCATTTTAAGGAATCTAGAATTCCTGATAGAAAGAAAGGTGTCCCAGTGATCAACCACATCAGCATGAAGCCTAACAAAGGAGATTTTCCTTTCCATCTTGTATGATTGTAGGAGGACACAAATGCAGATGTCACAAAAAGTTCTTCCTGGCCGCTGCACACTGATGCTATCCTCTATTCACCCCTAACTACAAAGCATACCTAGCCAACATAGCCCAGCATCATACACCAAAAAAAAACAAACCAGCACCATGGAACAAAACCAAAAACCAAATTACCTGCAAATCACACAAAATTCCTTCAGCTGATAACTAACCACAAGGTCTGTTGAACAACTCATGGCACTAGCAGAAAGTCACCCTTGTCATTCCCTTGTGGTTCTCAGCTTGTTTCCTAACTGCCCTGATCATTACCCAGGCTGCCTGTGACTTGACCGCACGTATTTTGGTGTTCATCAGCAGTTTACCATTTGGGCCAGATCTGCACAAGTGGCTGGCTCACAGCAGGCAAAGTCAATCTGTCACCACACACCTGGCCACATTTCAGTGTACTGTTCCATAACAAAGTAAAAGTTTCATCTCCTTGGTTCTTCACYCATTGTCACCACTTATGCCACACCACTACAGGAAAACACGTGCATTTCAGAAATTTTTGGAGCTGGGACAGAAAGTACACATTGGATTTTACATCATGGATTTATGTCAACTCCTACCTCTAGCAGTCTTCAGCAGCTTCATTACAAAAGGTTTGATCAGCAACCAGGATGGAAAAAGGGAGTACAAAATGTCAAACACTGCTTATATAAGTGAGGAATTTATTTTAAATATAAATTTGAAATATCATGCAAATAATCTTAATGTGTAAAATAATTATACACTTCAATGATTCCCTGATTTATCTGAGAAAGTWTGAAGGAAGAACTCAAGACACTCTCTGGCCTACAAAGTTTTCTGCAGCTACCAAAATCTGCATAGAGATTAAACCCAGCTTTATCACAAGTACTCAGGTCTCTGGCATCAGTACAGCTGCTTAAAAAGCATTCTAAAAATTATACTGAAGTTGACAGTAAAATAAACCCCTGCCACCAGACTGGGGCACTACTTCACCATGAGAGAGTTAACTACAGCAAAAGCCTACTGACACAGCATGAAAGCAGTGCCAAGCTGACACACTGAGTTGTTCCATGCAGCATCTCCTCCAAAGTAATAACCTAGGCAGACCCAAAGATTTTCTGCAATCACAGCATCACCTGATCTGGCAGGAAGCCATCCACACCTCTTCCCCTTTGAATCAAGGTGTCAGTGATGCTTCATGAATATTCATACTTCTTTTCTATTCACTGCATTACCTTAGAATATTTAAAAAGAAAACAAACCAGAAAATAAGACAGATGGCATGTGGGGCAGAAAGCAGAAAAAAAGACTGGAGTAGCAGCAGACAGAGGGAACAGTATTAAAARAAGATTAAATTTACTTGAAAAAAGTAAGTCAGGGAATACATTACCTTTTCTTCAGATAAGACTGAGTTCAAGGAAGCAATAGTCCTCACTGTGAACTTCCCTAAAAAAAAAGCTGTGATTTCCTCTATCTGGTGCACTGGAACAGATCTTTGCCTGCATTCTTAGACTTTGAGGAAATGGCCCTCAGATATCTACAGTAACACTATGAGAAGATCCCAAAATCAGTCACTAATAGGTGAGAGTATAGTAAGAAAATTTCCTTTCTAGAAATTGGTAGCTACTAATWAAAAGTATTTAAATCCTAAAGTGAACACAAAATGAAACATAAACAATACTATTTTGRCACTGTAACCAAAAGATAAACACATATCTTGCTGGTATAAACAGGTATAATTTCTCTGCTAAGCTTGCATATTTTCTGCTCCTGTAATCAGTTTGATACTACAAACATGGGTTTTATTAGTTAAACATGGGTACTCATACAGCCCGCATTTCAAGAAGGATGTTAAAAAAAACTGCAAAATAAACAGGTATCCGTAAGAACAGCAACAACAGAGAAGAAATGGTACCTCAGTGGGATCTACACATAGCATATCAAAAAAGGAGGCCTAATGCTTAATTACAGCTCAGGAGTACTACAGGGCACAGAATAAYGGAGCAGGGAACAGCTTCACAAAGCTCTGACAGGGTCAATGGACTACACAACACCAGGAATTTGAGGCATGCAGCTGAAAGCACAGTCACCTCTTACGATAAATAACAATCAGAAAGGYTTACTGAGATTATTATGAATACTGTACATATTGAAAAATTCAAGTCTAATCCAGAAGTCTTCCTAAAGGAYGAACTGGGGTTCCATGACAAGTCATTAAGTCTCAGGTAAGTACAGAGAAACCAGGAGGATGCTATATGGTACTGAGCTGAAATACTGGTACTCTTTTTCCAAGCTTGTTCAGAGACTGAGAGCAGCACAGGTGCCAAGAGCAAAGCACTGCACCTGGTTCTGGGCACTTACTACAACCTTTTGCATAGCAACCCACTGGGAAGCACCACCAGACCCCGCAAAGCCTGCCTGCTCCCTGCCCTTGCAGGCAAGCAGGGGAGAGACTGCAGATACACAGCCAAAGTCCCATGCACCACTGCAATGCTGCCCACCCCAAAACTGAACAAACAGTTCCAAACACACAACTTCCAGCACCAGCAGAACCACTCACACCCACCTGACATTTTGACCAGGAACAAAGACATACAGCTTTCCACCTACAATCCAGAAGGGTTTGCAAAGAAAAGGGGGAGGAAAGAAAAGAACACTCCTCTGTATGTGTTTAATATATCAATCCAAAACATTACATTGGGGGAGGGAAACGTAATTCCCCTAGCCTGCTGGAAATTTTGTCACTGCCTCATTGTTTCACAAATCTGGCTGGAAAAAATTACAAGGGAGTAATATTTTAAAAAGGAAAAAAAAAAAAGGAGAGGAGGGAAAAAAAAGAACTAAAGACTTGTTTCTCCTACTCTGCTTTCATTCCTAGTCAAAGGAGGTTACTTGAGTGAGTGCTCTTAATGCTGACTTCACTTATCAAATGTAGCATTCCATTTCCTCTTTTTGGGAAAGTGATCTTACCCCCCAGGACAAACTTATAGCAGCAGTAGCAGCAGTGTGACTTGGGCATTTTCTTCCACAAGGGTGCAGATCCCTCACAGGAGGGAGTGAGAAGCCATCAACTTTGCGGCAGGCAGCCATCCCACTGTCAATAATGCCACCAGTGACTGGATACCTCACTAAAACAAGACTTGCACCCATAAGGCCTTTGACTTTTTTAGCTTATTGATCATGATGAGGAAGAGATTTGTCAGTCTGCTGCTTCTTGGATAATGACACTAGATTCCATTTGCCAGAAGAGCAGAAGACCATGACTGCCTGCTGCTGCGCTGGGCAGCTGCTGACATACAGAGGGCATAAGCCACGTGCCGGACAGACAGCTTTACCATTTTTCTCCACATTGGTTATGTTCCAACTTTCCTTTCACACCTACTGGACAGCAAAGGGAAATTGAGTCCCTTTGTCCTTCATTTACATAATTACTCTCTGTGAGCAGCTCCCCAGCTGCCTRCAGCAGCAATTTCTTGTGTCAGATTTCTCTGCAGCGGATCACACTAAATTTCCACCTTTGAAACACCCACCCAAATGGGTGACTGTAGCGAGTCACTCTGGCTGCAGAATCCAGGCATAGGATTCTCACAATATTTTTAATTACCTTTCTGAAGATATGTTATCCTCTAAACTAAATCCAAGTGAATTCACTTCTCTTTGAATAGAGGGGCTTGTTCCCTAACACTTTAAGAGATTTGCAAGCTGTCTGCTGAAGTCAGGACCATAAGGTAGCCAAATATCTACCAGAGGCAGCCTCCAACCAATATTAACTTTCTCTTTCAAAATCCTGGATACACAAAACAACAAAGCTGTATTTGCCTTACCAAGGCAAGGACTGTTCCAATCAATTCTAACTCACATCATTTCCAAAGGGAATCACTTATCATTTCAACAGCAGATGTGACACATCCAAATGGGAGAGTGGCTGCCACTGCAGTGAAAACGGGGCACTGGGCAAAGCCAAGCAGTGAAACCCAGAGACCGCCTCTTAATTAACTCAGACAAATCAGGTATTCCCAAAGTGTTTCTTGTTCACAACATAATATACAAGAAAAAAAAAAAAAGGCACAGAATTACCCTCCAAGCCCAAGATTTTAATCCACTACTTAAAAAAAGAGAAGGGAAAGCCATCAGACAGCATTTTGGCTCCAAGCATCTGCTTCAACATAACTCTTCAAAGGATCAACATTACTTGACTATTTAGGTCTTTAAAATATTTTGTGCGTATTTATGGACATTTGCCAGGTAAAAGGATGAAAGAGAAATCAGTCTAAAATGCACTGMAACTTACATATTTTTTATCATAACTTACATTTAAAGATACATATTCCTGATAAAGAAAGTACATATTCCTGATAAAGTAATTTTCATTCAGAAAGCTCATATATTCATGCATACTTTTCTTGGATTTTCTATTGCCTTCTGCATTAATTTTCTGAAAGTCCGTGTGTGTACATGAAAGTATCAGATAGAACAATATTAGCAAATTAGTATTTCCATACTATGTAAACACTGGCTGATACCACACGCTGGCAGAGTTCATCAACACACATTTTAAGTATCACACAAACACAGGCCCTTAGACTGGKTCACAGCATTTGAAGCAAACCATAATCGATTAATGGGCACCTACCCATCTTAAARGTCCACCACCGTGCATTAATACAAGAAATGTATGACTACCTAATGGGAGTACARTAATTGTAGCATGTAAAGTAAACACATGCTAAAAGCCTGTTATTGAGTCGAAGTGTTCATCATCTCATTTCATCACCTAGGGGATGAACAGTTACTGCATCCGCTAGCACCACGATATTGCACACACATCACCCAAGCAAGATACGAGTATGCCACTCCACCCGAAAACCAACTCTGAAGCAGTSTATACTGAAGTACAGGGAGGAAAGTCCATTGCACTGATTGAAGAGACAAAAATCAATTATTGACACACCTTTGGCACCCGGCAGCATTTCTCAATCACGACAACCTAAGGCTATATAAATTAATATATATAGAGAGAGCCTGGAACATTCCAGTAATTCATCCAAGACCCTGCGAGGGAGGAAATAAACGAGGTTCGAAGCCGAGCCAGCCAGCTGGGCTGTAGCGGCTGGGTAGCGGCGGCGGCAGAGCAGAGCCCGGGCGCGCAGAGCAGCACCTGGGGCGGGCGGGCAGGTCCCGGCAGCCGCCCCGCGCCCCCGGCCGCGCCCGCACGGACACACCGCGCCTTCCGCGCCGCGATGCCGCGCTGGCTGCGCGCACCGGAGAGCGGGCAAAGAGCTCC